>NW_028277113.1:2167307-2480961 GCF_059951505.1 Python bivittatus
TAGTTGACAACTCCACAGAAAATGCAGAATACTGGAAATGGATTCCTAGAAGTTCAGACTGACTGATGGTTCCATAATGAGTTATGTGAGTTGGAATGAGAACAAGGTGGACAGATACCAAGGAAGGAAGGGAAAAAGAGAGAATCTAAGGAACTTTTGGCAAGAAAATATAAAGAGGAACTATACTATAACAACTTAAACATACATTCAAAGCATAAACCCAGCCAGGGAAGCAACTGGGCTATTAAGGGATAAAGTGAAAGAGATACTCAAGGAAGATACCATGATCATAAAGGAACTGAATGATTTATTTGATCTGTCATTACTACAGGAGTTATAGGACAGACAGATGAACCTATATCGACTTTCTCGGGGGGGAATCAAATTGAGATAACAAGATAAACAAGATTTAGGACATCTGGTGATATGACACCGTAAGAAATCACTGAGTCCCAAGGGCATCTACCTGAAAATGTTTAAATAATTCAGATGTGAACTTGCTGACCTCCTAGGAAAATATGTAGCTTGTCACTCCAATCAGGCCCAATGTCAGAGGACTGGAAGGTAACCAGTGTGACACCAGTTTTTTTAAAGGAACTCAGGAGAGATCTGGGGAAATATAACCCAATCAGCTTCTGATGCAGGCAAACTGGTAGAAAGAGTAATCAAAGAAAAAATATCTAGGTGCATGGAGGAACAAGCCTTGCTGAAAAAATATCAGTATGGATTCTGCAAAGCTAAATTTTACCTTACTAACCTTTTCATATTAGCTGAGTGTCAACTGGCACGTGGATTGCAATGACTCTGTTGACATGGTAAACTTAGATTTTCAAAAAGCCTTTGACAAAATTCTTCATCAAAGACTCTTGAATAACATTAGTAGTCATGGGATAAGAGGACCTGTCACTTTGTGATTTGTTAATTAGTAGAAAGCAAGGAGTAGGAATTGATAGACTTTTTTTCAGCAAAAGGAAGAAATGGAGTCCATCAAGTTCTGTGTTGGGATTTGTGCTTTTAAACTTTTTCATAAACATCTTGAGTTTTGGTTAGGGACCAACCAAGTTTGTGTCAGATTCAGCTGGCACAGCAAACGCCGCTGCTCAGTTTCACCACCCCTAGTCAATTTCACCCCCCCCCCCCCAGCCACAGGCAGCAGAAAAGAGGAAGTCAGGTGAACCACAAGTTAATTGCTGGCAGGTGGTGGCAGTTAGCTCAGGGCAGAAGCGGATACTTTGTAACAAAGCCGGCTTCCTTCAAGCGCCCCAGGCAACCCAAACCGCAGCTCGGAAGCTCAGCAAGCAGTTAAGGTTCCCAGCTTAGCCTGCAGAAGAAAAGCCCAACGAACTCAACAACCCCACAGACAAAGGACAGCAATCAGGGAGACAAAGGAACACGGCTGAATCTGCCATTTTGGGTGGGGGGAAGAATACTCCGGGCCAACCAGTAACCCAGGCAACGGGGAGAAGGGGGGAATAAAGGGGTAACGTTGGGTCAAGGAGGGAACCCTATAAAACCTCTGTATGTAACCACGCCAAGCTAACCCTGGCTTTGTTTGTATCTACCGGCATTACACCCGAGTAAATTTCTTTGGCTGAACCTGTGTTTTGCGAGAGTTTCATTTGGCGCTGAATGTGGTAACTCTTACAGTTTGCAGATGATGTGAAACTGTTCATGGTGTTTTTTGTGGAAAGGCCAGAAGGACCTTGTTAAATGCAAAGATGTTCAGCCAAATGGCCCATGCATTACTTAAGTTTCTTAAGGTAACATGGATGTCTTTTATTCTTACTGTGGATGTTTTAATATTGGATGTTATTCTAACTTTATTGGAAGTATGTTTACCATGGTTCATTGCTTGTACTTTTCTTACTGCTCCCTTGAACTTTTCTAGAATTCTATAAGAATATTGTCATACAAGTTTAGCATCTCCAGTGTCAATCTAGTGCTCAGCTCCTGGTGGCTAGTGAATGTCATCTTAAATTCTGCTATCAAGTCTTCTAAATTTTGTTTCTGGATTTTTTAATTCTGGGTTTATTTGTACAGTAGCTGCCTCTTGTGTTACCATGTTTGAACCTTGATATATGGGCATTATGAATTCATTTATGCTTCAACTACTGCAAGCAAATTTATTCTGATCTCTGTTCACCTAATTTCTTAGCAGATTGTCATAGTTCAATTTTGGCTTACCTTTCCTTGCATCAGTTCTATAATTAACTGATCCTGCTTTGGCAACTATTTTGTATGGTCCCTGCCCTTTGGCTTGTAATTTGCATTCTGCACTAAGATAATAATACTAGGTAATAATAAAACTACTTCACCTGGAAATGCTTCTCTGTGGTACTTCAATTATACAATTGCTTTTGTTTCTGTTGAGCCTCCTCTAAATTTTCCTGAGCCAGTTGCTTGTATTTCTCTAATTTTCCCATTGGGCCAAAATACATTCCACCATATTCTTAGGATTTTCAACTCCCTTTGTCCAAATTTCCTAAACTATATCTAAGATTGCTCTAGGTTGTCTTTTATACAAAAGCTCCAGTGGACCCAGTGAATGCTTGAGGAACTTCCCTGTACACAAATAGGTAAGGCAACCACACATCTTTAGTTTGCCTCCTACTTAAATATCTCTTCCTACCTTTTCCAAAGTCTCTTTCTGTTCTTTGGGTTTTTCTCTAGGGGACATTCCTTTTTTGGGGTCTCCTTCCCCCCCAAATTGCCCTAATATTGAAACTCTTCTTCCTTGTAAGCTGCTAAATAATCTTCTGGTAAGTGATACTCTGGGAATCAAAACCTCATTGGATCAGGATTGACTTACAGGAACTGTTCCCCATTTTCCTTGGACTTTTTACATCCGATTGCAGCCACTTCTCCCCTAGATCTGTCAACCAAGACCACCATACCCTGACTCCTTCTTGAGCAACCTCTTTTTCTACCAGTATATGTCATCATAACAATATAATATGGCTTTTTTTTTTTTTTTTACCATCCTATAGTCTATAATTTCTCTGGTGGCTAAATATGAGTAAGTCTCAAGATCTCTTCATGTCATGGGTGCAGATCCCACTGCTGCCTTAATCTGTTGGAGGGTGGATAGGAACTGTTTCAGGCACACATGGAGCTGAGAGATTAATCAAGCTGCCATTGATTCCTATTTACTTCTGTTCTTGTATACTTTATCTCCCAGAAGTTTACAAACCAGTTTGCAAGTGCTCCCATGGAATTAGGCTTTTTTCCCCCCAGCTGCCTATATGCCTGGGACATTGCACTTGGCCATTAGACCTTACAGGGAAAAAAAAAAGTTTACAGTTGATATGTCCAGTGCTGCAAAAAGGATCCACTTTTTCAAATATGGGAGCTAATCCTGCCACAGAATTATGTGAGCACAAGGTCTGAGAAACAGAGAATGGGAATTATATATTTATTTTTTATCCCATGGGCTTATGATTATAGAGGCATTATATTTTCTTCAAATTAAAATTTGAGAGAACTTAATGGATTCAAAGACTAAGTGTATTCAGGGAAAAAAAAAACCTTAATAACATTATCTTGTTTTGTTCCTTGAAGTGAATGCAACCTTGTCCAAATAAAAGTATCCAACATTTTTCTAGCCTCACCTGAATTTAAGGTGGTTCAGATGTGGTGATGCATGTTAACTAATCTATCTTGGTAGGAGTGAACAATACAAAGCTATACTATTCCTATAAAGCCAACTGATTATTCCACGCAGCCATCACTTTTCGGGTGTGATTTATTTCCTTAATAAAATTCAGCTATTATTCTCTATTCACTCTTTGCAAGATATAAATAACACAAACTGTTCAAAGGGGGGACAAAATGTATTACGAAAGGAAAAAAACCTTGAAAATGATTTTGGCCTTATAGGTCCAAGGTCCATAGGGTATGCATTTCAATCTGCAGCTGGATGAATTGGCTCAACAGCCCCCAGGGAAAGCAGTGGAATATTTTATCATGGCCAGAAAATGAGAATTGCTTGCTCCATTTCAGTTTCACTAAACAGTTCATTCTAATCATTAAGTATTGTGCTACCCAATGCACTTATCACAGATTTTGGGGTGTGTTTTGTTTTAAGTATTTTTCTGTATCTCTCCAGTTTTGTTTTTAAATTTATGCCAATTAGACAAAACTTTTCCTGTTTTAGGTAGCTTATGTCTCTATTTTATAATTTTTATTCATGGTTGTTGCTATGTGGTATATTATTTTTAAAATTGTGAACCCTGCTCATCCATTGTGGAAATTCAGGGATCAAACAAAGTATTGGTACCACTAGCATATCCATGAATATTAAGTTTCAGATAACACAATAATCATTTTTGATAGCATTTCAAATGAATTTGCAGGCTGCATCACAATCCCATCTGAGTATACTTTGGAGTAAATTCCACTGAAGACAGAAACCTGGCTCTTTCAAACCTGGTAGGGTCAAAATGCTTTGCCTTTTCCTTCTAATTAAAACAGATTTTGGATTACTAAATCCAGATTCTAAGAGATCTCCTATACCCTAAAACACATATGAAATGAAGCATAGAACAAAAAACCACAGTGCTGTACCAAAAAAAAAAAAAAAGGTGGAGGAATAACAGTGTAAAAAGTTTTAATTGAGTAGGATATCTTCTCAGAGGCAATTTGATCTCCTATATGTATTTCCCATTAACTATGCAGTCTTCAGGATGTAGGGAATCCCATTAAATCCAAACAGCATAGAAAATGTAACCATGCCTTTGGTCCTAATTCCACAAATAAGTGTGACTGGAGTTCACTGGTTCTGGAAATACTTTCCATTGGCCTAGTTCATGTAAATTGAGACATGCTTTTAAGCATGGTTTATCAAATAACCTCAAGCAGGCCCCATGCACATATAACACTGAACTATAAAAGACAAATTTCACCATTAAACTCAGCAAAAACCAAACAACCACAATATGGTTTAGTATAATGTGTGAATGTGACCATTAACTAAAGTGATTTTTTTTCAGTTTAACAATGCTAAGACAGCTCTCCCTACCACAATGTCTTCTTTAACAGAACAATTAAATCAAATCCTTTGTATCTAGCCATCTGGCCATTACACACCTCAGGATAATACTGATACAAATCTAGCTGTTCAAAAAAACACTTTGTTGGGCCTGATTTTTTGAGATGCTCTTTCTTTTCTTCATACTTAAGACTGCTTCCTCATTGTAGGAAAAGACTGACCACCAGAAGACCTTCGTAAGTACGAGGAGGGAAAGACTTGCAGCATGACTAGAACCAAAGGCTGGTTGATTAAAATATAACAGGCTAATTGGTGCACAGCTTGTTTTGATTTATAGTAATTGATAGTATTTTGGTAAACCAGATGATTTCATTTATTTGGAATGTGCTTTAAGTGATTTCTGTAATTTTCCCTTTGAACATCTGTCAGAAGTTAACAAGGTCTTATCTCTGAGCTTGTTAAGGATGTTTTCCTTAGCTCTCCAAGTTAAGATGGAGCTTTGCCAGGAACAATAGTTGCTACTTGAAAATGCTCTTCTCCCTTAACACTTAAAATCAAGTGAACTGGCTAACTGTCTTTTGGACAATGCTCAGCTATAGCCATCCTGTCTCAGGGAATGAAACAGGCACGGAGGATCCCATAGCCAACTATTTAGGGATGTGCAAAATCCTTGACCTGTCCTATCTGTATTCTCCCCCTTTCTTTTTTGGAGCGAATAAACCTTGTTTGGCTTACTTGCAATGCAGTATATAACTCTTTCTGGGTTCAGATCTAAATTGGAACTTTAAGACTTAAAGTTTTTGCCTGTCAGACTGTGACAGAATGTGATGCCCTGATGGTCAATGATGTTGTAATTGGTCTCAAGGTGGTTGTTGTTGTTTTGTTTATTTGCTAGTTCCATGCACAGTCTCATGTAGACACTGAGAAGCTTCCTGGCATATCTGCCTTTTAAGGAAAACATATAAAGGGCAGATTTGTTAGATAATGAAGGACATTATTGGTGGTGTGAATTCAAGTAGAGTTGGAGACAGGATCCCTGGAGGAAAAAGGAATCTGCAACTGATGATCCAGCAGGAGCAAGTCGGACTGGAAAGGGAGATCTGCACAGCAGACAGGCTGGGAGAAAAGGCTGAAGCATTTGAAAAGGTCAGGCCACAAATCAGAGAGGAAATCTTGATCAAGGTGACAGAAATCCAAAAGGCTCAACAAGCAGTTAGTTTTCCCTCTTCCTCTCTAGCCTAAAGTAAGCCTAAAAGTGAGAGTGGCTAACATACAGAAGTGGTGATAAGAAATATCAGTGTGAATGAGGGAGGGAGGGAGTTAAGAAAGTCCAAAAAGCTCCATATAGAACCCTCTGTATATAAAATACAGAGTTGGTTAAGCTAAAACCACAGTATTTAACAGAAATCAGCACAAAGGATGACTTGAAAAGCATTGCAATAATAAATTTACTGTAGCCTGAGAAGAACAATGTCTATGTTACAGAAAATATCCTGTCCCTTTTTCTACCCTCTAACATAGTTCACTTGTCAGAGGTATGAAAGATGATGATAAAGCAAAAGAGGCAATTTTTATCTGGATATGATACATCAAGTGGTCATCTGATCTGGGCATAGGGGTAAAAGCACCTCTGCAACAAGGCATTTCCATCTCTTTTGCTTGAGAACGATCTCCTAGCTTCCAGCTTCTAAAGCAAAAGGCAGAGTTACTCATGGATATGTATCATTATACCAGCCTTGCCAAAACTTCTGTGAACCCCTGCTATAAACAGATTCATATCCACCTATTAATGTTAAAACAATACAAAGCATTGTTGTTCACTTTTAAGTGCAAGTTTTATGAAACTGAATAATAATCCATTTGTGGCTATATTTCCAACCTGCATGGAACTGGTCAGTTTTCTGTGACTATCCTGATCCAGTCATGAGTTAGATGGAAGCTGCCTTGTAAATTAGAGGCCACCAACTTGGGAGAGGCTATACTGAGTGGGAGATTGTGAATTGTAATACAATCTATATATTTCTGTACATATTGAAATATATCTGTATCTCTATCTACATATATATTTCCACAAGATTCTGGAGGACAGTTCATGTGGCTGAATGAGAAGTGCAAAGATAAGAGCCCACTTTCTTGCAAACAACAGCTGCAGTAAAAGTCAGAACAGGAGTAATGATGGTGGTATCAGACTCTGCCTAGAAAGATGACTGGAGTTACAAAATAAAATTTGCTGCATGAAATTGCACTAAAGTGAAGCTTTTATATTCTTTTCACTTTTCATATGGTATTCTCAAAAAATGGAAAAGGGGAATTTCTTTCTTCCAATTGCCAATTATTTTGAGTGAACAAAGAAGGCATGTTATTCCACACACAACTAACTTTGGCATTACCTTCAGTATGATTGTCTTTTCAAGGGATTCATTGAAAAAAATGGGAGGGGATATAATTTTCTAGGGGAAAAAAACCCCTACTATGTCAGCTTAGTATTTAAAAGGAAGGCACTTGCTGCCATGCCTATTTCTGCATACTTGACAACACAGTTATGGTACTTGGAATGAATATGTTTTAAGTCAGATGTTTCTTCCAGTGGAGGAATGGATGTGAGAAGTGGGTAGAGTGAGAAGAAATGGGGGAAGAAAAAAATGGTGAGAATTGAAATAATATATTTCTTTGGGCTTTGACATTTATATTTATTCCTTTGTCATATGTATGTATGAATAGACATGCTAACCCTTTCATATGCATCCTCAAGAATCTATGTTGGAAATATGAACAACAAGAGGGGACTTTTTATCATACTTGATGGACATGTAAAAAGTAAAAAAAAAAAAAAGGATCCAAATACATACATGAATTCAGACGATTTTAAAGATTAATATACAACTGAAGCCAGAGATGTTTCTTTTGGGATTGATTGACAAAGAGTTGGAAAAAATCTATGGAATGTTTTTTTTATATATGATAACAGCAGCGAGACTTTTATATGCACAATGGTGGAAAGATTTGACATTATCCACAATGGAAGAGTAGATTGTGAAGATGATGTAATTTGCTGAGATGGCTAAATTGACAGCTCTAATTAGAGAAAAGACACCAGAGCAAAGTCAGTGATACTACCCAACAATACCAGAAGACACCTGGTAGATTTTAAATGTTTTATTTTAGCAATATAAGTTTCTCACATTTGCTCACTTACTCATTCAATCCGTATATACAATGAAACACTCCTTGTTATTAGTCAAGAGGCAATAGACATGGGAAATCCCGCTGGAGCACTCTCTGAGATAATCTTTGATGGAATGGAAGATGATACTTAAAACTTCTCTTCCCTTCAGCTCTTTCATAGGCAATACTGGATTACCTCATGTGAATTGCTGGGCATTTTCAACATCATGCTTTGATTTTTAGTGGTTATTCATCTAGTAGTCGTCATGTTAGGTTTCAAGATGCTCTTTGTCATGACTATACAATAATAATAGGAAGTACAAGAATGATATCTTCAAAAATTATATTTCTCTTCCCACTTTGGCTTGGAACATCTTCTGATTGGATGCTCTTGCACAATCATTATTTTTACATTCCAGATTTCTTTTCCAGTGAGTACAACTTTTCAACTCTTTAGTATCAGACTATTAACTCATCCTATAACACCTGTCTTTCAAAACTAGTCGCTGGCCTAGTAAGTGATAGGGCAACCTGGCTATGTGGATAAAACCATACATAGAAAGCCCTATGAAGCTATCTGGTCAACTCCTCCTCCCATCAGTGCAGGATATCTCCATAGATAGCCATTGCTAATTAAAGTCTGTGCTTTAATAACATAATGAAAAAAAACCCTCTGAGGAACTCTTTCTTAAAAATGTTTGTACTATCTGGAAGTTTTTATTTTTATTGATTTTATTATAATTTTGTTGATTGATGTGAGCCACCTAGAGTTGTTGAGAGTCAGATGACATACAAGTTGTTGTTATTATTATTATTATTATTCCTAATATTTAGTCAATATCTCTTTTCTTATGCTTCTGGTTCAAGTTTTACCTCCTTGGAATCATGCAAAACAAAAGAATAAAGCAGCTTTTAAAAATTGACACTCAGGGAATACTAAATGTCCTTTATTTGTAATGGATGGAAATAAGGATATCAAAGTGCTTGCTGAAGGCAGACAATTAGTTGTGACATATATCAGTAAATAATGTCATAGTTCTCCAACATTTCCCCACAGGCATCAGGATTTATCATCAATAAATAGTACCACATATCAAGTTTCTGGTATTTACTCTAACTCCCTGTGATATTTTCAATCTGGATATCGAAGTCATCCAGATAGCAAGAGAGCCAAAAGTGTTTAGTAAAAAGATAGACTTTCCTTTTTAGCAGTATTTAAGACATAGGATGCTATAGGCACACCCAATTTGCAGTCATATGATCTGTGTGGTCAGCAGTAGACAGATCATAATCTGGACTCAGGCTCAGAAATGGTTTTTGGGGGTTCATAAAATCTGGCTCATCCAAAGAAGAGATGAGCTTTACAAACTCCAAAATCTTTCTCTGGACTGGATTAAAACCTGGAAAAGAAGTCTGGGTGCCCCTGCTGTTGCACCTATGTAAACACCTACCATTTTCCACCCAGAAATACTTTCCAATTTCCTTATACCTTCATATGAGGAAAAGACACCACTTTTTTTTCCTTATCCCATCCAACTATTTCCATTTCCTGGTGTCTGATAGCAGCACATCAGGGCATAAAATCCATAAAAACTGAACCAATGGAATCCCTGCCAAAATGGGAGGGAGACAACAGTTCTGCCAAGAGAACATAAAATGCTTAGCTGGTCCTGATCTGGGACGTTATACCTAGAAAGCTCTAATATATCAATGATTTATTATCTAAATGAGAGAACAGTTGAAGTGTTAGCTTAGATCTGCCAAGAACCAGCTTCATGTCCACTCTCAGTCATGGAAATTCATTGGGTGACTTTGGTTCTGTCACTCTGTTCCTCAACCCAGTTGAGCTCATGGCATTGTGATTGCCATGATAAAATGAAGGGAGCTCCTTATATAAGGTATAAGCTATGGAGAAAAGGCACAATATAACTCTAACAAATAACTCAGGTAAAGGAACTTTTATCCTGCTCTTTGGCGCCAAAAAGCTTAAATCTAAAAAAACGTAACTTAAAAAGAAATGGCATAGAAAGAGGGGAGGAGAAAAAGCAAAGTCAGGTACTAGGTTTTAGTTATATGGTACTCCCCATTTTGTGGAAGGAGGAGAGGGTTAATAGGGTGAAGAGAAGCAAGTTCCCATCCTTTTCTCTGGCTAACAACCAAGTCCATCTTGGTCTTCTTTTTTTCTATGATTTTCTTCTTGGGAGGGAGGATCATTTCTCACCAAATTGTTCATTTTCTGGACAGAAGTTAGAGGCCAGAATGTACTGTATGCCAGGACAATTGATGAAACTATTCATTTTTTAAAAGTTAGCTTTTGGCATGGATTTTTTCATTTGTTAACATCTGGTCAAAACAGGTTGGTGACTCTGAACATGTATAAACAAGCTTATATGCAAGTAATTTAGATAACACATGTTAAGTATCACAAGCCTGAAAAAAACCTCCAAACAAACAAAAAATTACCAATTACTTCTTTGGTTTAGGAGAGTCCTACCAGCTGTGAAATTCAAATTAGCTTCAGCTTCTCCAGCCAAAGCTTCCTTTGCTTCGGTTGCCAGTTGCCTCAATCAGTCCTTATTCATATCCTCTATGTAAAAGCTGATTAAATGAATCATCAGAATGGATATTAAAAGCACAACAGGTTTCAAGATAAATCTAGCCTTTTTTTAAAATAAGCGGAAATTAAGCTTGTCCCTGCAAATCCAGTTCCTAGCATGCATTTCAACAGTTATTGGGAAAGGTAGGGAAGGGAAATTGATCTTGATCAATATTTGGCTTTGACAGAAAAAGGCTTCATGTTTAGAAGCCAATAAATAGAGTTAAAGCAGCAGCAGCAGCAGCAGCAAAAAAATAAATAAAAAAAAATACACGTTTAAATTTCATGGGAATCAAACTAGCCAGCAATTATTGTATCTAATTATTTGTATTCTTTGGGGGGAAAAAAAGTTACTTAATTCCCCCATTTTCCAGTAATTGTGGGGTTATGGCTCTTTATCATTGTACATCTTTGCATCAGTATTCTGAGCTAACAATCATTGCTTACATGAAATAAAATCCGCAATTCCTACATTAAGTCAAACAAATTAGAACAGATTGGCACCTACAAATAAAGCTGCTAGCCAAATTTTCACTTCACTGAAACCTATTCCCCAATTTCTGAAGGGTTTCTTTTCTCGCACAGAATAGGTGCCCCTTTTCTTCTGCATTTTTCAGCTCTCTTTATTATTGCAAAAAGGCTGAGAATATTTCTCCTGTTTGTTGCACTTGGGTACCAGGACACAGTTATAATGTAATTATTGTTATTATTTTATTGTTGTTGTGTTGGATTTTTAAATCCTGTGTTCACCATCCCAAGGCACAGTTTGCAAGATGGGTATATAAATTGATATACGAAACAAAGAAAAAAAATCAGGTAAAATAATCAAGTTACCACCGAGACATGAAAACTCTTCATATGAGAAGCACATCACTAAAGGGAAGAAAACAGCTACCACCAAATTAAAACTACAGTAACTTCATCAGCCAATCAACTTAAAGGGCAAAATCTGAGATGATAGATAGATAGATAGATAGATAGATAGATAGATAGATAGATAGATAGATAGATAGATCGATCAGTAGAATTGCAGAGATTAAGCTGGTCTAGTCTTCCTAGGCAGAATGATCTGAAACTTGAAGCATTCCTCCCCAGTAGGTTCTCTCTTGTTATGCTGTCAAATGTCTCTCACAGTTATATCTGGTACAGTCAAGCAGAAGAGACAGGCAGTGTATTACTCTATGGTATCCAAAAATTTCAGACTTACACATTTTATTAAAAGATATGAGCTTTTGTGAGCTACAACTCACATCAGATGCACAGAATGATGTGGGATTAAAACTGGGATGAAGCAAGGAGGAAGGGAGGAGAAGACATGGTGGTTACGTAAATGCAGGTTACATGTGAGACAAATTACAAGTACCTTAATAATTTATAACTGTACAGGTAGTTTTCAAGTTACAACCATTTCTTCAGCAACTGCTCAAAGTTATGACAGTGCTGAAAAAATGGACTTATGAGTGGTCCCCAAAGTTACGGCTGTTGCAGCACCCCCACAGTCATATGATTGCAATCTGGACACTTGGCAACCCATTCACACTTACAACCAGTTGCCAAGCACCCCACAATTATGTGATTGCCATTTCCAGCCTTCCCTACCAGCTTCCCAAAAGCAAAGTCAATGGGGAAGCTGGCAGGGGAGGTCACAAGTTGCTCACGTAAGTCTCCCCCACCCACCCCAGACTTTCTTCACTCACACGCAATTCACCCTCCTTCCCTCCTTTGCTCATTCACTTGCACCAATGCCTTCCTTCACTCACTTGCATGCATGCATGGCCCTCCTTCCCTCCTTCGCTCACTCAAGGACTCTCCAGGGGTGCTTCCAGCACACACTCTGCAGTTCACATTGGAAGCTACCTGCCATTAGTAAGGCTTCCTCCTTCCTCCTGCAAAGCCCCAGAGCCACAGTGGAGTGTGAAGGGGGTGAGGTGCATATGAGCGAGTGAGCAAAGGAGGGAGGAGGGTGCAGTGCATGTGTGCAAGTGAAGGGGGAATGGCGCATCCGAGCGAGTTTTAGGATGCAGTTCTAGCTCTGATGAAGCTGTTCCATAAAAGTAGCCAGTGGAATTCTTGTTAGGAGACATCCTTTCTATAATCGATCCTGATTAATAATCTAGTGATAGTATTTTAGACCAACTTTGGCTTACAGTTTTCAATGGCAGCTTCACATGGAGCATCTTAAAATTACAGAATTGGTAAGAGCCATTTAGGTCAACAAGTCCTCAGCTCAGTTCAGGAATAGCCCAAACTTGATGCAAGTAAGGTAAGAATCACAAGAGCCAGTTAGATAACTCTGGTAACAAGCTTAGTAGGTGTACTAAATTTAGTTATTCAAACACACCCCTGGCTATTGCAACACCAGATTGAATAATTCCAACCTTGTAGGCTCTGTTGAATTATATATAATTGCCAGATCAGGGGCCAATAGGCAAACCTAGGAATTGAAGCACAAGGGTCTTAACTATATGCCTGGCTATCTCCCTCTTGGCTGGTCCATGATGCTCTTATTTCTCCCTCTGTTAGCTGTACCTTTGGCAGAAATTTGATAGATCCTGATTTTCTATTCATACCAAGAAATGGGGGAAGAGGAGGGAGATCAGTGCTACCTGTTGAATTAAAGTCTGTCATGGAGCCAGCTAAGGCACAGAACTTCTGTCAGAAGAAACGTTTGAAGTACTAACCAAAACTCTCTAGCAAATGCTCTACAGCCAGCAGGCCAACCTTTTTATCAGTGACAACTTAATTTCAAATGTCCATATTTCATGAACTGAACTCCTGTCTATGCTGTTAGACTCTTAGAATCGATAATGAACAGAGAAATTGGGGGAAGGGGTTGCTCACCCAGAAAATATTGTCATGCATTTAATAATTATTGTGCAACATCTTGTATCTCAAAAGTTTTGCAAGATGAATCTATGGTTCTCTCATATTATCTTTTCCCTCCATATCAGTACGCATTAGCACAAAGCACAAGTAAAGTTGCCAAGAGGAAACAGTAATTGGCCAATTTTCATCACAGAGCAGATGTTCTAAGGGCTCAATCTCCTGCTGAAGAGGTTAGATTTTCAGAAGGGCAGCTGCTGTATTACAGCTGTTGCCTTATAGTTATGGCTAGGGGAAAAATAACTTTTGCAAACTTTTGCAGTTTATGCTTTCAGGGCAATCAAAATTACCCTAGCAAGGTTTCTGATGCTTTACCTTTTCTCAAAGAACATTTAGGATCATCTGTTCAAGTCAGGAATTAGTCTTTTACATGAGAGAAAAGGGCAATTCCCAAGATATGATTAAGGTAAAATTCCTGTTCTGAAAATTCAAAGGAGGTTGAATGGCTAATGCAAAAAAGAGAAATTAAAGAAGGGTGGAAGTTCACAGACCAAAATACAATGTGCAAAGGAAACATTCCAAATGAAGATTTATTTATTTATTTGTATCTCAAATATCTGTCCTGCATATTACTATTCACCTATACCATAGTTTGATAAACACACACTGGTTATTGTACAGAGTCCTAAGTCATTATAAAAAATGGAGCTACATTCAAAAAAGAAAATAAAAGTCTGTATAAATTGATTACATAATTGCTTGGCAGCCAAACCAAAATGGACAACCAAATAAGAAAGCTTGGGTTCATCATGCAAAAGAAGTATTTAGAAATAGGGAAGAAATCTCCAGCAAAAAAAGTATGGGTCCCCAAATACAGAAAACCATTTTTCAGGAAACAGGGAAACATTGACATATCATAAATAGGAGACACATTTTTATACACTTACATTAAGGGTAAAGGGTGTTAGTCTGTACTTCAGCACAAGGCTTTTCAGTGTGCTTGCTGTAAGAGATGAACATGACTGCCCTATTGGAAACTGTCACCGTAAATGAGAACATATTTCAGTTTGGATGTTTACAATTCTCTGTTTGAGTCCCTCAAACAGTCTGGACCAATGTAATTCCAGTTCGAGCAGATGGCACATTAGGACTGAAGCCAGAACCCATAGACTCCCCATAGGGTTGGCTGCTCCTGCTGCCTACCTCTGGTAGAAATCTGGCTGCTGCAGCAAGGACTTGGTAGCACCGTTGAGTGGAGTCTGTTAGTACTGCCAGCAGAATTATGCCAGCCCTGCTCCTAAAACACATGAGATTAGGTGAAGGATTGCATCACTAATACAGCAAGTTGGTGCATGTTGACCTTAAACTCTGCTCAGTGTTGCCATTTCCACTATCCCACAAGCCAAGTGACTGTCTCCATAGCTGTAGAAGACACCCAGGAGTTGATCAGCAGCCTTGGTGCTGAGCAGAGTTTGGGCTTCTGGCCCTGCTTATCAGACAGCAATATTTTCTATCATTTTTTTAGCAGAATAGTAAGGTCAATACTTCCAATCTTTTGAGGGATGGCTTCTAAAGCATGTTTTGTTATTCAGATGGTTGCTAACAGTACAATTCTATATCCGTCAATTCAGAAGCAATTGACTCGAGTGGGATTTAACAAGGGACTTAGCTAGCGGGGAATATTATCTTGTATCCTTCAAACATCTATTTCATATTTGCATATTCTGTATTTTTGAGTACACTTCCTTACAAGATTATTTTTAAGAACTGAGAGACGATACATATTGAAGAGTATGTAAATTGAGTCTGCATATTTTTTAAATATTGGGAATAGCATGTGGTGAGGCCCTTAACCAGTGTTCCCCAATTTGATGACCTTCCAGATGATGAGGGATTGGTGAGCTATGGTTCCCAAATATCTGAAAGGTACTAGGCTGGAGAAAGCTGTCCTCATTTCTCTAAGGAAAACAAAGCAGGGAACAAGAATGTGAGGGAGACACCAAAGAATGGTATCAGTAGACCCTCCCAGACAAGGTTTGCATTGTCCCACAAATGCCTGCAACTTTCTAAATCTCTGTTTTCCTGTTCATTAGAATACTGAGCACTTTTATTGACTGGTGATAAAGAGGGAGCAAGGCCTTGGACGCACCTTCAATAGCAGGCTGCCAGGGTCCATATACATCACTAAAGTTCTTTTAAAACTGGGTCCAATGAAAAGAAAATCCAAAGTGGCTTTGTCCAAAGGGCACAAGGAAAAGTTCCCTTTGGTGATCCTATGAAGAACAGCACACACCTCCTGCCTCTCACACATACGTGTAACAGTAGGGTTCCATCTCAGCCAAGCAAAAGTCCTTTCAAAAATTCCCCAGAGGTGAACTGCTGCACTTCAGAGGTAGAGCATACATGGGTATGAATTTCTCTTTTGTTGAATGGGTGGCTGTCTAAAATAATAATGAGACCTCTGCCATGAAAAGGCAACCAGCTGACTTCTGCTTCCAACCCCCAGGGCTCCCCACCCCTACTTCGGCCTCCTCTTTTTGTGCTCTTTTGTCAAAAAAGGGAGAGGCACAGCAAGCCAGAGTTGAGTGAAATTAAATGTGTTGTTGTTTCAATAAAATCTGATTAATGCTCGGGGGTGGGGTTAATCTGCCCACTGGTGTTTGTCATCCTTAGTTACTCCATCCTGTTTTGCAGGCAATTTCCCACTGCTTTTGATGTGAATTAAGGGACACATTTGCAAAGGAAGCCTTGCTAGGAATCAGTGGAACAAATGATGGGGAAAGAGTAATCTTGCTAGTTGAATTTCTGCCTGTTATACAGCCAGTAAAGTTGCAGGAGATTTATTAAGAGAAGAAAGGGGGCAATCCCATATTCTAATATAAGAATTATTATTTATAAAACAAAGAAGCAAATAAAAAGGTTATTCTTCTGCTTGGAACATTTTGCAACATTCTCCTTCTCTATTCCTGTCTTGCCTCCAAATGATCTTTTTTAAAAATTTCCCAAGAACAGCTTACACAGTGCTCCTCCTCATATCTTTGTGATGCAGGTTCCTTCCTTATTTTTCAAATTCAGACCTCGTTCTGACCTTTAGTATTCAACCACATTATTGGAGGTGGCAGAACTTCTCTCTGGTCCTGAAGAGAAAATTGAGCCCAGATAGGCCAAAACCCCTTGCTCACCTTGGTCGATCAAAGGCTAAAGCCTAGGACAAAACAAGGAAACAAACACAAAACTCTAGACTAAGGCAATCACAATCCCCTGTTGTGTTTTGGCCAAGAAAATAACATGGCAGCTTCTAGGGAGTACATACTGAACTCAACTCCAAATGGAATTTATTCTGAAGAGGGAAGAATGATTTCAGATCTTGTATCATTTCCCAGTTATAAATATAGCCAGTCTTGCAGTATTTTTCACTACGTATATTTGATTTCTTCCACTTCACAACAACAAAAAAAAACCACACACACATACATACCCAAAAACTCTAGCTCTAGTGGTCATCCTGATTTTTGCATCTCAGACTGGTTGTACTTCTTGTGCCTAATTCTGTGATTTGATCTCCATAAAACTCAGACCTTATTGCTCAGCCCTCTGAATCTTAGCTGCCTATATTGAAGTGGGACCTGGATCATTTTTTTGCTTACTGATTTTGCTCTAGGTTCTCTCTGTTGGTTCTTGATTCCTGAATTCAGCTTTTGAAACTGTTGGGAAGATATTACAAATACAAACAAATGCAGCTCATCAGAAATGAACTGAATCCTAACCAGAGTTTGATAACTGCTCAGATTCTGCAGCCCTAGGTGAGTAGCAGGTGTATTAGCTACCAGACTATATGTAAACTACATGCAAATTTGTGAATCACAATTTGAACCAATCTGTTTTAGCAAAAGCCTGATGTAGAAGCAAAAAAAAAAAAAAAAAAAATGGCTGATAGCAATATAGTGATCCAACAGATGACAGTTGTTAGACAAATATTACCTGCTGAGCTTCTACCTGTCAGATTGCTGTTAAAGACAGAAATGTTGGGCCAGTAAACAACAAAAATGCAGTTTTAACTGAGATTCCTGCTCTCCCATTTCTAAGCACCGTTCAGGCATGATGTGAGCACTCCAGATAATCCCTGCCAATGCTGCTATAATGGCCTTGGCATTTTCCTCTGAATATCTGTAGGAGAAAAGCTACGTTTCCTGTGTGGTAGGATCTTGACAATGTGCATAGAAGCCAACGCATGGCCAATCATAAATGCAAATGCTTCTCTCCAACAGATGCTCATTCACAGTACATGAGAGACTGTAGGAAGTGATGTCATAAGAGTGCTCTAGAATGCTGTGGAATGAACAAGCCTTAAAGTGGTCTACTGTCCTTCCTCTGTAGGTTAGCAAACTGTTGAATTAGTGGGTAGCATGTAACAAGTCAGAAGCAATCCATCATTTTGCCTCCGGTCTATGCGCTCACAGGATCAGCAGTCCAAAGCAGCAGTTCTGTTTGCTACTTTGATAGCCAGACATAGCAGTAGAAGATTCATGCAGGCATTAATATAGCTATTTTTATTGCTTCACTCTCACAACTTTCTTCAACTAGGCTAGCAAGGGAATGAAATTGTGATAGCTGAGGAGGTCTGCATGGAAATAATTTGAAACCACAGTGCTCCTTGGCATGAAGAATACAATCCCTTTTACTGGGGAAAAAATACACAACACAAAAGAGGAAAATCTTTGAAGGGGAACGAAGTGAATTTTATTCACTAGCGTAAATTTTTTTCGGGGGGGTTGAAACTGAAGAAAAACTGTAGGGTTAAATTCAGAAACAAGCATTAAGCATGTGCTTTGCAGAAACCTCTCAGACATATTAACCTCACTGACTACCTCTATTTCTGTTTTTGTGTGGGAGAGATGTCTATTATTTTTCTTCCAATCAAGGGAGCAAGCCTATAACCTTTCCAATTTGCCAGCCCTCATTAAGCATTTGATAGAAACTGGATGGTGAGATTTCACATGTCTCCCTGTTCAATTCATAATCATCTCAGCATAGACTGAAAAATAGAGAAGTCGCTGCTGTGTGCAGAATTGGAAGTTCGCCCAGCGAGGCAATAGGAACAAGGGGATGGAGAGAGGGACAGAGGGAGGGAGGGAAGGAATTTACTGCAAGAAACCGCTTGATAAAATATATTATTGTGAACCTGAATAAAATGAAACTAAAATATAAAACCGAGTACTAAGTTACAAAACAAATGGCAGTAAGCTAGTTGGACCTGCTGGTAAGGTTTATGAATGACCTCATTCAAGGTAATTGAGTGCTCTGGTTGGCCATCTGTCAATAGTTATGCCTTGCTCTCTCGGCTGCATAGGTGTTGATTCCTAGCCATGATGAAAGATGTATTGTTGTGTCATAATGTAGGCAGCACTGTTTCATATTTGGGTCACAGTGTTGTATGCAAATATGTAAGGGACAGCGTTTGAGTCACAATGTATGTTCTGTCACTTGCCTCTCCCTTTAGGTAATCTTGACAAAATATTGCACCCTTTCCTCTCATTGAACTGATTCATTACCTTTGGGCCATGCAGTAATGCAAAAATGCTCACTGATACTAGCTGTATTTGTTTAACGGAACACTACAGATTATATAGTTCTGCCACAAAAAGGAAATAAATAAATAAATAAATAAATAAGCTGACTTTCTAAGGCTGTTCGTTTGTTTTTGTAGAAAAGGCAAAGGGTTCATCTGGTAACCAGAGAAACAGTGACCAATAAACTTCAGGAGTGACCACAGAACCAGAGTAGCCAACCAGATCATGAAATACCATGCCAATGTCATGAACAGATGTGAACATCTATAAATGAACGTGCTGACGCAGGCAAGAGAGACTGTTGTTGCATCTTAGGTGATAGGAGACAAAACTAGTCTACTGTAAGACCTTAGTCTCACTCCCAAGATGCAGAGGTAAACATTCTGTTGAATAAAGGTTAGTTTTCAGTGACCTCATAGTCTCCCTGTGAAGATTACAATGAAGGTAGTGTGGTTGAGTAATCCATCAATATGGCAACTTGGAAGTGGTAAATGCAGGAGTAGGTTTGCATCCAATTCCACATGTATCTTCACCTTGCAATGCTACCTTAGAATAAGATCAACACACAGCCAATCACAGGAGACTCAATACATAATTTCTTTCTTTCTTTCTTTCTTTCTTTCTTTCTTTCTTTCTTTCTTTCTTTCTTTCTTTCTTTCTTTCTTTCTTTCTTTCTTTCTTGGTATATAATTTTTATTAAGAATTTTGATTATAATAGTAAAATCTAATACAAACTTAAAGAAAAAATAGAATGAGTAAAAAGTACAAGGAAAACGAAAAAAGAAAGAGAAAAAGTGGGAATATAATAAAGAAAAAAAAAAGAAATCTATAAAGAAGTGACTTCTAACCTTCATAACAACAAGTATAAACAAATTTAGTAACTCTTCATCATTTCTAAAGTTACCAACATTTACCTCTTCATCCCATATACCATTTCTTATCTATAAACAAATCCATAAAACATCATCTTTTCAGTCCTGGTATCAATAGAAAGTCCAAAAAGGATAGCCAGAGGTAACAACATATCTTATTTTAACCTTGATCAAATCAACCAACTTTATATTCTTTCCTTTTACTTCTAACAATCTTAATCTTTATTTATTCAAATATTGTCATAGGATTTGATTTCTCTTCATTTCTTCTTTGTCCCATCCCGCAGAGTTCTTCAAGGCTTTAACAAGCCTCTTTTATAATTCCAATAGGAAATATATATATATATATATATATATATATATATATATACACATACATACATACATACACACACATACACACACACACACACACACACACACACACACGTATACAGTATATATATATCCAGGTCACTCACTTGGTTTGTCATTTGTATTTCCTTTTTTTTTTTTAATTTTAAAACCTAAGGCAGTTTCTTTGTAGTTCCAGTGAAACAGCCTTTTCTAAATTGTTCTTTCACCCTGTCAGCTGTAAATCCACTTTCAATACCACCTCTATCTTGTCAGGTAAAAAGTGTTCTACATCTGACAATTCTTCAATAACATCTTTTGGGTATAGTCTATCCATAGAAGCAGACATCATTACTGACATTGTTGATATTGTGGCTACTAATTTCTGGCTTCATTCTTCAAAAGTCTCCTTCGGTATTTTTATTGTCATAATCATCTTGCAGGCCTGTATATCTTTCCTCCACCTAAAATCTTTAGTCGCCTCTAGTGTCCAGTTTTTGAAACCATGAAATTATTTATCTATGTTGTGTCTTGTAAAAACTAAAACAGGACCTATTTCTCATGAGAAGCTGTTTGTTCTTTATAATTAATTCCAAAACCTTATTGTAAAAAGTTCCAATATTCCAATTTTATCTGGACCCTTATTCCATTTATAACTTTCTAAGATCAAAATCTTATTTAGCTTCTTGCTGTTTATTTCAGATTCTTTAAATTCTTAATCTTATAATTAAGGGCAGAGTCACCCGACATTTTCAAATTTGTCATTCCAAAGGTGTCTATAGCTTAGAAGTAGTTGATGAGCAATTTCTAAAAGTGATTAGAAAGTGAGGTTTGCAAGTGTAGTGTCTTTTAAAAGTCTTCACCATGGTTGTGAGCCAGATGGCTAATCCCATAGTCTCCCAACGGTCAAACCGATGAAAAACTGTTGTCCTGCGGCCTCCTCACAAGGAGCAACCATCTGGAGTACATGTGGGCAATCTCCTGTCCTCACCGGTTCCTTGGTTTTTTGCCATGGTCGTCAGCTTCACTTTCGCAGAGCCATCTTCAGTTTGCCATATCTCTCCTGGAAGCTCAAGACTCAGCACATAATTTCTGGCCTGTGATCTGACTTGGATATCTCCCCAACTCAGAGTGGATCAGCACAAGTCTGTTGGAGAAGCACAGACTCTTGGCAGCTAATTATGGATATTGCTGCAATAGCAAATGCCTTGCACAGCTTGTGTCTGGCAAAGTCAGTTGTGAAGTTATGATATGGGGCTTTTCACCTAAGAAACATACTGGCTGAGAAAATCCAATAAGAGAGCAAACTACAAAGGCTTTAGCAAGCCCTTTGTTAGCCTTAATGTATGTTTTGTGCATCTGATGTAGGGAGAGACAGACAAAACATTTATTTGGTTGATCTTTTAATACAGACTTCCCAATTTGCACTTCCCGGGCTTGTGAACACAATTACATGCCAATGGCCATGTTTTTTCAAAATTTATATTCCGGTTTGCAACATAAAAAAGAAAGCAGGGGAAAGCGTGCACATCTGGTACATTAAGGAAAGTGTGCACTAAAGCGCATCTCTTAAGGAAAACGATCCACAAAAATATTTTATATTTGGGAAAATGTTTGCAAGTTACATGTTTTTAAAAGGAGTATACAAAAATGCAAACTGGAGAAAAGCAGAAGAATTGCATGTGTATGGCTGGAAATAGGACACAACAGAACTTAAGGCTGGAAAAATTGAAATGTGAACAGAACAGAATTGAACAGAGCTAAACTGAAAAATCCCTCCATCCTTATAGCCAGAAGTAGGGCAAGCCTGGCCATACAGAATGTTTTGAGCTTTTTTGAGAAATGATGGGATGCTAATCACTAAGGGAAAAATAATTGCCTAACTATTGCTCTGCCCTCATGTTGTTCTATAGATTGAGATAGAAGCTAAAAACAGCACTGATAATTAAATTATATATAAAATTAATTGTATATGCTTCTAACATGCACACATTATCTGGTGTTCATAGGGCATTTCTAAATTATTTACCTTTCCCTTCAGTTAGACTATAATTGGGATTGTGTTCTGAGTGTGCAAGAGAGGAGAGTTTCACTGAAATGTAACTAAGAAGCCCAAAACAAATGGCTTGGTAGATTGGATACTCCATTTCAAATAACACTCGCCTGTTGCAATTTGCTGGGAAAAAGGAGGCCAGCTCTTCCTATGGGTTTTCATATAAAACTGTTTGCAATGTTCAGCTGCTACTGCTTACTTAGTTGTATAATTAGTTTCATAATTGGATTTTGAAATAAAATCAGGCCAAGAACACGATCTTCTGCATCACACCTTCAAAGTGAAAAACAAACTCTTCAATAACCACTGAATTGAACTCTGCTCAAACAGTATAAATTTGGGGAGGAAACATGATAGTACAAAACAATGAGAATATTTTATAAAAAATAATTTCAAAGTTGTCTGGATGACCTCTTTTTCATTATTTCATCTTATTTAACTCTGACTGGAGTTCTCAAGTGACTTGTAAGAGCGATAAACAATTCCATTTGGCACTGTAATACTTGTAAAGTACATAAAAGAAGCAGGCTCATGAGGAAAGACTGAGAGGAATGGAAAATGAAATTGAATAATTACCAAATTATGCTATTTATTTGTGAATTACCAACACTCAGGAAATGTTTTAGGATTCTCTTTATCTTCCCTATAAAATGGTTCTGTAAAAAACTATCAGCAAAATTTTCCATCAGACAGGAAAAGAGACAGAGGGAGGATGAAACATGATATAGTGAAATCTTATGTGACAGTTGACAAAGCAGTGGTGAAACATTACAATTGTTTACGTGTCATAATATTTCTTAAGTAATTGAAAGATAAGGAGTATTTTCAATAACATGTCAAGGAAATGATGTACAAGTACTTTAAAATGGTGGCATCTTGCAGTAACCTCTGTTGCAAGTGCTCTGAAATCACAACTTATCTTTATGTAGCAGAACAGACATACTGTTTAATCCATTTCTTTCCAATATTCTCAAGCAATTTCAGATCATTAGGCCTTACTGGGAGAAATTAAATATGTTGGAAGGTAAAATGGCAGCTTCTGCTTCTTGGGGTGAAGACCGCATTTTTTCCTAGTCATTTTTTATCTACTAGCATCTGAAGTGGAACACAGGTTCCCACACATGTTCTTCTTTAGTTTACTGTCCAGCTTCTCCTGTCTGAAGCATTAATATATACAGTATGTGATTCCTACAGGACCTCTGTAGGCTGTTATTCTATGAGGAATGCACTCCATGGTTTTTCTGCAATATGCTGTGTCTACTTTTTAATTCTTTGGACTTCAGTCTCGTTATGGGGCCAAGGTCATACTGTTTGCTTTCAGAGCGTTCAGAATTCAGAACCTAAGAACAAGAGGAGAAGGATGATTGAAGTAAGGACCAGATTGGCAGCAGGGTCAAGACAGACAAAGCTATAATCAAAAGTTATGACAGTCTTTAGCGTGGTTTTTTTTTTTACTACTACTACTACTACTACTACTATTATTATTATTATTATTATTATTATTATTATTATTATTCCAAATCAATCAATCCACTGCAAAATGAAGGTATCTTCAGTGGAGGTTATATAGACTGTAATAGCTGATCCAATGTGGGTTGTATATGGATGTTTGTTCGTTTTTACTTCAACTTCCCACTACAACTGAGAGAGAGTGACTGGCCCAGAGTCACTCAACCAGCTTCCATGCCTAAAAGAGGACTAAAATCTTGGTCTCCCTATCCCTAGACCAGCATCTTAAGCAATACAGACACTGGCTGTTGTGTGTCTGTATGTGCGAGCATGTGCATATTATTCATCAGTAATTCAGAAAAAAATCTACTGAATATAGTAGAATTTTCTCCCAAGCAGGTGTGAATATTGCACAGGTCAGCTTGCCAAAAGGTAGATATATTAGCAATCACAGAGCCAGAGTACTTCTGAAAACTGTGCACAGATGCTAGGCTCTTGCTGCTAATGAGACCAAGAAAACAAAGCTAATGTAGGTCTTTTCAGGAGGTTGCTTCCTTATTGGCCTCAAACCTGTGATCCATCACAGGCATTACTTTTTCTTTCCCCTTCCCTTTCTTTCCTCTCTCTCTCTATACTTACCACTACAATAATCCAATTTCAGCAATCAAAAGTCATTGTTAAGGAGTATTGCAGGTACAAAATGTCACTAGAAATTTCCAGGCCAATATGACAAAGAGTTCCTAGAAGTTAATAAGCTGAATGAGCTGTGTCTTGGGGACCCTGCTGTGTTAGCCACCTAATACCACCCAGTCATTATTAATAAGACAGGATCCAGGTAGGTAGTCTGGAAGCTAGTATGATCAGATGTATAAAATTATCAAAATGTGCTGGTTGTGCCTGGCAGCCGCTTATCACAATAGGACCAGAGGAGTAAACCATGCATTTTTTTTTATTATTTGCAGAATTTTGATCAGATTTAATAATGAGACACACCATAAGATACCTGCAATTTGCAACACTATGGTATGCTATATAATTTTTAAATTATGATAGAAAAGCTCCAAGCAGCCTATGTTCATTCATACTGCATTCATTCATTCAGCGTGTGAGCCATCATAATCTGCTAGGAGTGCTATTCATACCATAAAATATCCAGTTATATGAATAATATCTCAGTAAATAAATTCTCCAAAGAAAATCAAAACCAACCACACAAAAAGCTCAGATGGCAAATGCTCAGTCTAAAAACCTCTTCAGAAGGGTTTTGTCTTCAGTAACCTCTGGTAATATCCAGAGGAGCTATATTGATCTCCATTATGAGGCCGTTCCATAGAGCAGGTGCTGAAATAGAAAAACAATGCCTCAACCCCTCTCACTTCATGAAAATGGAGTACTGCCAACAGCTTCTCCAAGGAAAAGCAAGTTGATTGGGTCTATTCCAGCTGGAGGATGTGGTTCTGGTGATATCCAGGGGTCAAGCCATATACAGTAGTTGTTACTATCAGGATCAGTAGTAACATGAAATCCTTGTCGACTCAGAATATTCTTTGTGAATATGCAGATTGGAGGTGCACAAAGATTGCTTGAGAATCAAAAAGCAATCCTGTGCTGTGTGATGATTTCCTCATAGATGTTCCAGATTCCTTCTCCACCAAAAACGAAATCCAGGGCAGCAGAAATCTTTTTTAGCTGAGGTAGCTTCACTTAGGAACTCCCTCTTTACAGACATTCCACCCCTCTCCATTTTAACTGAATTTTTACAAGTGTTAAAATTAGCCCCTGCCATGGGTTTCTTGGATGGTTTACATAGAAGCAACATTGTGCTGAAGTAATAGAAGTCAAGTCTCCTTTGAGTCAAGCTGAATTCTTGGTGACTTCATAGACATGTTACTGTTAGAAATGGTTTGTTATTATTTTCTTCCATAATGTCTCTTCATGTACAGCCCTGATATTTCCTGTTGATCTCTCATCCAAGTACTAACCAGGCCTGATTTTGCTTAGCTGCCAAGCCTGGGCAAGATCAGCCACATGCTTGGAACTGAAGTGACAATATATGCTAATTTCCAATCAGAAGAAAAGAGCACTGCTATACTGGGCTACTTCCTTGTAAGAGTTACTCACAATATAGGAATCTCATCCTGTAGACTCTAAATCTATTCAGGGAGTGGGACAATGATCAACCACTTTGCTGTTGCTTTGAAATGTGAAGTATATCCTTTATAGAGATCTACACAGGATCCCTTGAATAGCCAATTTTTGCCTTATCAAGGAACATGCAAATTCAGAAATCACAAAATCATAAGAAATTACAAAATCACAATACAAGTGTACCTAAATATGTAGTCCTCTGTAGAATGTTAATTAAAGCATGGAAGTTCTATAGCCAGTAGGGGAGTAAGCATGTTCAAGCCAGGTCCATTCCTCTGTGTTTCTCTTTATCTTAAAATTAGAGGACAACTGCTTGCAGCTGGAGACCCTAGAGTTGTTCTCTCCAGGATTAAACATTGCAGGAAAAACTTCAACCATTAGAAAGGATTTTCAAAGCAGACAGTTGTATGTGGAGAGTAACACAGGGAATATTGCTAATGCTCTCATATTCATTGTCCTTCTTTGTCCCTAGAGACCATGCACTTTTCAAAACCAACATGCCATATAAAAAAAGCATTTAAGCACTTTCAGGAACATCCTACTCTGACAATGATGAACAACACAGGGAACGCTGTCATCACTTCATCTCTCCTAGAAAGGGAATTTTTGAAGAGCAACTTTTTTCCCCCTCCCAAAGCTATTCTTTACACTGAATAACATAAGCTTACTTGGAATAATAGGTCTTGAGGAAGCACAAAGGTCTGCTAAAAGATTATCCTGTAATTAAAGTTTAAACATGTACTGACAAATTTGATAGGGATCAATGTTGCCAAATAATGGATGCTCATAAAATAATTACATCATGTTACACCAATTGCAAGTTAGCCTTAATTATTTGCAAGATCCTAGTGAACTTCCAAATAGTGTCTACTGAACATCAGTGCAGAAATCTTCAGTTTCAGTTTCTATGCACATATGAGGAAAGCACAATGCCTTGTACATCTCAGTTTAATAAAATTTGTCCTTCTAAACTAGTCCCAAAATAATCTGTCTTTCTGCCATGGGAGATAAGGTGGGTGATGAAGGAAAAAGCCTTCTCAAAAATGGCATGCCAGTTTCAGGATCTTCTCTTTAGAGATCATGCATGTACTAACATTTTTTTTAAAATTCCCAGGTTTTTAAAATATGAGTTACTCTGTTAATGAAAACGTTTTCTAAAATTTATTTGTACAGTATCTTGTTTTCATAAAGAGCATTGTAAACATTGCTGAAGTCTGGTGTGGAAGGGAAGCGAAGAACCAGAGAGATGACCTCTCCATCCAAGATGGGAAGGAGGGATCCAACTCTCTGCAGATGGTATCTTCATGCAAGACCCATGATGGGAATGAGGGGATCGGCTGTTGTTGGTGAAGCCCTGGTCTCTGGGGAAGGACTGGGCAGAAGACCCTGAAAGGAGGTTGTTCTCCCAGTGGAAAAGCAGTAGGTGTTTGGCTGAGCAGATCCAGGAGAAAGTCAAGCTGTGCTGAGCACATTCCGGTAATTCCAGCCCATTTCTTTCTTTTCACTGTGTCTTGATAAGCCCAGAAATGGGGGAAGGAGGTAGTGAAAGGGGGAGAAAGCAGGAGAGCTACAAGGTGATAATCTCTAGGAGGGAGACTTAGGAGGAAACCTGACACTGGGTGAACACAGGGATTGTGTTGTATATACCTGTTATAAATGCTTGTTGTATATAGCTTCATTGTAAATAGTAAAAAACATAAAAGCTCCACTGTCTTGGTTTTCTGTGTCACTTGCCACCCTTCCAAGCAAAATACACCTCCAGTTTAAAAAGAATCCTGTCACACACAACCCCATTTTTATATGAAAAGAAAGACAATTTTCTTTTGCAACAATTGTCCTCATGCCACTTTGCTATTTCTATAAACAAACATAAGTTTATTTTTAATTCCATTGCCTGATTTTATTCTTGCCAAGGTATCAACAACTTGGTGACATCCCATCTGCCAGATCAAAGCAGACACTGGGTACTTCTCATGCACTGCTTCCAACAATAGAATTCATTTGTCCTTTAAAGATGTGAAGTGTGACAGGTAAGCATCAACCTATCTTTGATTCTATTTTGAATCAAAATTTAGAAAACTGTTGCTCGGACTCTTCACAGTGGGTTTTAAAGAATTCATTGAAGCAGCTGTTGTAGATTTAAATGTCATGATTTGAAGAAGAAAACTCTAAAGTAGATGTACAAAACACACATGTTGGAAAAGTAGAACCAAGGCAGAGATTACTGCCAAAGGTTATATACTTGAAAGACTTCTCATATAGCAAATATCCAGTTTCTAGTCAACCACTAACATTTGGGCAGGTAATAAAAGTTAAAAATGAAACAAAATAGTGCAATGAGACAACTACACTTCATGCTTTCAAATAGGTAAGAACAATTAAAAATAAACTAAAATTACTGCTTACCACGTACCATTTTCTTAACTGTGCCCATCACGTGGTGGGAGAGACTAAAAACAAAGGGATCCTGTTTTGATACAGTTGGCCAGTGGTCTTTAACCTACCTTCCACACTATAAAACCCATGCAGTTCCTGGACTATAAATTAGGGACCTCATTTGCCAGTGTCTCTATCATCCAGTCTTGTTTGGCAAGAGTCATTTCTTTGCTACTGCTATTCTATCAGCAATGCAGGAGTTTTTAAAGTGGAGGGTCCCTAGCTCACTTGTAGTGGACAGGTGTGGTAGGTTCATTGTCTGACAACTCTGGGAAAGTGTGAAAAACTCACAACTGAAATCTTTGGGTGCAGCTGCCGGTCAGGATCAGCAATAGCGGAGTAGGTGGATCTTGGTGTAAGACAATTTCCTAAGTATCTTCTTTGGCATAGCCAAGCTTTATTGGTAATCATTCAGTCATAGAACAATGCAGTTTTCCCACCATTCTTTGGCAAACAATGAAGCATTGTTTAAACAAGAATGGTTCCCATACATACAGCATATTATAGCAGCATGGCAAATACAATCACCTACAGTTTGGCTTCTAAGGGGGCCTAAATGTCCACAAATATTGTACACTAGTAGATGTATAAAAAGTGGAAACATAATACTAAATTAGTAGCTTTAAAAAAAAAACTCTTTTTTTTCTTTGTCTTCTTTTTTTCTTATTTGCTTTTTAGTATTTTAATTTTATTAAACCTGCTTTGTCCATCTATTTTTTTCCTTTTATTAATACACACACATGCATACCAAATAACAATACAATGGAGATTTTAATATCAAGTAACTTAGCTTAAGACATCAAATACATTGATGTATGTCACAGTGTTCTGCTTTCATCTCTTCCTTTCCAATGTTATATTTTTATAGAAAAAAAAAACCCAAATAATATAAAGCTGGTAACACTGATATCCTAAACTGTAATTAATATGATAGAATATATACTTTTTTCTTCTTTACTTCCAATACTCTAAGGTATCTAAATAACAGAACATCAATAATTTTATTATACTATATAGCTATCATTATATTGAAATAACATAATGTATCAAGGTTTATAATAAAATAAAAAGGGGAAAAAATGAGACATTAAGCCAAGGCTGTAACAGTGTTAAAAGTGGTGGGATCCTTATTCCCAAACAGAAGACTACCCAAAAAAAAAAAGTTAGAAAAGAAAAAAGTAAATGAGAAAGTGATTTACAAACATTATAAGATTAGATTTTTAAAAAATCAAACATTAGCTTAGTTCTATATTTTAAAATATATTGCATTAATTTAAAACGTAAGATCATTATTAAAATTAAGTAAATATGCAACATTAACAATAAATAACCAATATAATATGAGTTATTAATCAAAATGACCAATTACAATAATATGTTTAATCTAAAAATACTATTTTTATTGACATATCAAATAAAAGATTTAGATATTAAAATCTTACATTAAAAGAAACCCAAACTTTGTATGTGGTAGGAGCCCATATGCAGTATATTGTAGTATTATAATCCAGAAATACAGTGGTACCTTTACTTACGAACGCCCCTACTTACGAATTTTTCGAGATATGACCAGCTCCGGCCCCAAAAATTTACCTCTACTTACGAACTCGCCTCGACTTACGAACCGGATCCGCGGCCATTTTCTACCCGTTCCACATGGTCCGCGGCCATTTTTACGCCCGTTCCACATGGTCCGCGGTCATTTTTCCGCCCATTCCACGTGGTCTGCGGCCATTTTCCACCCATTCCACGTGGTCCGCAGCCATTTTTCCGCCCTGACGCATGGTCAGCGGCCGTTTTTCCGCCCCTGACGCGTGGTCCGCGGACACCGGAACGGATTAACGGTAATTACATTGAACCTTATGGGAAAATTTACTCCGACTTGCGACCAACTCAACTTGCGATCAGAGTCACGGAACGAATTAAGTTCGTAAGTAGAGGTACCACTGTAGTTTCCAGTTTGAGTTGTTTATCAGATATGAGGCTATTTTTGATATTAACACACACTCCCACAACTTAATTTGTCATTTTTCTATGGAAGGAGTTATGCATGATTTCCAATGGGACCTATAAAGGGTTTGGCAGCTGTTGCCATATCCAAAGCCAATTTATTATACTTTGCAAGAATATGAGGTTTGGTAATGTTTAGCAGAAAAGCAATATTTATATTTTATATGTGGAAACAGCCTTCAACCCAGAATATTTGTTAACCTTATCAACAATAAATTAATATTCTCAAAATTTTTCTCAATTCTCTTGAAGTTAATATATATGATTTATCACTGAGATCCACCTTTAGCTTTTCTTAGCATTTTCACAGCCATTTCATCCTGGATGGGATTATCCAACTTTGTGCCAGTTTGCCTTTGGTAAACTGTAGAAGGTGGAAGCTACGATGCTTATCAAAAATGTCTAAAACAAATTCTAATATCTGAATCCCCATGCCCTCTCAAGTTGGCGCTGCCAAAAATTTGCAGCAGACTGCCAAATTATAACAGCATTGTTTTCTGTCCCCCCCCCAAAAAAATATCTCATGCAAGCTAGAAAGAAGCGAAAAATTCATCCATGCCTTATTTGATGATAGCTTCTTTTCTCATGACCACTTTTCATATATATAATCTGTCTGTCTGTCTGTCTGTCTGTCTGTCTGTCTGTCTGTCTGTCTGTCTGTCTGTCTATCTATCTATCTATCTATCTATCTATCTATCTATCTATCTATCTATCCACCTAGAAAATGGTTTGTAAATCCAGGTGTTTAAAAAATTCATATGATGAGAAATTTGCCAACAGCCACCCAAAAAAGTTGGTATCATATTTAAAAAGTTCTTCTGCCACTGGGGCTCTGATTGATGTCACTAAAAGAAGATTTTTGAAGAAGAAGAAGAAGAAGAAGAAGAAGAAGAAGAAGAAGAAGAAGAAGAAGAAGAAGAAGAAGAAGAAGAAGAAGAAGAAGAAGAAGAAGAAGAAGAAGAAGAAGGGGGAGGAGGAGGAGGAGGAGGAGGAGGAGGAGGAGGAGGAGAGGGGGGAGGAGGAGGAGAAGGAGAAGAGGGAGGAGGAGGAGGAGAAGAGGGAGGAGGAGGAGGAGGAGGAGTTGTTGTTGTTGTTGTTGTTGTTGTTGTTGTTTTCCCCAATCCACCACCAGGGCTAAAAATAACCTTGACAGTAGAAAGCTTTGGGAGAAATAGCCACCCATGCTCACATCTTATGAACAGAATCACAAGTTCTTTGGTTCCAGTCTTACTATATGTTAACTTGTATTCTACTTTGTTTTTGCTCTGTTTCTCACAAGGAAGGATGATTTATTATAGAAAATACAAAGATGTGGATGAAGAAGCATCCTATGGCAGGCTCCTCACTACTTCCTACCACTGAATAATAGATTCTACACACTGCAGGACAGAAAAAATGCAGAATGAAGATGCTGTTTTTGAGAACATTTCTCATTTATGTCATTCCACTGTGGTTGTATTATTCTTATATTTTATCTATTATATCCCTGCCTTCCTACTCAGATGATCACTCAAGACGTCTAACAAAAATACGCATATACACATACGAGAAAAGAAAGTTACAATTAAAACCAAAATTTATATTTTTTAAAAATATCTGGTGAAAAATAGGCATCTTTACAAATGTTCTAACTGACAAGACAGCTGGAGGCCAAATGCTATGCTCACAAGAATGCATCCTATAGCCCTCTCCCCCATGTCACAGGTATGGGTCTCTGATAGTGAAAGCATTTTCAGAAGGAAATGGAGAGACAGTTCATAATAGGAGCAATCAATATCAGCACCATAAATTGTGTCCATGAACAAGTAGAACTGAACATCTTTTAGTAGGGGCATCACATGCTCCCTATGCCTTGAATGGTTTAGCAGCCTAATTCATTTTGCATCAATTACAACTTCCAGCCACTTTCTTCCAATCAAGCTTAATGAACAGCACCTTGCAATAATCAAGACAGGATGTAATCACTTAGAAATCATTTAAAACTGCTAAGGATCCCAGAACATCCTGACTGAAGAGGCTGATGTCCCCTTTTGTTGCTGATGGTTGATTTTTTCATGAACATTGATAATGGGACAGCTGTTTCCACCATGTGTGAAAATCTTTAGGGCTTGGACTAAGCCGTGTAGTACATCGGGGGCAGCAATAAAGTCATACATAGTTATTTCCAACACAATGCTTCTGGATTCCTGAACTGATTGATTGATTTGTTATATTTATATCCCACTCTTCCTGCAGAACTTCAAGGCAGGATACATAATATTCCCTCCTCCTATTTTTCTCCAGAACAGCCACTCTGTGAAGTAGGTTTAACTTAGAGAGAGTAACTGGCCCAAAGTCACCGAGTGTGAGTTTGCATGGTTGAGGGTGAACGTGAACCTTCATGCCAGTACCTTAATTCCTGTGCCAAACTGGCTCAGTTGCCATTTGAAGCAACTGCTCTGCTTTATATAATAGTAGGGGTTACCCTAGTCATACTTTTTGACTAGATTTACATTTCTAAGAGAGAATAGGAAAGTCTTCTGATTGACAAAAGATCTTCATGGATTGTGTACCCACTTGCCAAGGGCTGGCACTTTAAATAGCAATGCTTCTGGGTTTTTTTTTTTTTATTTCTAGGCTTTTTTTCTTTCTTTCTTTCTTATTTTGCATGCACGTGGAGTTGAAGAAGGCAGTGTATCGGAAGCCTTATGAGGCATACCATTGTTTGGTAAAATGTACTATAAATCCACTTGCATATTTTAAGATGATGAACTTGCAGTTCACGGCAATGCTAGTTTCAGACTAGCGTGAAATGAAATTGTGTAGCTACAGAACTTCAGATGAGTTTGGAACATTAGCACTCACGTTCTGTGCATGGTAAAAACATCCTTAGCCCACCTTACATTGTACTTCCTCTTGATCTGCTTATTGTATTATATGTAATTAAAAGGGTATTATTCATTTGTATTACATGGCTGATTTTTCAATTCCATGTTTGGTCTGATAACCATTTATGTTTGTTTTATTCAAAGACAGTTGACACATTTCAGTAAGTTTACATATTTATTTCCATCTCCCACCAACCATTTTGCAAGGATCTTGACTTGCTGTATTTTATACAGCTTACAGACAGGGACACCCCTCTATGTGTGTGTGTGTGTATACACACACACACACATACATGCATGCACACATGCACACATATATACATCCATGCATGCATCTCAGAGGGGACCCTCCCTGGTTTCTTGGACTGTAGAGATGAGGGGGGAGAGAGCTACTTTGAGGCTTGTCAGCCTAATGTAGTCCAGACAGGAAGCACAACCAGATGGACTAATTCTACTTTATGGTAAGGTTACATTAACAGGGGCGGCCAGCACCTCGATGATGCTCCCTGAGTGATTGCCAGTTATTTTGGATCTTTTTATTTTCTATTTATTATTGTAATTTTTTAATATTAATTGATTTTAATTGTTTTGTAAACTGCCCAGAGTTGTTCAACAAGATGGGCAGTGACAAATTTGATAAATAAATAAAATAAAATATAACACCAGAAAAGTGCTATCAATGGCTGAATCAGACTTTAGGGCACATGGTTCATGAAAGGATATTATTTATATTCAGGGCCTCTACTCAAGAGTTTGTTCTCTGATTGCCTACCATCAGTTAACCCACACTGGTGCCTTACACCAATGTAGATTCTCAAAATCCCAGATTTGCATTTCTACTTCTAAGAGAGTTCCAAGTTGGGTTAGAACATTACCATCAGTGAATTGTGAGCACAGCGTTAAGGAAATATTTCTACATGCAGGAAACCTGTGGGGTTTATTTATCCCTTTCTGAGCTTACTCACCATTTTTCCAAAAAGCAGTTTCCTGAGAAATTCCTTTCCAACTATTTGAGAATTTGTCTCTCCCCACAAAGGTTTTTGATGAAATATTCCTCTTGCTTCTAACATAGCTACTAATTTGCTGCCTAGAATTGGATTTCAGTAAGGGCTAGCTTATTGGTCATTATCCAGGTAGGTTTTATTTCCGGAGTGTCTTATGTTTTTTTTTTTTTGCCCATGAGAGACTAGCAACTGTACAAAGGAATGAATGTATGAATGCTATTGGAAGCTAAAACAGCACTGGGCTGCTAATGATTGCTGCTAATGACTGTGACATGGATGGAGAGAGACAGAGATGAAACACAAAGGCCTATTCATTATTACATGGTGTTTTATTTGAATGTGCAGATGTCCTGTTTCTGTTCTCCCCAATTCACACACTGCTGAGGAAACATACTGAATATTCAAATAGTTATTGCAACCTGAGAAAGTCAAGTACTGAGAGCTCAAACTCATAATAATTAGGTAGACTGGTCCTTTTCAAACAACTAGGTTTTTTCTGCATTTTGCATAATCTTGCATACTCAGAAAGGAAATAGTGTGGTGGCTGTATATGTATCTATGTATGAGATTTTTGTGCCCATGATCCAAGTCTGAGACCTTCTTCTCCTGCACTCTGATTGCTCTGATACGCCACACACACACACACACAAACACACACAAAGCACCTGACTATTCCCTTAGTTATGGTTGAATGTGTTGCTCATTTTTGATTTTACATATTGTGTGTTCTATTTAAATACAATAAAGTTTTCAAACAAAAGAGAACATGGTAGAAAGTTCTGAAAGTAAGTCAGAAATTGTCATTTATTAATAACATGTGCTTATGGTTCATAGCATTTAACTTCTTAACAATGTCCAATTATTTAAGTAGAAACCATTTTAATGAACGAACCCAAACTTGCATTGGTATGTCTAACTGGTTGTAAAGCTTCAAGCTCATCCATCTCCCTTCAAAAGCACTGTGGTGTAGTGATTGTGCTATTGGACTAGGACCAGGGAGACCCTAGTTCATGTCTATTTTCAGTCATGGAAACTCAGTGAGTTGCTTTGGGCTAGTCAAACACTCTCTCAGTCCAACTGTGTTGCAGAGTTGTTACTCTGGGGATAAAATGAAGGGAGTTCCCCATATAAGCTGCTTCCAGCTCTTGAAGGAGATGCTGGGTGGAATAATAATAATAATAATAATACCACTACCACCACCACCACCCAAACAGCAGAAGGATAAAATATCAGCTCCTAGTTGATGATTTTGGAAAACCATAAAAGAAGGAAGACCAACTTGAATGTAGTTTGGATGGATTACAAGAAGGCATTCAACTCCCTGCCACATGACTGGATAACAAAGTGCCTAGAAATAACAGGAGTCAGTAGAAACATCAGAAGCATTGTACAGAGATCAAAAGCACAATGGAAGACACAGATGTTGGTCAATGGTGATAGGCTGGGAAAGGTTAACATCAAGAGAGAAATCTTTCAAGGAGACTCACTATCACCACTGCTGTTTGTCATTGCATTGATTCCTCTGTCAACAATACTGAACAACTCAGGCCATAGTTATTAAACATCAAAAACATCTCTCAGGTTATCCCACCTTCTTTACATGAACGATCTGAAGCTGTATGGAAAAACACCATCTGAAATGGAATCGCTGTTCAACACTGTCTAAATATACAGCCAAGATATTGCAACGGAGTTTGCATTGGACAAATGTGCCACCCTTACCATTAACAAGGGGAAAATCGTGAAAACTGAAGGAATCAAGATGCTCAATGGAAATAACATCAAGAGTCTGGAAAAAGAAGATCACTACTAATACCTGGGCATCCTTCAGGCTGACAACATCAAGCACACTGAAGTCAAGAAGAAGATTAGTAGTGAATACATCATGAGAGTGAAGAAGACCTTAAAGTCCAAACTCAGTGGCGGAAATACCATCAAGGCAATTAAGACATGGGCAATTCCAGCCATTAGATATACAGCTGGAATAGTGGACTCAAGCTGAACTAAAATCCCTGGATAGGAAGATCAGAAAAATAATGACAATGAATCATGCCCTTCATCCACACAGCGACATTGACAGACTCTACTTACCAAACAGCATAGGTGGGTTTGGAATGTTACAAGTACGCCAGAAAGTTGAAGAAAAAAATGGGCATTGGAAGAATATCTGAAGGACAGTGAAGAAGATGCACTGAAGCTAGTGCACCATGAAGGCTTACTGAATACCAAAGAGTCCAAACTCTTTATTATTTTGGCCTGTAAGAAAAACCAAATGAAGTATAGAAAAGAGACATGGCAAGGCAAAGTATTACATGGCCAGTACACACACACACACACAAAAACCTAGCAGGTAAAGCAGATAACATTAAGACCTGGCAATGGCTAAGAACAGGAAAGTTGAAGAAAGAGACAGAGGGGCTAATTCCAAGCCCAAGCCTTAAAAACAAATGGATATAAAGCCAGAATTGAGAAGACAGCAATAGGCAGCAAATGCCACCTCTGCAAAGAAGCTGAAGAAACAGCGGACCACCTAGTTAGCTCCTGCAATTAGATTGCACAGAGTGACTACAAACAATGACATGACAAAGTAGCAGCAATGGTGCATTGGAATATCTGCAAGAAATACAATTTGCCTGCAAGCAAGAACTGGTGAGACCACAAAACAGACAAAGTAATTTAAAATGAAGAAGCTAAAGTGCTCTGGGACTTCAGAATTCAAACAGACAAGAACCTGCCACACAACACCCCAGACTTAACAGTTGTTGATAAGAAAGACAAAAAAGTCTGGATAGTGGACATTGCAATGCCTGGAGACAGCAAAATAGAAGAGAAAGAACTGGAGAAAATCACAAAATACTAAGACCTGCCAATAGATATAGAATGACTATGGCAAAAGAAAGCAAAGATAGTACCAATAGTTACAGGCATCTTAGGTGCAATCCCAAAATATCTGGAGCACCGCTTAAACACCATCAGCATCGACAAAATCACCATCAATTGCAAATGGCAGCTTACATCCTGTGACAATACCTTTAACACCATCAAACAACAACATCTGCCTATCCCAGGTCCTTGGGAAGGACTCGATAGGTGGATAAAGATGTCACCTCCAGTCTAAACATCTGGCTGAATGTGTGACTGATGATGATGATGATGATGATGCCTCACTGGGGGTTATAATATTTAATATAGTTAGTATAATAAATATAATATAATATAATGATATAAGGCATGTGCGCAAAAGGAATTGTTTCAGTTAAACTAGATGGAGTTTCTCCAGATGCAAGGTATCATGAATACTCATCTTTCAGGCATACCTTCATTCCTGCACATGCTATGCACAATCTTAATCATAACTGTGTAGTCTCAAAGCAACTCTCTCCCTGTTAATACATTATTTCAAGTGATGTCTGTATGTTTACACAATTCTGACTCTTTCTTATCTCTTAAGGTATAAGGAGCTTTCTTCCTGCTGTTCTCTGGGCTCATCAAACAGCACTACAAATCCATGTGTAGATAAAGGGGAGGAGGGGAAAAGATACTCATTTGAATTCTTCAGTTCCTGAAAGTTCTTAGCTCCAACCCTCACATTTTATTCACCAGAGGTAAATACATTTTGTTCCCTGGAACATTGTAATTCTCTTCAGACAAACAGAAGTGTCAATCACTCCACTGAAGTTAGGGCAGAGTGTATAAACAACATTTTCATAAAGTCAGCTTCCCTTTAGCTTAATTACTTTCCGTGTGCATTTTTTAACTGAAAGAATGGGAAAGTGCCTGATTTTTTTTTACTAGCAACAGAATCATTTTCTTAAAATATAACTATTATTGGCATCTATTCCTCCCCCAGAAAAGCTCCAAATATTTTCAGATAAGTCTTAGGATTGAATTCTCACACTAGCCCTGAATATTCATGCAAACTTTGCTCTCCTTACTAAACAAACCCCAGTAAAGTCACCAAACTTCAGCTTTCCATTCAACAGATGGTTTTCTGCCAAATAGCCCAGAACAGGAATAGTTCTTTCTAAGGTAACAAATAAAGGTATATGGTTTGATTGGTCAGTGAGGAGTATCAACAGTCCTTCCACTGATCACACCTGGAAGAACATACAGTGACCTGCCCTAAAAATCATAGTTGACAGATTTGTCAACTTAGAAAACATGAAGATGACAGTGGTGTGGTTGCAGCAACAGATGAAGGCGGAAATATGAATGGAAAAGAAACATGTTGTCCAACATAAGCAAGAATAAGTCAACTACAAAAATGAAGGTAAGCCATTTCTGTGTGGAAGACTTCCCTTGGTTTGCTGTGGAATTTAATCCTGCTCCAGAATGTGCCATTTGTGCTGATAAACTGGCCAGCGAAGACACTGTGTGCAGCAAGCTTGAAAACACACAGCCATATTGTTGATAAACCTCAGTCCTACTTTGAGGGATTTTTAAATCCTAGAAAACAGGGCTTTTAATGTATTGCTTGCTATCTACAGTCTTTTTTTAGCAACTTGAACTGTATTAACCAAGCACTTTCGCTTGAAGTTCAGCAGGGACATGTGGATTTTTCTTAGAACATAGATATAAAATATCTTAATGTATCCTTAGTCTTTAATGATGAATATATAAATTTTATAGTATTTTGGATTTGTTGCTTATCCACTTATACCATATTCACTATATCTGATATTCTTTCAAAAATATATGACAATAACATGGAAAAAGAAAGAAAAAAATAACACAACAGAGCTTGATTTTTTTAAAAAGAGAATATTAGTTAAAGTTCAGGAAGCCAGCTATTTAGTAGCAGAATTGATAATTAAAACTATGAAATATCATACAAGCATAGAGACATTGATTCTTTTTCCTTGCAGTGCTACAAGAAAGACAGTATTTTGAAGTGAAGCAGACCAAGAAGGTACAAGTAGCTCTTCTCTTGAACAGTACCATTAGCAGACATTAATTGCTGATATTGAAGAAAATATGAGTTAAAAATCAGTTTTAAAAATAAGCAAAATGTACACAATTCAAATAGATGAGTCAAGTGATATTGGAAGGAATGCTCAATTGCTGGCATTCATTTCTACACTGATGATCGTAAATCATAGAACAATTTTGATGTTTTAAAGAATTTGAGGGACCAGTAACAGCCCAAGATATCTATACAACTTTGACCATCTATTTGTATTATTTTGGGATGCCCTAGAAATTCTGTGTAGGACTTTGTACAGGTGGTACTCCTTCAATGTGTGGGCCAATAAAAAATATGTGTTGTTAATTATAAAATATAAATAGTAATATTATAGCAATACATTCCTTTCTATGTCATGAGACATTGGTTGCAAAATCAAGCAACCATGAATTGACAATTGCACTAGACAAAGTCATGAAAATATGAACTATGCATTAAAAGTATTACTTAAGTCAAACCTGTTTACCAAACTTTGTGATGAAATTAGAACAAGAGGCCAATGGCTATTGAGAGAAACAGTGTTGTCATGAGCATATGAAGTGAAGAATAAGATGTTTATTTTCTTCTTGAGCAACAAGAAAAAATTGTGACATACAATACTTGATCTGCAAAGTTATTGTACAGAATCACAGAAGTGACCTTGGAGACAATATTATTCAGTTCTATTTGACCATCTTAGTCTCTCAGAACAGGAACAAGTAGTAGACACACACAGCCATTGCAATTTGAAATTAAAGCAGATAGAAATGGCTTTTGATGAATTTTGGACTCAGGTGTGGAATGAATACCCTCAGACTGCTAAAACAACAACATCAAAAAGCCTCTGGTAATCTTTCTCCAATTTTTAACATTTTACCTTAGTGAAATGGGATGTTCTGAGCTCACAAACATAAAAAAACTACAAAAAGGGACAGAAATAGTTGAGAATGTGCATTTCCACTCCTCAGCTGAATATCAAAAGGCTGTGTAAATCTCCTCAAGCTCAAATATCTTACCAGGCAACAAAAAAGAAGTTAAATCCCAGTAAGTTTCTCTTTCATTGTCTTATAATAATGTAAAACTGGAAATACATTGGTAATTGACTTATGTATAATAATTACAATTAAAACCATAATTAAGCAATTTTGAGGGTTGCAACATTTTTAATGGAAATTGCAATTACAATCAGATTTTTCTAAAAATAAGCATTTACCTTAGACTTAGCTCCTTATAGATTTCATTCTATCTACTAATTCACTTGATGGCTGCATTCTTAAGGCAACTATATTAGTTGAAATGGAATAAGGATACTGCAAACTACAATATACTGTACAAATGCAGGTCATGATAAAATTATTGAGATCTGTTCTTCTAAATTCTGAGGCAATTGAGGGCCATCTGATTGCATCATATCCATTTTCAATGAATCCTCAGATGAAGAGGATACAGCAGGATCAAGCTGAAGCTGGGCCAAATGGTGCTTCTGGAGATGAGGGAGTTAATTAGGAAGAGTTTCCAGATGCTACCTCCCCTTCTCTCCCAGGTCTTAGGGAATGCCAACTCTTGAGGATGCAGGAGTCTAACTATAGCAAATGCTGGAAATAGAGATCATGCAGGATGAAGACTCCCGCAATGTCTTAGGCAAATAATAATACAGTACATGGGCTCAGATGAGATTATTATGGTATTTAAGTCTTCCTGCCTTGCCAGCACTTATCAGGTAATGCTGAGCCAGTTGTAATCATGTCTGGTTTTCACTTTGGGCATCACCAAAGTCATGTCAAAGTACAATCCACCAGTCCTTGAGCCATTAGAAAAAATTGCTATAGAAGATATCATAAAGATTCTTTTACCAGAGGACTTTTGGAGGAAGAAATGGCAGACTGAAGATGGTTCCTAAAAGTGGGGCCGAGGACTACAGCAGAACGAAAAGCCAACGAGTAGACCAGCTCTTCGATAATTCCTCTCTGGACAAGAAGAGGACTTAAGATACTCATAAGTGCTCCAGACAGCTGCTCCTCATGAGGAGGCTGCAAGATAGTGGTCTCTGGCAGGTTTAGAACACCTTTGAAAGGACTCTAAGTTTGCATACTTCCTTTTTGGAAATTGCTTGTTATCTGCTTTTTGGCTATTTTTATCAGTTGAGTTTCCTTCAATCCTTAGGAAAAGAAGTTTTAACTACAAGTTTAAGAACTTTTTTTGGGCGGGGGGGAATAAACAGCAAAAAGATGATTAAAGCTTTGATTTTAGAAAGTTACAGAAAGACTAAGGGTCCAGATAAATTTGAAATAAGATTTTGGAATTATTTATAAAGAATCCTTCCTGTGGGAAAATGCTTTTGTTTGAATTCTTTTTTTTTTAAAAAAAATAAGACTTAACAATTGGACACTAGCAGGAACTAGAGGGATCTAAAGATTACAATTAAAGGAGAACACTTAAACTTGACTTACAATTACAGAATGAAGCCAAATATTCTAACATTGTACATATTGAAAGATATTTTTGAACAATGGACCCAGAAGTTAATTTTAATAGTGTCAACAGAGACATCTGCCTCTATGGATAGACTGTGTCTAAAAGATGTTACGGAAGAGGAACAAGTTCTACCTGACAAGATCGAGACTGAACTGAAAGTGGATTTACTGATGACAGGCTACAAGAATGAGATGGAAAAAGATGCTACATTAGACATACAAAGCAAACCAGCTGATGCCTTCATAATTAAAAGGGATGTACAAACAATGAACCAAGACAGTGACCTGGATAACTTTCCTGTACTGGATTTACAAGAGAGGCTTGTTAAATTTTTGAAGAATCTTGTGAGAAGGGGCAAATTAAAAATGAAAAGAAATCGAGTTCTAGGACATTATTTGAAGGAACTAGAGATTAAGATCGTTAGAAGTAATCACGACATCAGGACTGAAATGATGCTTTATGGATTTGTTTATTGATAAGAGATGGGATATGGGAAGAAGAGATCATTTGTTGAATTTCAAGAGAAGGTGATAAGTTACTAAAATTGTTTATATTTGTGATGAAGGTGGGAAGTCACTTCTTTGTATATTTCTTTACTATATTCTTGCATTTCTTTCTTTTCTCTTTCTCTCTTTCTCTTTTTCCTTTCTTTCTTTTCTGCATTTTCTACTCTTCTATCTTTTTTTCAGGTGGAATTAGTTTTTACTGTTGCAATTATAATCTTTAATAAAATTACTATTAAAAAAAAAGATTCTGTTACCAGGGCACGTTTGCACCACAGTTAGGGAGACATGAAAATCCTACAACCCTTGATCACTTTCTGGATTTTTCTGTGTCACTGCCTTGAACCTGATTAACTGGATCTACTGACATCAGGAAATTGATCTTGCTTTTGATATGAACTTGCTCTTTTTCTTTTGTATAAATAGAGATTGACAGCTACTGAGATCTGAGGACAGCCCTATCACATTTAAGTCCAATCCTTTTCCTACTGCAGCACTTAATGCTAGTAGCTTTTTATTTTTTTATTTAATTTTTAAATTTTTTTGGTAGTTGTTCCCTGTTTTGGTGTGATTTCTGCAGTACTGCTGTTTGTCCATACACCACAAACTGTGAATGGCCATGACTGAATTAATAGCTTTTATTGTTTCCAACCCAATGAAATGTTGGGAATAAATTACAGAAAGGGGCTGAGTACTATACCTGTCTGTCTCCGAAACCAAAACAGAATGGAAACCAATGTGATGTGGTAGTAAAGCCTGACAAAAGAAGGATTAAGTTCAAAAATGGGACAGATCCGACCAAGGATCACAGAGGAGAAACAAAAATTGGGGAAAAAAATCTCAGTACATCTCTTTTATCACTTTTATATGAGATGGGTGGCTATATAAATACAATAAATAAAATAAATCACAATGTAAGAGGCAGCTTGGAGCTGGCTCAGAAAGGTGCTGATTGCTCCATTCTAAGCCCTCCCTCCCTCCTTCCTCCTGGTCATGTGACCCGAAGTAGAATATATATGCAGCTTATGGGGAAAGCAGAAGCAAACAGAGACACATATAGCACATGTTATTTCATTACATGGAAGAAAACAGAGATCCTTTCACATGGCTGCTGCTGGTAAAGTAGCTGGAAAGAAATATAGAAGCTACAGTATGCTGTGCATCTGTGCCCAATCTTGGGTCTTATCATGGCTGCTTAGTCCTGTTAAGAGATGCTGAACAGAACCATGGGATGGTTAATTGCCCACTAATACAATATAAATCAAAAAGCCAGTTTGGTGTGATGACTAAAGGCATTGGGCTAGAAACCCGGAGACTGTGAGTTCTAGTCCTGACTGAGGCACAAAGCCAGTTGGGTGACCTTGGGCAGGTCACAATCTCTCAGCCCTAGGAAGGAGGCAATGGCAAACCACTTCCGACAAAATTTGCCAAGAAAACTGCAGAGACTAGTCCAAGCAGTTGCCAGAAGTCAATACTGACTTGAAGGGGAAGGGAAGGGAAGGGGAGGGGAGGGGAGGGGAGGAGAGGAGAGGAGAGGAGAGGAGAGGAGAGGAGAGGAGAGGAGAGGAGAGGAGAGGAGAGGAGAGGAGAGGAGAGGAGAGGAGAGGAGAGGAGAGGAGGAGAGGAAGCAATTTTAAATATGTTTAAAAGCAGCAATGATGGGTTTAATTGCTCAATAATTGCTTTTTCACATTTAAGAATGTAAGAGTGTTACAGGCTTTTCTCTCAGAAATGCAAAAACAAACAAACAAAAAAAAGGCTGCCTTTTCAGACCTTTTTAAAAATCTCAAATGAAAATTGCTCTGGAAGCACAATGTTATCACATTGTGCATGGCTGAGAAATAAGTCAGGTGTTATTGGAATGCATTTATTCTTATTCAAAGGGATTTTTTTTTCTTTTTAAAGAAATAAGTCGAGACTTAATAAAAATAGACCTGCATCCTTCATTTGGGGAGCTTAATAAGCAGTTTGAAATTATTATTACTGCAATTTCATATAGCATAACGCTGGCTTTGCATTAAAACAGGTTCTTATGAATAAATAAAATGTAGCAATTTTCCCTACATCTGTTAATTAAGATATTTTAACTAGATAAGTAGCAATGTCATTTGCTCACTGTAATTTGGGGGGGAAAATCCTATGAAGTTACCCATTATTTCTTTCACAGTCTTAGCTCACATGCTGAGATTGTGAACTCCATGTGGAAGCACAGCAGGGGAGGTATAAAACAGAGATTACTTGATAAAAGTTTTTTCCCCCCCTTTTGGCTGTTGTATTGATTATATTCCTGTCCCCTATTTAACAGAACCATTGAAAGATTCCAATGAATTTCTGTTAGGACAAAAATATTGATATTTATTATTCATATGTCACACTCTTCTGTTTCAAAGGGACAAAATGCTGTGTTAATTAAAAGAAGGACAAATGAGAACCCACAGCAAAACTAATGCCAAAATAAATAAAGATAAAATGCCTGGCATTTTAAGTATCAGTTCTCTATTCTGTCTGATGAAAAAGAATTTGCTTTATACATTTGTTTGTTTCTTAATTATGTAAATTATCATGGAGTATTGTAATCGTATTTTTATCTAGTGACAGGGTGGTCATGGTATAAGCATTTCTCCTTTTTCACTTTTTAAAAATTTACTAATACAAAGAAGAAAAACAGAAAAGAAAACACAGCATTAAAAAAAAAAGCTAAAAAAAGGAACAAAAACCTACAGGGCATTTATCACATAAATACATATATACATGCATACGTTTTACAGTAAACATTTCAGTGAATAGAAGCCCTAATTCATGACAATCATCTATAGCTAATCTATATTGATCAATTCTGCAGACCACTGAAGAGTTGGAGCCTCTCAGGTTCAGCCCAAGAATCACACGAGACAGTCTGGAAAGCAGTTCAGCTTCTTTATTAGCTAACACCTAGGAGGCAGAAGCTTGGCAGACTAACCCCAATTCCCCAACAAGAGCAACTATAACCACTAAGCCCTTAGGGAGGGGCCAGTCTCTTCCCCTTTACTTTCACACAGTCCAGCTGGAGGGTGAGGAGATGCTTGGAATGTCTCTCCCCCGTCCCTGTAACTTTGAAACTCCATGCGAGAATCCTCCCCGCTCAAGCCTTCCATCACAGAGCCATATGTTTGTCTTTCCAATGATGAACAATAAGTCTTAGGTATCAATAAGGTATAGAAAATCTACTTTCTTCATCCAGATGTCAACTCCCATGTGATAGTGATGACTTGCAAAAGAATATAAACATCTGAACATATTGAATCTCATAATCGAGTTAATGCATACAATGATTTCTTTCCCAAACGGAAAAATTGTTGGACACTACAGAAGTTTATATTTACATAGAGCATTAATATGACTGCATCTCCAAGAACATAATCATAAAATTTACTCAGGCCTTTTCTAAATAAGTTCAATGAAGTTATTTCTGAAATATTATTTGTAAATAATATTTCTCACTTATTTCTAAAATCTGTTGAAGTTTTTGGTATTTTTTAACATCTCTTTTTTTATTAGTTAAGCAAAACATGCAATCAAAAAAAATGCTAAAACTAAACAAAAGAAAAGATACATATGTGTACATAAATGATAGCTGTAAAGGATTTTTAAAAGTTTTTTAAAAAAGCAAAGCAAACAAAAAAGATTTAAAGAAATATAAAAAATGGATTCTGGTAGCCCACCTCACTTTCTCTCTCACCCCACACCATTTTTTCCAGCCACTAATTGCTACTTAAAGGCTTATATAATGGTATAAGCAATTTTCCAGTGATTTGCAGCTTCCCTGCCTTCCAGCACTTTGCTTGAACCGAGGGAAAACATCATGAGGAACCTCCTTCTACTGAACTTTCTCAACAGTGATGTTACTTTCTTCCTGCCCTTAAAGAACTATTACAGAACTTTTCCTTCCTCTGGAGAAATTCAGAAAATAATATTCTTCGTCTACAATGTGAGGAAGAACTTCAAAGTGCTACCGTATATCATAAGTGGAAGACTTCACCTAGTCTAGAACAAGGAGACCATGAACAGGTCAAGAGGGACGTAGCAAAAACTTCCTCTGCACCTCATAGTAGCCACTGTGGAGGGGTGGGTGGATGTCTATTCTTTATCTCTGCCAATCATGAACCTGCTTGCTTACAGTGTGGTTGTAAGCCACTCGTTATTCTTGAAACACTGAACACTGGACCCTGGTTTCAGTGTGAACCAGGAAATGATCTATTCAGAATAAGATTGGGCTGTTATGCTTAGCTTACATGTCAGTATCTCTATCTTCTGGTTTCAGCTGCTTCAGTCTGCTTTCCTAGCTCCCAGGAACCTACCTAAACTGTGCTAATGAATTTTGGTCATGCAGTGTTTCCTGTTTCTTTTCTTATCATGCAAAATATCTGGGATCAGGATTGATCCACATGCTATTTGTATTTGTATTTGTAAGATAGAGAGATAGAGAGAGAGATAGAGAGGTAGAGAGATAGAGAGAGATAGAGATGCATACATACACACACACACACACACACACACACACAAATCCCAATAAGACCAGAGAAAATAGGGGTTGCCTTCCTCTGATGCCAATTAACATAAAAGTGCAAAAGTTACCTTTTGCTCTGGTCCTCTTCAAAATGTGTTGCTTCTTTCAGCTTCCCATTCCATTAGCAGTCCATGCCCTTCAGCTATTAAGGGTCTGGTTTTGCGCCCCTTTAAATATATATTTTTGCCTATATGTTAATCTCTATTTTATGCACTTTGGGATCCAACTGTGCAAGCACAGGAAGATGCAAGCTGCCTTCAGCACATAGGATATTTCCCTGGAAAATCCCACAGTAACTCATCACAAATCATCAGTCTCACTGAAGTTCACATTGTCAGATTTAAACTAAGAAAGCATGGAAATTTAAGCCAGATTCCAAATGCATTGTCTATTGATTTATTGCTACATTGTAGCCTTTCAGTAAAATGATTTATTCACTATGCACAACCCATTAGTTCAACAAAGCAGGATGGAGGCATTTTGGTGTATCTAGGGAGGATTTTACAGTAATTTAATGAAAGCCATGAAAAATCCTGATTATTCATGAGCAGAAGTTATGTATATTCTTTTGAGTCATTCTTCAAAGATAAGTCTCAGTGTCTAGGCAGCAATCCCTCTTTTCGCCAGTGTCTGACATCTAGGAGATGCCTTACTCTGTCAACAATACCCAGCCCGGAACTGATCCATGTGGGGTAGCCACTCAACCAGCCAACGGGCTGGTTGCCTCAGGTACTATTATGCTATGGGGAATGTGACAGATGACAAGCTGATCCTTTTATGAAGGCTTTTTTTTTTTCCTTGCATCTCCTAAATTTACCCAGAACTCTGGCAAGGAAGTTCCAGTGAGTTGCAAATCTTGTTTGCAGGGCTTTGTCATTTCTTCTGAAACTAATTACCAGGGCAATGTGTTCTTCTGAGGCAGAATTTGCTATCTTTTCTTGGGTAGATTTCTACTTGAGCCTTTGAACAAGGATCAGACCTTGGATTCAATTTTAAGATTTTTATTAGTACTACACTGGAAAGTAGAGGTGCTGTAGGAAGATTTACTACTTTTCTCAAAAGTCAAAAGATCCAGAGCCAGGTCAGCCTCTCTGAATAATGAGATCCAGAACTTTCTAGATCAGTTTTCACCAGTCTCATGACCTCCAGATATTTTGTACTACAAATCCTACATAGTCATTTCATGTTAGCTGGAAATAATTGGAGTTGTGTTCTGATTATCTGAAAGGTTGCTATATGTCATGAAGTATTACTGGGCTAAGTCTAGGTTTGATCAATGCCTAGGTTAGGAATACATAATTGTTTGGGATCATAGGCCTCATTTGAAAAGTTGAGAACATATTATGTATCAATTACAAAATATCCACTTACCAAGAGGCACACTTATCAGATTGCTTCCTACCACTTTTCTCTAGCTCCCTAGAATACCTTTACCTTTGTACTTTCTTTTCCTGAGCAGATGGGTATGCTACACTTCCATAACAAAGCCCGAGTATGCACCATTCCATCATTTTTTATCACTTTCTAAGAATTTATATGGGATTGATATACATAGAGTACACTGGAATCTGATGCTTTGCTTTGCAACAGATCAGCTTTGCATTTATGTTTTTAAATTAAAAATAATATAGAATCAGGTAGGGACAGGACCTAGACAGGCATGAAATGAGGGGTCTGTGTGCACATTGCTGTCTGTGGGTACCGTGGAGCCTACTCTGGCCTTGACTACCTGGGAAATCTATGTGTGTTGATTTCAGTTCCATTGATGAAAAATAAGTTAATGTAAATAAACAAATGTAGCAGCAGAAGAAAAAGGGTCTCATAGGAAACATCTGGAGGGATGGAATGCTTCAGACATCACAAAAGTAGTTACAATGAAAGTATAATTAAAAATATGAATAAATGTGGAATGCACAATTAGTTCCAAGCTTTGGGTTTGCATCTCTCAAATAGCAACCTCCAGGCCGCCTGGCAAATATTTTGAAATGAGGACCTCTCAAAACCATGAGTCTAAACCCCCCAGGACAGATTTAAAGTTGTTCTTAGGATGCCAGTCAATGTTACATTCAATGGGTTTATATTAGCCCATAAAATTAATGTTATGGAAATGGCCTAAGAGCTTTTAATTACAGATACTAACTCACTCTGCAGAATGCCAAAAAAGTGAAAATAAACCAAAAAGGTAGATCAGCCACACTGGGGCAATTTAAGCCATTTTCCAGCAAACATTAACTCCAGAAATAATGGTTTGTAGAGGAAGAGAGAAAAATGAAGCCCAGAGCCTCAAACTGGCTATAACTCAGAAACAGGGTATATGCTTTGTTTTGTAGTTAAACAGAGAAAGATCAGGACACAAAACTCAAAGGTAATAAAAATGTCTTCAAATGGGAAACTGTCCCATAAGCAACATTAAACTAGGCAAAAGATTAACTATAGGGAGAATTTGAACAATATAAAATAGAGGCACCACAATTTTAAACTTGAGCGTACTTTAGTCTTGTATATAGGTATATAAATTAAATTTAACGTTGTGCATAAGTGTACATATGGGTGCATACAGATGCACACCCAAACATATACAGTATATACGTCCAGGAAGATCCATCCATGGGAAGGAAAGCAATTGGCTTGTGGTTTCCTGGAACAGAAAGGTATGAGAGCTCAGCAACAGGAGAATTGTCCAATGAAGATAGCTGTTGCCAAAGTTTCTTGGTTGAGACAGGATTGTCTTAAGCCAGGGTACAATCAAGCTGGCATGAGCACAACTGAAATGGCGAGTGCATATTTGCTGTCTGTTAGGTCAGTTCTGTAGCTTCATTGTCCATCTTATCAGCTCACCTAGCATCTTTCCACATTTTGTTTTGTTAGTATTCTTCCCAAGAACAGCAACATGCAAACAACCAAAAACCTTGCCCCTGAGAAAAAGAGTCCAGGAGAGATGGGTCAGCAAATTCTAGGCAAAGTCTAGAATGAAGGAAAACACAGAAACCATAGCACCCCTCCTCACATACAGGCACACACACACACACATTGTAAGGACACAGTAATTGGAGGACAATCCTGATACAACCACAGTCCTGCATGGGATGCTAACAAAACACAAGGAGCAGTTCAGTTCTCTATCACTTGCCTGCTTCCATTTCTGCTCCCTTAATGAAATTTGCAGCTGGTATAAGGAACAGGCAACTGCAGCCACCCAAAACAATCCACCAGGCATTGAAATCAGGGCTCTACCTCACCTTGAGAGAAGCCCTCAGTAAAAGAGTGCCATGAGGTCAGATAGAATCAGGACCAGGCAGGACAAACAAAGGAAGTTCACCAACAAGAGAGCCAAGATTGAAACAGACAGCAATGACAAGCTGCGTCGTGACAAGGAGGAGGCCCATAGGAATGGGGACAGGATTATGTATAATCGGACTAGAAATGTACTCACGAGGGAGATTAAGGCGGCAAAGAGAAACTACTCAGTAAAGCTGAAAAGTCAGTTTTCAGCAAATGATCCTGCGACTGTGTGGAAAAGCCTGAAGAACATCATCGGCTACAACAACCCACCACTCCTGATTGAAGAGAGTCATCAACTGGCAGACGATCTCAACACGTTTTATTGCAGGTTTGAGAATGAGCAACCGTTATCTGCTGCTGCCAATTGTATCTCAGATACATCACCAGCATTAAATTTCTCTACACCTGTCCCCAGTCCCCTGGATCCCTTACCTCTGGTGGTCCTAGAGAAAGAAGTGCGAGGTCTGTTTCAAAAGCAAAAGATCGGAAAAGCTCCAGGTCCAGATGGTGTGACCACCTCGTGTCTGAAAGTTTGTGCAGAACAACTGGCCCCCGTTTTCACGCATATTTTTAATAAATCGCTGGAGACGGGTTATGTCCCTTCTTGTTTTAAGACCTCTGCAATCATCCCAGTTCCTAAGAAATCCCCCATTGGTGAGCTGAATGACTACAGACCAGTTGCACTGACATCTGTGGTCATGAAGACCTTTGAGAGGTTAGTGTTGGCTCACTTGAAAGCCATCACGGATCCCCTGTTAGACCCACTGCAGTTTGCTTATCGTGGAAACAGGTCAGTGGATGATGCTGTTAATATGGCCTTGCACTGTATTCTGCAACATCTTGAATTTCCGGGGTCTTACGCACGAGTTCTTTTTGTGCACTTCAGCTCAGCATTTAATACTATTGTGCCAGAAATTCTTTATAACAAACTGATCCAGCTTACTGTGCCTGACCATACCTGTAGATGGATAATCAGTTTTCTAACAGGTAGGAAACAACACGTGAGGTTAGGCAAAATTACATCCGGTACCCGGTTAATCAGTACTGGTGCCCCTCAGGGATGTGTGCTTTCCCCGTTGCTTTTCTCCCTTTATACCAATGACTGCATTTCAAAAGACTCTTCTGTTAAAATCTTGAAATATGCGGATGATACAACTGTCATTGGTCTAATTCGAAATGGAAAAGAGTCAGCATATAGACGGGAGGTTCAACAGCTGGTCTTGTGGTGTGGTTGTAATAACTTGGAATTGAACACACTTAAAACTGTGGAAATGATTGTGGACTTTAGGAAGAATCCTTCTAATACTCCTCCCCTTACCATACTCAACAGCCCAGTATCAGTGGTAGTGGTAGTGGTAGAGTCCTTCAAGTTCTATACTTTCCCAAGACCTGAAATGGACGTTTAACATCACAGCCATCATTAAAAAGGATGTTTTTTCTGCGGCAACTTAGGAAGTTTAAATTATCCCAGGAGCTCTTGGTACAGTTTTACAGGGGAATCATTGAGTCTGTTATCTGCTCCTCTATAACTGTCTGGTTTGATTCTGCAACCAAACAGGACAGATTCAGACTTCAACAGTTAAGTCTGCAGAAAGGATAATTGCAACCCGTCTGCCTTCTATAGATATACTGTATACTGTAAGGGTCAAAAGGAGGGCAGAGAGGATATCTGCAGACTCTTCTCATCCTGGATATAACCTGTTCCAACTTCTTCCTTCGGGACGGCGCTATAGGGCTCCATATGTTAAAACATCTAGACATCGGAATAGTTTTTTCCCTTGTGCCATTGCTCTGTTAAACACTGTATGATTTGATATGTACTGAGCAGTGGCTTCTTCTCTGGAAAAGTTATTTTATTGGGCAGTGTTATTGTTACTGTTTATTAATTTTTTGTTGCTATCCAAACGCACCGTTGATCTTGCTGTTCGTCACCGAAGACAAATTCCTTGTGTATATTGTATACTTGGTCATTAAAGTATTTGTATTGCATTGTATTGTATGAAGATTCCAGTAAATCTGGTTCTCAGGAATAAACACAGCTGCTCATGTCCCACAATTGCCAGATGGACACTTCAGAGAAGGCTGTGCAGGAAATACAGGGTCCCAAGAAAGTATGGTGTCTCTCAGCAATTCTGTGGAGTAAGTTAGGGTGCATTTTAATACACTTCTTAACATCTTCTATATTCTACATTGCCTGTTTTCCAGATGCGGTCTTCTCAAAAGAGCCACCTGGAAGACATTTTTGGGGTCCCTCCTAACCAACTTTCTAGACTGAACAAGCTGCTTGGACAAGCAGTGAAGCATCAAACCAAAAGAAAAGAAATCTAGTTGCCATGACTCAACCTCCAGATAATTCCACCTGGATAACTAAGAATCTTCATCAACATATCTCAAAGAGATATAGGAATCAGGTGTTTTAAGAGCTTGCAAGTATTCATTGCAAGATAAATGTCACTGCTAAGCTATCAATGTTCTTCCCATTAGCAATCCTGTTGCAATGGCATCAACCATCACAATGAGGTGTCATTTTTCTGGCAATGAAGAAGTTCTCTTGCCTTGGTATTATGTATCCCTAAAAAAGATACCATTTTGTCTGGAAATAAAGGCTGGAAATGCTACAGCAAAACAGACTTGAATGTTCCTGCTAAAAATCTATACTGAAATGGCAAGAAGGGGAGGTGTCTACTCTCCTTCCACTAGCATGGGATCATCTTAATTTTCCATGTGTTTATCTTGCTGTTAAGAATCATTAACCATCACCACCCCCTTGTATTTCAGAGTATACAGAATATGAGGACAGGAAGGCATAATTCACTCCCTTAACACTCTTTCCAGTTATCAGTACAATACCATTCTTTTTTCTTCAAAGCCTAACAAATCTACCATGTAGCCTCCTTGACAACATCAGGTCACACTCTCACTCTTTTCACAAATTTCTGACTTAGTCTTTGATCGTTAATCATTGATTAGCCATTCTGGAAAAGTTTTAACTTCATAGGCTCTCCAAATCACTTTCAGTCTGAGTTTTACCTACAGTACTGTAGGTAAAACTGTAGTAGTAGATCCTCTTATTCTATTGAGCACATCGGGTAGCAATTTTTTTTTCCAATGCTTTGATCAGCCACAATAGTTTCTGTTTGTTCCAACAGAACATCAGCAACTTAGAAATCTTTGTGGAATGTTCGCTGTCAAGCTTTACGGAGTCTGCCTCTCTTCCATTTTCCTCTAGGTGGTGTCCAGTGGATTGCAGTCTTGGCACGATGCTGATCTGGAAGACATAAAATGTGCCCTATGAAAAGCATCCTCCATTCAGCCACAATGTCCTGTATCCAACGCGAGTCACTTCTTTGCAGGATTTCAGCACTGGTAATATGATCGTGATATGTAACACCAAGGCTGTTTTGTAGACAGCACTGGTGACACACATTTAGTCTTTGTGCCACTCACCGCATCATCGTCCATGTTTCAGTGCCATATGCTGCAAAATAATACTGTTGTAAAATTGGAGCTTTGCCTCAACATTAATAATTGAATGGACCAGATTGGACAGAACTGCTGAAATATCACTAATGCTCTTCTGATCCTGGATTTGACATCTACCTTGGCATCTCCGTCAATGTAAATGATATAGTAATATTTTGATTTTCCAGTATGCAGTTTAAATACAAATGAAATGCTAAAGGAAGTAGCAGCCATTATCAGGGATCATTCAGGTCAATGATTATGATTTTAGGAGCCAGAATCTTTAGATGAAAGGGAGCTTGATGGCATATAGTAGAAATAATTATGAAAGCTGAGGCTATCATTTAGCTACATTGAACTTCTACAAGCAGATTAAAACTGAGAAAAGACATAATAAGGGTGCTCATGACACAGATTATCTGGCTTCTGAGAAACTGTGTTTGTGAAATACAGAATGACAGGCTGCTGATAAAGAGTGAAACATCAGGGACTAGCAGCAGAATCTCAGAAGCCAAAGAAACACAAGATTTGGAAAGGCAAGTATTTACCTAGGTATCTCTGGGGTCAGTGGTTGGATAGAAAATTTAGTTATATAAACGCCTTGCCTGATCAGTGCAAAGTAAGAAAGAAGGAACTCAGAGTGATTCTATGACAGTGGGGCTTCATCTTGCTGAATTGTTGAGTGCTCTCTGCTGTCTTTTCTTTAAAAAATCCCTTTGCCTTCAAAACAGAAAAGTAATAAAAAAAATGGAATTTTTTTAGAAACAGTCCTAGACTGATGTCTCTGAACCACATCCAGACATTTGCTATCACCTCAGCAGCGCTTCTGTGTCTAAACATGTTCTGTGAAGCTTTACTAGATATTAAGTAAATTCTTGTGATCTCACAGAATTCTGCAAAGGAGATGGTGTGGCATGAAGGCTTGGACTAGAAAGAAGGGGTGGCAAGCAAGGGGTGAAGAAACCCATAGACAAGTGAAGAGGTGGCGACTAGGGAAGGGACATAAACATGGCTGATTGGGATGTTGAGGAGAACTCAAATTATATATAAGCAGGCATGAACCGGGACTTTACATGAGATTTCCATTGCATAGCTCTGAAATGCATATGAACCCCCTACGGCAGTGTTGTCCAAACTTGGCCACTTTAAGATGAGTGGACTTCAACTCCCAGAGTTGGGAGTTGGGAAGTTGGGAGTTGGCTGGTCTGCATGCTGGCTGGGGAATTCTGGGAATTGAAGTCCACTCATCTTAAAGTGGCCAAGTTTGGACAACACTGCCCTACAGTAACACAGAAGCTGGTCTGGAGTTCAAGAGCTAATTCCCCAAAAGACTCTCCCAATCAGGGTCTTCCAGAATTTATTTTCACCGAGCCTGCTGCCAATCCTTCCACCAACAGGATAGCTCTAGGAGTCCATTTCCCTTCTTCCTGCACCATCCCAAAAGAAAGGAGAGAGATCTCATCTCAAACTCTGAACTTTTTACCCTTGATATTTATATCCTTAGGAAACAGCTTATTGCATGAACAGTGTAACACAAATACAGTGGTAACATTAAACAATAGTAAGGGGATAACATTAAACAACACAAAGCTACTGATCTCAACAGGGGAACCTCCTGGGGATCTGCAGGGAAGATTGTTCTGAGTAATTTTTGTTCTCTTATGCAACAGCCTGAATAGTCTCCTTAAAGGTATGTGGAATCAAGTAGTTTTTGACTCCTAGTGACCACGTAGATAGATTTTCTCTAGGACGATCCATCCCTAACCTGGCCTTTCAGGTCTCCCAACAGTGCCCTCATTGCAACTGTAACTGAGTCCATCCACCTTGCTGTGGTTGTCCTCTTCTTCCCTTTCCTTCCACTTTTCCCAACATCACACCCTTTTCCAGAGAGCTGGGTCTTTGCATAATGTGTCCAAAGTAGGATAGTATAGCACTTGGAAAATATGCTACATATTTAAGCAATCCATTTCTCCCCACTCCCATACATTGTAACTGTTTTTGCACAGAGTCATCTGTAATATTTCTCTTCTGCCTCTCTTCTTGCCTGTCTCCTCCTCTGCTTTACCTCCAATCCTATTCTCTCAGCTTCTCCTCCTCTTGGCCTTCCAAATCACAATTCACTCCCAACAAAATCTGCAAGATAACCTCCTCACCATTGAAATGTCCAGGCTATCTCTCCCAGCAAGGCAAACTGCTAACAATGTTCCTGTATTCTTAGCACAAGGTTTGTGGTTTTTTTCTGCTTTACCTCTTGCTTACAAGTAGTCTTTCAGCCAGCAAAAAAAAAAAAAAAAAGGGGGGGGGGTTTCTGTTCTGCTGGTATTCAACTGGTGTCCCTTTTCTACACTGCCACACCCCAAAACTGGGGGCTTTAAATGCTTCTGAGCTAATTCTCTACCTATTCACAAAACTGCCTTCTTTTCCCTCCCTTCTCTCCACCATCCCCGTTACCTGACTTACCTAGGGCTGGCTCAACTATAAACTGGAGCCAGCAGCTCTCCTAGAAGAGCAAACCAGTTCTTTTCTTTTACACCCAGCAATTCAGCTATTTAATCTAAAGTTTTAACTCTTCCTGGCTTACAGGAAATATACTGCAACCAGCAGAGTTGCACTGTTACTTTTAAGAGTAAAGAGTAAAATGAACCTATGTATAATTCCCCAAACATTTATTCTTTCCATACATACAAGTTGTTGAATGTAGGGGAAAGATGTGGATTGAGCACACAGAAAATATTTCTAATAGGCGGCACTCAACTCAGATTGGGAAACCTAGCTTATCAAAAGCATGTCTATCATTGCACACCATGATTCCTTCTGTTTATTAATTCCATGAATTTCCTATTCTCCCGGATGAAACTTAAAATATATGCATGTGAACAATCAGCATCAAGATAGAGTGAACATGTGTCTTCTGCTTTTTGTTTTCCCTTTTTTAAAGACCCTTGGGGGAAATACGAAGTGGGGAGAATTTAGATTATTTTGAAGAGATGGTGGCTCGACATTCATCAGAGCTCCTCTGGATTTCCAATGACTAATGCCAGCTACATGTTTATTCTCCATAATTTACCAGGACAAACAACATTAAGCCATTCTGAAGGGGCATTGTGAAAATAATGATAATGATAATAACAACCTCTGTAGCTGCCGGTTTTTCCCAATATTACCTATTTTATTTGTTTATTTACAGATATGATACCTGGTCACCATTATCCTCATCCCAAATAGGAGTAATAGACATAACATTAACACTGTTTAAAAACATAAAATCATAACTTCAAACCAGTGAGAATAACATCAATAATCCAGTTAAAAGCTTGTGGCTCATATATAAAATTTACAAGGCTTGTTACCAGTGTATCCACAGTGTGTGTATGTGTGTGTATCAAAGGGGGCAAATGATGAAAGCAATGGCACCCATCACATCACAAGTTCTGCCTCATTTGTGTAAGTTTGCCCCTTTCGACAGAGAAACTCCCTTTTGTGGTTCACAAAAGAGGTTTACTCATGCGTAACGTAGCAGTCACAAGCAAAGCCAGGACTGGCTTGGTACATTTACATTACTCCTTTATAGTTGTCTCAATCCCCCCGCGGGCCCCATTGCTAGGTTACATATTACAAATTAGATTGCAGATTGCCCCCTGTAATCCCCCCCTTCTACTGGAATGGCAGGTTCAGCCCAGTTCTCTGTTTCTTTGATTGTTGTTGCCTGTGGCGTGGTCGTTGCCTTCGTTGGGGCTTCTGTCGCGCGCACAGCCGGGAGCATCCCCTCGCGCGCTGATCTCTTCCTCAATTCCTTTCTCCTCTCTCCTTTGTCTATAACGCCTCTGGCGTTAACACAACGCATCCGCTCCAGATTAGTGAAGTGGCGCCAGGTGGCCCATTCATTAGCTTGCGGTTTCGCATTTCCTCTTTCTGCGCTAGCGCTCGAGCGGTGAAATTGACTAAAGCGCGGCTGGGCAAGTTCCTAGGCGTGCGGTGCAGGCTGAACCTGACAATTTGTACATTCATCTTGATATCACACAAACATGCAAATGGGCAGAGGTTGTGTTGCAAGTGTATGACAGTGTTTTTGTCACTTTGCTGAAAGCTTCCCACCCTGTGGAGGCCTCTCCTTGTCAGTAGAAATCATTTAACCATGAGGAAACACCATTCTTACTGAGATGCTACAGAGAACTTCCCATCCTAGATTGCCTCAGTGCAAATTCCTACCAAACATGGCTCTTTCAAAAGAGCATCCCCATCAGATCTTAATAGCCAGGCTGATAGATAAGGGAGAAGGCGATCAAAGGGTTATTCCATGAGAATGACCCATTCAAGAGGTTCTCAGCAAGTGGTAGAAAAGGTGAAAGTCATCATAGGGATTTTGTATGTTCCTGTTCTTCTCACCTGTTTCACTGACTGCATCCCAAGCATGTTCATCTAATTTCATTCCATATGATACCAATAAGTCCTTCAAAACTCACTAGGATGTTGCCTTAAGCAACATCCGCTGGAAAATTACAGAACTGCTAGGAAGAAGTACTCTGAATGTATTTAGAGGAAGCAACCTGCAGGGGTCCAACCCTATTTGCAGTCTTCAAAGCCTGCCAGAATATGCAAGTGAAGTTCAGCAGCAAAATGTAGAAATTCAGTGGTGTGCTAAGCTTCACTAGGTTTAACAAATCTATTTTCCTTATCCCAGCTTCAAACAAAAAATAGACTGAACAGTTCCTCAGAACATCAACAGCACTGCCACACACCCCACAGCACATATAGCCTTAAATAATAACAACAAAAACATGCCCGTTTCCCTAGTTGCAACCCCCCCACCCTTCAATCTGATTATATATGTTATCACATTCTTTTTAATAGTTAATAACCACCATCTACTACAAAATAACGCCAAAGAAATTTCTATGGACACATTTATAATGGGACTTCCACTCTCTGATGAAATTATTTTAGATGCCACTTTTGAGACACAGAATTATTGGATTGGAAGAAAATGGCTAAGTGCCTACAGTTAAGAAAGCAACCTGATTAAAGATGAGGGGGGAAATGCTGTTAGGCTGATTTCTTCCTTGAGGGATGCAAAGCTTTGCATATTTTCTTCATTGTGCTTTATTTATTTATTTGTTTTCAGAGGGAAAAAAATGTGACAAGCTCAGCTTTTTTGCAGCTGAAATGCTATACTGCTGAACCTGAGAGCAATTCACATATGTTTCTCACTCTGCCCAGAGCTACTATCAAAGAGTCGCTTCTCATGTCTGCAAAGAAATAAATGCAAAAACAGCTACTTGGAAACATATATAGAAACCAGATTGCATTGGTCCCATTGCGAAAGTGATTATAGTGCTGATGATTTTAGGGAAGGGAAGGGAAGGGAAGGGAAGGGAAGGGAAGGGAAGGGAAGGGAAGGGAAGGGAAGGGAAGGGAAGGGAAGGGAAGGGAAGGGAAGGGAAGGGAAGGACAAATGACCAGGGCACAAATGACACAAGGCATAAATGACCAGGCTTACATTGTCCTACTTTGGACAGATTATGCAAAGACCCAGCTCTCTGGAAAAGACTCCGATGCTGGGAAAGGTAGAAGGAAAGAGAAGAAGAGGATGACCAACAGCAAGATGGATGGACTCAGTTCCAGTGGCGATGCAAGTACCACTAGGTGACCTGAGAGACCAGGTTAGGGACAGATAATCATGGAGGAAATCTATCTATGTGACCACTAAGAGTCAACTCTGACTTGATGGCACATAATCAATAAATTAATCAATATTAAGAAAAAAGAGCATCAAACCGTTCAGCAGGTAAGAATCTAAAGCCACTATGAGTCAGGGATTAAAACATACCTATTTTTCTTGTTTCAAAAAGGACAAAATCTACAAATCTAAGTAGAAATATTAAAGCAGGCCTGCAAAACCTGATAAGCCAAGCTGTCCATCAACAACTATGGTAGCCTACTCAATGAATCTTGCTTTTGTTGGGGACAACAAACAATGCTGACCTCACTGCGGGTAGAAAATTATTGTCAACAGACTGCGTTTTTTTAGTTAGTGGGTCAGAGCATGGGAAAATAGGATTCTCGTGTTCTATACCTGCTCAGTAGCATCTTCTGAAAAAGACTGGTCAGATGCCAAGCTCACAGATAATTGTTAGGAATTTCTTTTATTACATTTTTCAGGGTCTAAAAATGCTTTCTTATGTAGGTCAGAAACAATGGGTCCTTGTTTCTTGTCTTCTTTCCTTTGCATCATTGTTATGATATTGTTGGAATAGCAGTGATGGGGATGACACTAAGACCATAAGCTGTTTAGTTGCCTTCAGTACAAAAGTCCTGTGTCGTCAGTGTTTAATGCAGAAAATTTCAACTGGGGTGGGGAGCAAATGACTGTTTCAACAGCTTTTGTATGTCTAGTTTAATTAGCTTCCCAAGGTTCTCCTACTAGTCTATGCTGGTTCAGTTTATATCCCTGTGAGTGTTTATTAGAGATTACCTGGTTATGCACCTAGTTGCAACCTTCTTTTCTGTTGCAATTTTGCTGGATTTTCATCCAATCAAGCTATTTATTGAAAGGAGCAGAAGAAAATTGCAATTCTGTTTCTCTATGCGAGCTAATTTCAGGCTCGTATTATTAACTGTGTGTTCATGGATGCCCTATGCATTTGGTAAGACAAGAAATGAGGGGAGGCTATGTATTACAGTAGCATAGGTTGCTAAAAGTTCAGAGGAGCCTCTGCAGCCAAAGAAAGGGGACTTAGAGGCCACAGCATGCCCATTCCTGTGCAAAAAATTCTCACACCCACAGAAGAATCATCATTTCAGACAGGATTGCACCAACAGTTGGCAAGAAGTATAAGACCATGGAATTGTACTTTCATGTAACTATACTTCTTTTTTTGATCAAGACACTAGTGGCTGTGTACTCTTCAGATCTGATGTGAATACACCAATCTTATGGCTATAGATTAGACTAGTAAGTTTAAAAAAATATATTCTGAAAGAAGGCAATGGCAAACGACATCCTTGTCACTGCCAAAGAAATGACATGGACATATCAATGTAGTGACAATGAGCTGAGTTCAACTTTGCAACTTGAATAACTGCCTCTACTCTACATTGAGGGGGGAGGGGGAACTTGCAACAAAGACACAAATATTTTTATTCAATTTTCTAAAAAATTCACTGAGTTTCAGATGTGCTTCTCCTGACTGAAAACAGCATGCTACAGGGGACTTTGCTCATTGTTGCCATCCATAGCACAGGACTGTCACCTTTGACAGATTATAGTGTAAGGTTCACAGCTACCCAGAAAACTTGAAATCAATCAATCAGCCCAAAACAAAAGATTTCAAGCAGGGACTTCTCTAAACAGCGTTTTATTTGGCCAAGCAAAAGTCTGGGTGCTCACACCATGCACCAAGAGAGAGCAGGGTGGCACACCCTTGGAGACAAAAACACAGCCTTTTATAGGATTCTTAAAAGGGCAGAACTAATTAACATTATAATGAAGATGAGGTTTTTTCTTATGCCCTTATATGGTTTGGTTCTCCTTTTCTGGTCAGTCACCTACTAAACATTCCTGGTATTCCTTTCCCCCTGACCTCTCCTCAGCAGGTATCAGTTTACACAAAGCCCCCTTCTCAACCTTCTGGCTATCATTTTACACAAGGCCCCTTTTCTCAACATTTTATGCATATACCTTTTTTTTAATAATCATATAATCCTTCATTCAATAGTTATTCAGTTTACACATAACCCTTCAATAGCATCTCAAGGTTTTTGGAGTTTTGTTTTTGTTTTAATCTGTGGTTGACTTCTTTTATATCCCTAGAACAGAAGTATTTTGCTATAGTTGGAGTAGTTACAATTTTTGTCAAATACATATTGTAAAATGTGCCAGGAATAAGAGATTTTCTTGCAGTAAAATTAATTTCCTTCTCTGCCCCTTGGTTTTAAGTATTTGATCTTTCCTACCCCTTTTATTGAATGCTATATTTCTGCTTTTCTATTCTGAAAGAATGTCTCAGATGTGAGCATGCAAATATCTCTCTAGGCCATGAGACTCACCTGTTTTAAGTTTCTTAGAGGTTTTGGCATCTTTGAAATATGAAAAAATATCAGAAGAGCCATAATATCGTAGATATCTGATTTTTATAAGATCTTACTCTGTTTTATATGCTAGATTCTGAAAGAATGAAGAGGCCTCAAATATGCCAACTGCTCCCTCCCTATGGAAAAAATATATCCTGTGTCTTATCAGTTTTCTTCCTTCCTTCCTAAAATCGTATCTGATATTTTTCCAGACCATAGAGAAGAAAAATCAGAGTTCTCTCTACTGTAGTGACAATTCTAGCTATGGAATTGGATTTTTCTTCAGTCTTGCTTAATATCCTCAAACTGAGCTGAACTCCTGATGACTGCAGAGAAATATCCATGTTGTTTTCATGGCAATAGTATGGAAGTAATTTGCCGTTGTCTCTTCCACAATGTTTTTTCAACCGCACAGCCAAATCTGGAGCTCTGAGATTTACTGATGGTCTTCTATGCAAGAACTAATCATCCTGCTTAGCTTTTTCGTGATTGAGCAGAACTGGAGAGGGATTGCCACTTGGCAACATGCTTGGTATAGAATTAATTTCAAATTGAAATCATAGGTTAGGTTAGATGTGATTAGCCTAAGTACCATTAATTTCAATGGAGCTGAGTATGACAAAGTCTGGATGCACCTTTCTTTAAAAAAAAAAAATGAAATTTGCCCATGGCAAATGGAGGCTGACAGTAGATAATAGCACATCCAGTGCTAGTGAGAGACTGGTAAATGTTAGTCGCAGTTCAGCTAATAAGTGCATTTTAGCTATGTTCTAATAAAGACTGCTAGTCTTATTATTTCTTCCAAAAAACCCCAAGACAGAGCTTCCAATGCTTCTTTTGCCATCTTAGGTGACATTCAGTGGACATTTCAAAACAAACTATAAGGCTGGGCTAGGAACAAATTCACCATTATACTAGTTCTCACTTAATTAGAGAAACTGGAGCGGTGGTGGATACAGGATATAAATTTGCCCAGCTCATCAGCCTTATTTTGGATTGAGCACCATCCCTCCACCTTTGCACTCCAAGACAATGAGAAACAATTTGCCATTGCTACCATCCCCTTCCCACTTGCCTGCTTTAGCTTTTGGAGATGACTGCAACAAAAATAACAGAAATGGCTGTTTGAAGTCTTCTTCCTCCCCTTTGATTGTCCTTCTTGGGATATTGGGGTAGTAGAGGATGGTGGAATTGCCATTTCCTACATAAAGAAAGCTGCATCTTTCAGAGCCCTTGTCCTGGGGATGCAAAAGTTCTAAGGAACGTTTTAAAAAATGAGATAAGGAAGCATCTGTCTGTTTTATTATTGCCATCCTATTGTTATATCGAGCAGTATCTCTCATTAAGCCTGGACAGGGAAGTGAAGGAGAAGAAGGTACAAAACATACAGTTTGGAGGTTTATGGGAGAAGATCCAAAATTGAGCTGTATATTAGACAACAATGATAGGTACATAACTTTGGACATCTTTGATAAGAGAAATGACAACATTTAAATTTATTACTGACTGGAAACCGCTTATAGACCTTTTGCATGAAACAGAAAAAAAAAATACACTTTTGATTTGTGGTTTTGATGATTAGAAAATATTAGATAATAGAAAAAAGAGAGCTTCTATTTTTGTAATCACAGAGAAAGAGATAATTTTGTAATTGTATTTGCTGCAAAGGAAGTTGGAAGCTTCTTCTTTCTACTTCTTTCTATCTTTTCTTTTTGCACCTTTGTCCTTTCCTTTCTTTTTCCTTTTTCCTTTCTTTTCTTCCTTTACTTTGTATTAGTTTTTTAGTTTTATCTTCTTTTTTAAACTTTTAATAAAATTTTAAAAATTAATATTTAATTTTTAATTTTTTAAATTTAATATATATTTTTAAAAGAACATACCTGTGGTATGGGTTTGGAAAAACCATGTTACTTGTCATCCTTGTGGGGAATCCTTTACTAAATCCTTCACCTTGTGGAAATCCTCTACCAAACCCTGATGAATTAGTCCAACCTTATAACTTACTACATTTCTAGTAAAGACTAGATACATATTTTTCTTCCAAGCTCTTGGTATCACCTCTCTCTGTCTAGTACTCCTGTCAAAATTGAAATGTATATGATCACAATAAAACCTGGTTTGGAAAGAGGACAAGGCTTGTTGTTTTTAGTATTCACTACCTTCATTCTTTCAAAAGTTAGCTAATTGCCAGCACATTATTGCCTGATCCACAGATAAATTCTAAATCCAGAAATCTATAGCAGACAAAGGGTTGTCCTCTAATCAAACTAACTACAGGATTTGAAAGCTTCCAGCATCTTTGAAAGCAGCAAGAGGCCAGCAAGGGCATCAAAACACATGCTTGTAAGTCTTGTGGAATAATGAGATAAAACACTGCCTCTGTTTTAAATAGATAAACGAGTCTGAAAAACAAAGAAATTTTCAACAGACAGGGAGTTTAAATATCTGTCCCACATGCGTGTTTTACGTTCCTTACCAAGGAATTAATGTCAAATGTATCAAACGATATATGCAGTAGAACAATTAATACCGTAGATCTTTGCCTGGTAGACAGGATCCCGCCCCCCCACCCCCACCCCAGCAGCAGAAATAACAAACTGGATAGTTTTGTCCAATGCTGTTTTAGTTCCATTTAGAGGTAATTCAGTTTTGGTCAGTGGTGAAATCACCCACACATTTAAGAGACACTGCTGAAGCTGAAGTGGATAATAGTCCATTATATTGACAATTGTGTGACTACCTTTTACACATACAATGCTTTGGAAAGGAAAAGTGGAAAAGGTGAAACAGAAATCTTCAAGGAGTATTATTTTTGAACTATTGTCCCATTTTCTTCCCCCCACAGACACCATAGCATCAGTTTCTCAACACTGTGAAATTGGAGGGGGGAGGGGGAGGGAGCGGTAGGATCCATCGTGGATGAGACCCATGCATATTTGAATTTTCATGAAATAAATCTGGGCTGGAAAGTCTCTGTACATTTGATATCTGCTTTGAGGCATAAAGAAAATGGGAACTGGGGGAGGGATCAGAGGGAAATAGGCCTTTCTCTAGTCTGGCTGGGAGCCATTGCAACTCAGTTCATATAAAAAGGCCCAATGTGTTTTTCATCCCGAGGCATCTCCAGCAGGGCTGAAAAGAACATTTCTTTGAAAGAATTGCTAGTCAATTTGGACAATATTGAGCTGATCTTATAGAACGTACTGGTCTGATTTACCATGGTGTGATTCTCTTTGTTATCCTTTTGTATTGTTGTTTCTGCCTACTAGATGCAAGCCTGTTTATTTTATTGTTTGCTTGTTATGGGCCTTACAAATAGAATCTTAGCAATGTGATAAACAGATAAATATATAATGTATATGAAATTTGCTGTTTGGTCCCAGTAATGATTACTCTTGATACTCGGTGATTGGCTAGTGGTGTGTCAGTACAGAAAGAGGAGGAAAGGCATTTTTCAATTCTGTTTTCAGTTTCAAAAGGAATAATTCATACTGAACATTCCCTCCAATGCAAATTTTCTTTTGTTTAGATGCAGGATGTAGACCCTACCTTCCATCCACTAAAAAGAAGCTAGAGAAGGAACAATGTGGCACCCATATTATGAAATTATTTCTCTATTAGAATCATTCATTCATTCATTCATGCTAACATTCTTCATTTGCCAGGTAAAAACATTACTTTTGCAGGTGACATATCCTCTTAATTGATTAGTTGTCTTGCTTAAACTTTCTATACCTGGTAGTTATTAAAATTGCATCTAGCAGTTATATTAAGGTTCAAATGAAATTTCATATATTATGACATGGTCTAATTTGTACACTATATTGACTGACCTTTTTGGTAGATAATATGGCTTACAGGTACTCAGGATAATTACCCAACTAACATTAGTCAAAATAAAATGAGTAGCTCTTGAAACTATGGGGACTGTTTTCCAGAATCTAGAGCTCCACGTTCACCGATTATTTCCCTCACAAGGGGAACCTTGTGAGGGGCATACCTTTCATGTATTCTAATTTGTGACTTGAATGAATTTGAAATTGATGAGGAATTCTAGGCATATGTAAAGTCATTGCCTTCAGGAGATTATTGGATCATTATCAGTTTTGTAATCAAGAAAGCTATTTTTTTTTCTTTGCAAAATGATTGGAAACAGACTAGCTTGTGAATGGATGTCTGTCAGCAATTGGTACATTTAAGAGGGCAAGAATATATCTCAAAATTAGAATAACTACTCGTGTGTCAGCATGTAGTTATTACGCATCAGTGATTCTTGACAGTATTACATAGAAAGCTTGCGGTTTCCTGTAGTGCCATTACTGAATTTGTATTCTGCGGTGATATTTTTTTATTTATGAACCTTGTTCAGGGGAAAAATAGATTTTTAGTTCAAGTTTTTGCCATGCAGGCTGATAACATAAAAGAACAGACATCTTCATTAAGTGAAGCAGAAAGAACCAAAGAATCATCTGCCCGTTTTTCCCCACTTTACTCTCTTACCCTCAATGAAAGGGAAGCGTTGTGATAAACTAGGTGGAATGGAAGGCATTTTTTAAAATAAAGCTGAAACAGACATGCAGAGTAACTGTTAATATTTTCTAATTTTGCAATCAGGGCCATAGAGTTTTCTAACTAAATTAAGAACTTCTTCCAGTTGCTAGGCTCTAAACTGTCAAGTAAACAGGAGAACAAACTACATTTGCTTACTTATGAGAGATACAAGCATTGCTCCAGATCTTCAGGTCTAACCTATGATTTAGTTCTATTGATTCATTCATCCACTATGTTTTACCAAAAGGAAAATAGGGAAAAAAATTCTCAAGCCTTGTATTTGAGAATAGATGGCTGCGTTTCGCATAAAATCTGGGAGATAGCTAAAACATATTCTGCATGGAGTCCAAGAGATGTTGAATTTAAGTGGCCAGTTCACATACAAAATTGTCACAATTGCTCAGTACCCATCTCTATACTAGTCTGAAGTCTGCTTTTCCATGGTTGGTAGACACCAAGGCTGCAGGCACCCAAAAAGCAAGGGCAGTAAATGACGCTGGTTGTTCGGTGCATGTAACACCTCTACTCTGTGAGCTGCATTGGTTGCCAGTGTGATTCTGGGTGCAATTCAAGGTGCTAATTCTCACCTTTGAAGTCCTTCATGGCTTGGGACCAGGTTACTTGAGGGACTGTCTCTCCTTAGTTGTTTCTACCCATCCAACCAGGTCAGGCAGGCCTGCTTTGGGTCCCATTGGCTAAGGAATGCTGGTTGGTGGGGCCTAGAAGACGTGCCTTTTCTGCTGTAGCATCCACCTTATGGAACATTCTCCCTCTGGAGATCAGGATGGCCCCAACCCTGCTGGCTTTTTGTAAGTCCTTAAAGACCTGGTTCTGGGCCTGGGGCCCCAAGTGTGTGCAGGGACCCCTCTCATGGTTAATTTAGTCATTATGATGAGTGATTTATTCTTGGCTGCTATGTATTTTAATTTTTGTATTATTTTAATTGTTTTTATTTTTAACATTTTGTTCACTGCCCAGAGTCACTTGGTGAGATAGGGAGCCATACAAATTAAATAAACAAATTAAAATTAATTAATTAATTAATTAGATAAATAAATGCTTTTGTGCAGTTCTAGAACTTCTCAAAAACTTGTTGCTGAAGGTAATTTTAAAAGTGACAGAAAGTGAAAATGATAAAATACATGGGATATAATCTTAGGAAGTGTACTGAATTTTGTTTAATCAAATTAAAGGAAGGGCTGAAAAAGAAAAAAAAACTTCAGAAGTGAATAACTTTTTTTTTTCAAGCTGTATTTGACTTTTAAGTGGTTTGTTATGAAACATGCTTCAAAAAGTAGGGCAAGGCTAGGGCAAAGAAGTGAGCAGGTTTATTGTAAAATTTGATATGAGTTGATGTTGACAAATGCCAATGTCAAGACCATCAACAAAGCAAATTGAAAACATGGCCCTGTGTCTGAAAAAGCAAGATCATTCTACTAGGAGATCTTTCTTTAGCAGATCTCACTTTATTTACCAGATATTAGACTGCTGTCGGTCTCACGGAGCTGACTCAGTTATTATCATATTTATCCAAAGATAGTAGAGTACAGCATAGATGTTATATTCAAGGTCTCTAAAAAGGATACTGATAAGGGAAAATTATCCATTTTTTCTTCATTCACACAATTTAATTGCTATATACTAATTGTATTTCTAACATGATAGCCAATTTATTCATCAAAGACTTTAAAAATTTAACAGTGGCATACAAAGCATTGCAAAAGGAGGAATGCTTGTCTAACTTTTTGCTTTTCATTGCAGAACATGATGATCTAACCCTAAGTATAGATGTATATATTTGATATGAAAAATTAAAAATCATCATTGTCATCTTCATCATCAACATTGTCTTCAAAAGCATAGCTGAATTGGTGAGATGAATCACTGAGATTTGGTTTATCTACTGAAATGCCCAGGTAACTTGTTGATTCTATCTAATGCTTTATTCAAAGTAAATTAATCTGTTCCCAGTTTAATTATGCTTAAGCTGAAGATCTTCTGAGTGCAACAATTTGGAATGGAACTGTCTACTGTCGAAAGGGTATTATTTTAAAATAATTATTGGGAAAGATATCTTGGCTTTTTGAGTCATTCTGTGTGTTTCATGAATACAAGCCTCCATTACTCTGTCATGGTACATCCATTTGAGTTTATTCAGGTAGTTCAGATGATACAGGAGGAAAATTGTTCATATATGTGATTTACTTGGGTTAGCTTATCCAGTGCAGGGCTCTTGCTCAAAGCCAATACACTTAGAGTTGTATGGGCAAAGATTTTTCTCCCTACCAACTTCCACACTGTGTTGGGGATAACCGGAGGCAGGGAATGGGCAGCATCAGTCCAGAATGTTGAGTGAGCCCATCTCTAGCAAGCCTAGTAGCACTTTGATTAGATCCTTGGTTGCTAATTTGTTTTGTTCCTTTGCTGCATTTTTTTGTTGTTGTTTGCAAGTTGTTTGTACACTGACCAGAGTCATCACAAGTTGACAAATAAATGCATAGATATAATTGGAGTGATGTTGGTGAGGAGAGGATTTTATCAGAAATGTTTGCATGGTGAATATTTCTCTTTTTCTACCCCCTGGTTAAAACTCAAATGAGCTTGTAGCCTCATGGGGTCATTCTAGGAAGAGCTAAAAGAGGAGAAAAACCTCCTTGCGAAAAGCCCAGTACTATTATAACATGCTTGCCTTCCAAAAGTTAAAAGCACAACTCATACATTTAAAAAAGTCCCATTTTTCAACCCCTGTGACCACCCTCCTTTTTTGTTTTGTTTTGTTTTGAGGGGAGGGGAGGGGACAAACATTAGCTTGCCTTCAATTGTGGGTAGCTAGTCCTCTGGGGACAATCTTTTTACAACTGGTCATAGAGACATTTGTTTATGTCTTCCGTATTCATTGCATAATAACATCTCCCTGGGAGGGCTGAACAGAGAAATCTAGTACAGAAGTAGATAACTTGTCAAACTATATTTGACTTTTCAGGGATGTGTTCAAAAAGTAGCTGGGCTAGGGCAAAGAAGTGGGCAGGGACAGGATAAAATTTGATGTCATGATTGTAAATGATTATTGTATAGAAAGATGGGATATACAGTATCTCTTCATAATAAATGCAATGAATTGGGCCAAGAATATTGAAAGCTACAAATCCTATATAGCTCAGAACATAAATATTATTAGAGGCATTTAAGAGAAGCTATTTTCTAGCAAGCCTAGAAGCCTTCTGCTTCTCCTATCCAAATTTAAATTATTATTGTTGCAGGTTTTTAGTCTTAATTTTGTGTGTGCCTTCATGTCAGTGTTGACTCTGGAGACTGCCTGGAAAATCCCTGCAGTTTTCTTGGCAAGATTTCAGAAGTGCTTTGCCCTGGCCTGCTTCCCAGGGCTGAGAGAGAGGGACTGGCCCAAAGTCACCCACCTGGCTTCGGGCCTAAGGCGGGCCTAGAACTCCCAGTCTCCCAGTTTCTAGCCTGGTGTCTCCATCGCTACAGCAAACTGGCTCCCTTTTAAATACAGTTCTTCAAATTTCCTGTGTTTCCCCATTTGTCCTTTAGGTATTCTTTATATTTATTTTGTCCATTGTAGTATTTCTTTTTGAACTATTTAATCCTAAGGTGTTAAACTATATGGGACCCTCATATGCAGTTCATTCTCAGTTGCTTATCTGAGCTTTCATCCTTATTTTCCACTAAAATCACGTTTGCTGATTTTTGTGCAATGTAGGAAAAGATATCCATATGTATCTCTCTCTCTCTGTTTCACAAGAGAGAGAGAGAGTGTGTGTGCGTACACAAGGGGAAGAGGTTGAGTTCCATAAATTTCATGTGACTGGGCCCTTTTTTCAATATTGTTTAATGCCCCATTTTAAATACCCAGGTTGGCAGGTGTATCATCATATCACTATCGTTCTGATGCTTCCACAGCTTTGTGGAATGGTGCCTTGTGGAAGTTTTCCTACAGATCAAAACAGTAATATAATGCTCAGTGAAGGTAGGGGTTTATCATGGTTGATGCATTTTCAAATTGCTGGGAGAATAAAAGGTGAATTCAAGAAAGAAGAAGGGTTCTTCAGAAAGATGAACCAATTTGAAACACTTACACCAACCCAAAATCATCTACTATAACATATACATAAACTGTTACTGAAGTACGACATGGAGACAGAACAAATGAAAAATTGCAAGATAAAGTGAATGTAAAACTTCAAAGAACTAATCACAGTAGAACAATGGAAATAGTTATGGAAAAACTCAATAAAATCACCCCAAGCTATAATTTGAGGGAAAAATGGTATAAAACATTTTACCTATAGTATATCAGTCCTCCAATAATTACCAGGATAGACAAATCATATAAGAGCAAATGTTGGAAATGCCAAAACAAAGAAGGAACATTTTACCACATGTGATGATTATGTTAAAAAATCTCAAACATCTTGGAAAGAAAAACATCGAAATATTCAGAAAATCCTAAAAATAAAGTTTGAACTGAAGCCACAGATATTCCTATTAGGGAAAGTTCTAGAAAATATAAATGAAAAACATTACAATTTACCAATATACATGTCGACAGCTGCAAGAACAAACTTGGCACAACATTGGAAAAAAGGAACATTACCAGCAATGTTAGATTGGGAGACCCAAACTGGAGAATATGCAGCAATAGCAAAATTGACAGGATCTATCAATAACAGAGGTTTAACCAAATTTAAGCAGGAATGGCTCCATTATAAAGGACACATTACACAGCAAGGCAAACTTCAATATTTGGAGTATGGTTTCTAGGAAAAAGTTATGAGGCCAATTAAAAATAACAGAGGGAAGTACTCGAATAGAAGCTAACAACAATTCTTGATGTTCAGAGTAAAATATAAATATCTGAATGTGAATAACAGATGGGGATACAAACAGAAGGGAAGGGAAGAATAAGTCATTAGAAAAAATTCCCACAATGTTTTTTACTCAAATAAGTAGCTGTTCCTTTTTTTGTCCCTATGTTATTATTGCTCTTCTTCTTTCTGTAGTTCATTATTTCAACAGTAAAAATATTTAACTGAAAAAAATATTTGGACAATATTCAGCTAAAACTAGAAGAAAGGACCTCATCTGGATTTCATTAAGAGATTCCTCCAACCTCTCACCATTAAAATTATATACTGTATCTTGTTTCCACATATCTGTTGTCACTTTATCCAAGCAGAACTCAAGACCTACAGGTATGTAAAGCATCATTGGCCCACCTTTCTGTCTACAGTCTGTTGCATAGGGAGAAGTGCATTTAACAGTAGATAAAACCCATTTAGCAGGAAAAACAAATACCACCAAAGAAAGCCTTTTCCATTTAATCACTCCTACCAAACTGGTCAAAACAAACACACAAATATTAGTACTATGTGCTGCAATATGAACAACACTGTTGCTTTGCCAAAAGACCTTTTATTGTACTTTTCATCTCACTATATATTGTTTCTACTGTTGTATTTTCTAAGAAGAAGGCTATATTTAGTCACTGAGAAAGCCAACCCTTTGTTATTTTTCAGTGTATTCACCAACTATTCTTAGACATGGGAAAGAGAAATAGTTATATAGATGGTTCATTGCACTGTTCCTCTAAAGCAGTGTTTTTCAAACTTGGCAGCTTTAAAGATGTGTGGACTTCAACTCCCACAATTCCCCAGCTGGCATGTTGGCTGGAGAATTCTGGGAGTTGAAGTCCACTCATCTTAAAGTTGCCAAGTTTGAAAAACACTGATCTAAAAGAATAAAAAAACCTGTGTTGAGATAAGTGGGTTGAACTGATTTCACTAATTTCCTCTATTTCCTCTTTTAAAGACTTAAAAGACTTTTAAGACCTCCCCCTTTTACAAACTCACAAAATCTCCCCAAACTGGCACTGTCCAGAGGTGTTAGGATTACAGTTCCCAGAATCTCAAGATCACTATTAGCCAAATGAAGACTAGAAGACTAGAATAGGGAAGTTTATTGGGAATGTTAGGGCAATCAGCAAATCAAAGAACAATTTGAGGTAAGAGTGAATATACTCCCCAGATTCACAGCAGGAGGCAAAAAATCATTCAGCTAGTGAAAAATGTATTACTGACATTAGGTCTACACATTTAAAGGTTGACTGTATATTCTGCTAAGACAGTGGCCAAACAATTTGACTGTATATTCTGTTAAAGGAGGTGGCAAATCTTCTCAAATTGTACAACTGGTTTGCATGGCAAAAGGGATCTTTACATTTTATTTTAGGTTCAGCCTTAACGCTGAGGTTGTCAGAAAAGACGAATAGTGGCTGGGAAAGATAATGCCTTACTTTTTATAGTCCTTTCCAAGCACGATTCGTTGAACCATTTATATGTATGCTATATTTCCCACGTTTTAATAATTCAGTTGAATAGTAATTCTTATCAGAAGACACCAAAAGAACAATAATATATGGCTGTAGATAATACCAATTTGTTTCCAACAACATGAAAGTTTCATAGGTGTTTTGAATGAAAGTGTGCTATGGATCATTTTGGCAACAACCTCATTGTGGCAGCTGCCAAAAGCCAATATCTTTCCACTGCTTTTGTGAGCCCGACTTCTGTATCAGTTAATAAAATAGTTTCATTACATCCTTGGGATAGGAAGGCATTTACTTTGATTTTAAAATTATCAAAAGAAAACCAGGGAAATTGTGTAGCATGGCCTCATGGTATTATGCCACTGAGAAAATTTCAGTTTTCTTACCTCTATGTAAGGTAACAGACAGATTTGATATCAGGTTATTTTCCTCTGACCCAGTAACTCTCATAAAATTGGAAAAGCTCCTAACGAAAGCATTCCCGCCAAAATAGCAGTGGATAATTGATGCGTGGCCCATATGCAGCCTCTGGATGCATCCCCTGAATGCTATTTAAAAGTTGTAGAACAAGTTTCCAAAATATGTTTTCCTTGGTCTTTGAGGAGAGATTCTTTAAGAATTAAACAAAATAATTTCCCCAGGTCTCCACTCATTTTTATTTTAAATGGGGCCCCTGGAGTGCTACTCAAAGAGTAGTTGTATATGTGTGTACATAGTCTTCTCCAATACATTAGTAAATAGTAATAGTACCAACTCAGTAGAGATAGGGTACCGAGATTGCTCGTCTCAAGAAGAAGGCAATAAAAACACAATATAATAAATATAAAAAGCACATACTTTTTCCCAAAGTGGTAATTAGGAATTGCTGACATCTATTACTCATGTTGTCAGAACTAATCAAAACTTTTTAAAATTCACTTTAAAATTAACTTTCAGGACAAGACAATCTGAGAACCTGAGAAACCCCAAGGAAGTGTTGGAAGGCAATATCAAACCTCTTTTCTAGGCCTCCCTGAGGTGGATGTGTTTTGTCTGTGCTCAGAGGCAATGCTATTAGATTCATTTAAGTACTTCATTTCTCTTCTGCACACATGCTCAGATACCTTTCTGAGAGGTTGTCTCAGAAGAGTTGTGAAGTGAAGCATCATGACAGCTTCAAATGGTGGGGTTGTTTTTGCTTGAGGCATCATCAAGCAAAAGCTTTGCTGAACCTGACACTTTTCTCTAACCTCAGTATTTCACTGAATAGTGCCAGAAGCTTAAATTTGATTAGAAAATGACTTGTTTTAATTCATAACAATCATATTATATTATTGCCCATAGGAAGACCAACAATAAATGCTTGACCAATGTATTCTGAAACCAGCATTTCCAAACTCCCAATGTCAAAAGATAAGGTGCTCCAGCTGAGAATGTTTAAATTCACTTTTAAATGGCATCAAATCATTCAGTTGTTCATTGACTTAGGTAACTACTGATTGAAAGTGCTATAGATACAACAGCCCTATCATAGTGATCCATCATTGCATGCATTCTACCCCTTCTACCTCCCTGTAGATGTCTATGACATCCAGTTAACATCTCAACATCCAGTTGAAATCATCTTGCTGAAATCTAGTTTTGCTTCTCTTGCTCCTGAGATAGCAAGGGGTTGAAGAGAGAGAGTGAGAGAAAGAAAAAACTCAAAATATGTAGTACCCATGTGGTGTAGTAGTCCATCTGTGCAAAAGGTTGCTATTTGTATAATGTTTCACAGCTCACACTTGATGTTCCTTTGCACATATGATTATGAAGGAAGCAGCTGCTTATAAATGAGGACACTTAAACTACAGTACTTCCTGGAATGAACTGAAATGGTCACCAACTAGCAGCTGCATACCTGACTACAAAGACTTCCATAATTTAGTTGCCATTTTTGTGGTAAATGGCATGATATGGTGATATAAGATCTGAAAGGGAATGCTTGTAATGTGTCAGGTTCAGCCCAAGAAACTCCACGAGATGGTTCCGGAAATGCTTAGTTACTTTATTAGCTTACACCTGCTAAACAGAATCTCACCAGACTAACTCTAACTCCCAAAGTCTGCAACAAAACACTATGAATTCCTTAGGGTGGTGCCAGTCTCATCTTCTTTGCTTTCACATGCTCAGGCTGTGGGTGAAGGAGATGCTTCTCTCCATGACCTTGAACCTCCTCATTCAAGTCCTCCATCACACAGTGGCATCATATAGTTGGTTACCTAATGTCCCAAGGGCTGTTCATTCAAACAGTTTTTTTTCCCCTTGAGTACTTGCTCAGCTATGCACCCAGTATACCAACTCAAACTCTCCCATGTGGCCACCATCAAGTGATCATCTCCTTACAGATTATAGGAACTTGCAGCATAAATAAGTTTTAATACCTCAAATGGTCAGGCTTCTCCAGCAAGAAGCAATACTACACTCATTCAAGATTGCTTTAGATCCACTGTGTTCATTCTGGCCTTTCAGTCTTGAATGAAAGTTATGTTTGCAAACCATGGCAAGTTATCTTAATCAAGATTAATTAAGATTGAGGGTACCCTCAATAATGGGAGGTTTCACCAAAATGATGAAATGTGCATTGCGACATCAGAACACAAACTCTGTCCCTTGGAGACTTGCAACATAAAGACAAAAGAGACAGAATTTGTATCACAAGGTCAGTGACACACATCTCATTATTTACCCTGCTTATTCATCCCTGAAAATACAAAAGGGAATAATTTATTAACATTTTTCCTGTACTTTTTTCCCTCTTGACTTAAAATACATTTGTGTAATAACTAACTTCACACATTACAATAATATTAGCTGAAATAAAATTACACTGATTTTTGTTTTTTTAATAATTGAAGAAAGTTCATTTTACTAGATTGACCATGTTGCACAATGATGAGATATTTATTTGCTGAAGTAGACATGCAATTTTCGGGGGGCTGAGATTTTCTGAGATTTTATTTCACATGCCATTTTGGACAAAAGCTTTCACACCATGGACTGATTGACATGCTACTTTAATGTGGGCTATTGCTTGAAGAATTCTTCTTTCCAACATGCCCCCAGCTTACTGTTGTGCATAGTGTCAAATTATATATTTCAAAAACCCTAATGCAAGTTGGGGTATGCACAATGTTTTGAAATCAAAATGTTACAGACTTGATATGAGTTATTCAGTTGGGCCCCTTCTGGGTATCCTTTTGGAATGTTTCATTCTGATGCTGCCATCAGAATTTTACTTGCAAGTAAAACAGAAATGATTTACTATATCTAAACTATGGTTTGCTCTGTGCAAATATAATGCTGTACATAATTTATTCAGAAATCATAATTTGCAAATCACGCAAATCAAGCCATTCTGATTTCTTGCCATCCCTCAAATGAACTTTATTTTCATTTAATACAGCAAAAATATTCACTTTTATAATCTCCTGCTATAAAATCAACATGCAGTGTGCTACCAGCCCAGAACATCAGTTGATGTGATTTGCGAGAGTTATCCCGCTTCCATAGCAGGGTTTCCCCCCCGCCCGCCCAGTTATGCTGAAATAAGCTTCATTTTGAGTCTGAGAAGTTAAAGAATAGAACAGCCAAGTGTAATAATTCTTCCACATCATATGTTCTACAATTAATAGCTTGTGAAATGCCAGCTTTTCAAACAGTGGCACTTGCTGCTCCCTGTCATTTCCATTCATACAGGGACAGATGAAAACATTTAAAAAGTGCAGGAACATTTTTGGTCACAAATAATTATTCAGACTTTACATCATCTTGCCTAAAGCTGACTCAAGCTGTTGTAGGCCTTTTGTAGGGCTGATTCATTCCCCCCCCCCCCCCCCCCAGACTGGCTGCTTTCGTGCGGTGCTTATACAGAGTATTTTTGCCTTATCCCAGAGAAGAAAATCTGTAATTCTAAGGCAGTTTTCCCCCAGGTGGACATTAATTTCCGTCATCTGGATGTGGCTAGGAAGGAAGAGAATTGTGGTATGACATATTTAGAGGATGCTGATTTAGGAGATTGGGGCACAGATAAAATATACTGCTTAATGCAAGCTTTTCCCTGGGCAGTTGGAATCCTTATTGCTGAACCATGGAAGAAGAGTGGGCAGAGAGCCTCCAGTCAGCCAACAGGAAAGGGCTAATGCCAAGAAGCCTTTCTTCGGGAAATCAAAAATGATAGTTTTGAAAGGAAATGACTCTCCTAATGTAGCCTGCTTGCAAGCTACATTATTAATGCCACAATACTCTCCATAGGGGAAGGAGACAGAGAGCAACCCACATCTCTCACTAGGAAAGTATGAATAACAAACCCTGTCCATTTCAGTGTAATTTTTCTCCCTATGTTTTTGTTTGTTGGTTTGTTTCAGCAATCGACAATTTCATAACTGTTTTGCTTGACAACATATAGAAACGTTGGACTCATCTTTCCGTAATTTATGAAACTCTTAATGCAATTGCCTTTTTTAAAAAAAAAATCCAAATCAGCCAGCTTTTGTTCTTTGACATACAAAATGACATGAGCTTTAAAAATGTAAATGATAGTGTTCACAATTTTCAGTAGAATACCATCTTTTCACACACCTTCCTCCCCCCCCCCCCCATTTCAGATCTGGAAAGATAAACCCCATCTGGATTTCATTTGATGTTATGACAAAGTTTGAACAAAGTTTGGTAGGAGTAGAATGCTCTAATTTGTTCCAGTGGACTCCATGGTGGACTTCATTTGCAACCTTCGCTGAGGGCCAGATTAGGCTTTGGGGCAAGCAGTTGCTGATCTCTGTGCTAAGAAATAGACTCTAATTTGTTGTATATTTATCATTTTACACAGATTTTAACGTCATAGCAATACCTCTGTGATCAACTTCAGCTGAGAGACAGTGGTTGGCTTAAGAAATTACCTGGTGAGTGTAGGCATCATTCTTAGCTACAATGATGTCAAAATGATGAAACTGTGTCAACACAAGAATGTAAGAGGCAGAGTTTGTTTTGCAATGCACTTTATGAATCATGTTTCCTACTTCTGTCCTATGAACTCCCAAACCAGTGAATCAATGGTAGAGAAAAGATTTCAACCCCAATTCCCTCAAAACAAGTCCAGCACCTTCCCACAGCCCTTGGCCTGTAAAGATAGGAATGAACCACCATGGATAACCTATGTTTTGCTTTACAAATTAGAATTTGGTATGTCAGTATTAGAAATCAGTGAAATGCAGACATCAGCTTAAGCACCACCACAGAGAGAATGTACACACATACTGTATGTCCAAGTTTGTTTTCCAATAGGAAAAATGGAGGGAAGTCAGTTGTAACTCGAATAAGGCACTCAGCCACTGTGAAGAGTAGCTACCTTAATAATATTTGTAATCTTTCAGAAAGATGAAAAATAAACTGCTTAGCTTTAAAATACAAATCTCAAGGAAGAGAAATGGGTTCATTAAAATATGGTTTCTTCCTTGAAATATACAAAGGGATAGAAATATAGCAAAAGTCCTGAAGTCAGAAGCAAACATGCCTATTGAACACTAAATGAAAGGATTTCCAGGTTCATCAAAGGGTTCCCAAGTGCACAACTCATGCAAGATCTCATAGAAAAACTGAGCTGAGCTTGAAAATCAAGACTGTAAATAAACAAGCAAACAAGAAAAAGTGTGTGTGTGTGTGTGTGTGTGTGTGCATGTGTGTGTATGTATGTATGTATATATATATTGCAATAAGTGAGTGCTGGCATATCCCTTGAGAGAGGATAAAAAGAATGCTACCAAAATCCAAATTACAAAATTAAAAATGTCCAGCTTTGCTGATCTTACTTTTACTTATGAGGGCTTTCTGCCTGAAAAAAAAAAAAATAGAATTTCATGTTTTGCTCTTAGTGATCTGCTTACGAGCCCCATCACAGATGTCTGTAGCTAGGGAGGAGGAAAAGGAGGAGCTGCTGGAGAACCAATTTATTTTGCAGACTACAAATGTACCAAATCTGAAGGAAAGTCTTATTTCACACAAGTAGATGACTAATTATTAGCATTGATCTCTGGGAATCAATAACCACATTCAAATGTGCCACTTCAGCAATATGGGATTATCTCAGTTCTTAAATCTTTCTCCCTGAAATCAATAGACCCAAATTCTGTATAATAAAATGTTGGCTATTTCTAGTTTGGTCAGGATTCTCATTTAATTGTTGTGTTCATATTACTGGGTCAAAACTTTTTTATTATTATTATTTCTTTTATTTATTTGTTAATCCAATTTATATGGCCACCCATCTATCCAAGAAACTCTGAGTGTCAAACAAACAAAAACAGAGAATTACATTAAAACAAAAACCAACTAAAACTGCATCAAGGTTTAATAAAAAGACAAACCATTGGACACATACACTCATGCCAGAGCTCCCAAATTAATGTCCTGTCCCAGTGCCTGAGGAAGAGGCAGAGGCTCTTCCTCAGGCATAATATTGCCAAGAGGCTCTATTGGCCTACTTGTGAAAGGCCAATACAGTAGGGGCTGTGCATATTTCAGTGGGGAGGCTATTCCACACAGCAGGTGCCATTACAGGTAAGGCATGTTTCTGGGTACCTGCTAGATGACATTGTCCTATTCATTCATTCATTCATTCATTCATTCATTCATTCATTCATTCATTCATTCATTCAACTGATATAGCCAATTTATACTGATGGTACCTGGAGCATGTCCACTCTGCCAGATCTGGTGGGGTGGGCAGAAACCACTGGGAAGAGGCATTCCCACAAGTAACATGGTCCCATTTCATGTATATCTTTAAAAGTGCCAGCAAGCACCTTGACTTGCACCCAGAAGCCTATGGGAGCCAGTACAGCTTATATAACCCAAAACATCATGTGCTGATGCATTCTGGTCCAGCTGAAACTTCCAAATACTCTTCAAGGGCAGCAGCCTCATGTAAAGCACATTGCAATAGTCCAGTTGGGAGGTGACTAAGGTGTGAGTGACTATGAGTAGTGTCTCCTGATTCATGAATAGGTATGCCTCATGCACAAGATGTATTTGTGCAAAAGTTCACCTGATCACAGTTACCACCTGATCCTCGATGGCTTCCAGCTTTCATAGATATCTATTCATTTTAAAGAGCACAAGAATTCTGCTCAAACGTTGAAGTAGAAGCAGGAAAGAACATCTCATCATCTTCAGAATCTCTTCTTCCTTCTAAGCATAAGTGCTTCCCTCTCCAGCTTTGCTCCCTACTTAGGAAATGATCATCTGACCATGCCACATTGAGTAATCTAGTAACCATGGCATGGACATAGGTGTTAGCACAGGAAGGTAAGGGGAAAAGTGATGAAATTTTTATTGTAATGTCATGATATCATGAATGGCCATGATTTATATACTTGCATCTGATGTGGGGACCCAAGTAGGAAAAGCTGGAGTTGATGTCTTATTTATTTAGTCAGGAAGTGTATTTGGCCACCCATAATACAAAAATCAAATAAAAGAACCATGACAAGGCACCCTAACAAGCACCTTATCCACATATTCTACACATACCCCTCCATTTGCATGCAGGCTGCAGCCTCTGGGGAAAAAGTTAGGACTTCACGGTCTTCTAGAAGGCCAACAGTGTTGGGGTTGTCCAAATCTCCAGAGGGAGATTGTTCCACAAGGCAGATGCCGTAACAGAAAAGCCATGCTTCCTAGGCCCCACCAGGTGACATTAAAGAGGCCCAGAGAATGCCCACTCTGCTAGATCTAGTGGGGCAGACAGAAACCACCAGTGACAGGTGGTCCTGCAGCAATGTTGCTGTTAATGCTGTGCCATTGCAATCATAAGCTTTCCATCCTTGTGGATTGTAATGAATGCCTGTGGGATGACATTTTACTAATTAGGAAGACAAGATGGACAGTAGAGTAGCAAACACCATCTTCTTTGTCTTTGAAGAAATCACCTGTGAAAAAATTCTTTAAAAAAAGAAACAAACTATGATTTTAAAACTGCAGCTATTTTATTCATTATAGCCTTAGGAAGTTAGATGAAGTGAAATATTTGGAATTTGTGTGAAGAATTGCAGCTTTAATCTCTTAATCTTCTTCCCCACATTTCCCAGTGCAATTGCTAATCTCCAACAATAAATCCATTCCTAGTTTGCCAATGACACAGTCAGGTTCTGTTTTCCCCATCAATAGACTGTCCTTGTGTGTAAAGGTATATGTAAAAAAAAACAAGAGGCATAGGAAGAAAAAGATGAACAATATGGCCAACTGTTGAATGTTAATTTAGCCTAGCTGAAGGTAAATTCCTCTCTTATCACTTCTAATGAGGAGGCAGTAATTGCAATATCATTGCAATTTCTTGACTATGCCTGACCAGTCTTCCAATTTTATGAAAAGGCATGATGGTTGATTAAATTCTGCTTTAAAATCCACCAAATCCTTGAGATTTGATTCTGGCAAAAAAGACTTAACATATGATTTAATCCTTGATAGATGCCTCCATGTAGAATGAATGACAGGTTCCTCCACTGGTGACTTTGGGGTCTTGCGTGACTGATCTCTCTCTTTGCCCACTGCCTTTTACTTTTTTTACACTATAAGCCTACACATCTGCACAACTGATACCATCACAATATTGATGCTTGCCATGCAAATGTGTACAACTCATATACATATATCACCTCTGGTCCAGCATTAATCATTCAAATGGGAAGGCAGGGTTGCATCTTCTGCCCCCTCTGATCCCTCAAGGTTGATGGGAAAGGGCTGCGCACAGGTTGTAATTGTGTTTATGGCTCATTATTTTGAGATCTGTGCAGTTATATACTGCTCACACCTTCCAGCTCAATCCAAGAAATCTGAGAATGAAGATAGTAAATTAGATATATGATCACCTAGAGAGGATTATACTGAAATAATTGACCCTTCTTAGTAAAAACTATCTAGGTTTCAGCTGCTGAAACAATGCTTAGAATAGATTATTGTACATTCATTTGGTAGATGTTTTCAGCCAATAAGTGTGCAACTTGCAAAGACTGAAGCATCTAGTTGTTTAGGATTATTTTTCTTAGTCCATTTTTTTACCTACAGAGTAAATTGAGAAAGTTGCTATGTTTATGCGAATATGTGCTCTGGGTAATTTAGATTATCTAGGGAGTAAGTCTCATTAAATTAGTGAGATTTACTTTTCAGTAAATATCCATAAGAATGCATTGCTAATTTGGGAAGTTTCTTTCATTTCTGCATGACCATTATGTCCTTCCTTCCTTCCTTCCTTCCTTCCTTCCTTCCTTCCTTCCTTCCTTCCTTCCTTCCTTCCTTCCTTCCTTCCTTCCTTCCTTCCTTCCTTCCTTCCTTCCTTCCTTCCTTCCCCACCTTTAGGTTCATAAATATAAGCATATAACTGGATTTCAGGTATCTATGAATGGAGTTCTTTGCACGAAATCCTTCAGGGAGTGGGGGGGATTAAAAAGGCCAGAAGTCATTCATTGGGGTCTCTGAACATTCTGGAAGGTTGGACCATAGTTTAATAGCTTGATGAGAGAGAGCTTCAAGGAAAAAGAAAATAGTTGAAAAGTATTGCTTCCCCCTTCAACTTGCAGCTCTTCCATTTCCAACAGTACTGTGATGCTCCAACAAATAAAGAAAAGCCGGTTCTTAAATATCATTGTTTGCTTTCTATGAATTGCTGTTGACCCCCCCCCCCCGAAAAAGACGTGTTGGAATCCATAGAGTCAGAAATACAGGGAACCAGAATGTGAACCGTGTGTGTGGTGTTGCATAGCTCATTATCTTTCTCTGTCCGCTATCTCTTCTCTCACTTTCACATTCTCTCATACATATCCATGCATCACATGTGAATCAGAAGAAGAAATATGCCATTTTTTCAGATGGAGTAGTCTGGAGAACAAGAGTGCCTCACTGGATTAAGTCAATGCCCCCATCTTCCCCCTGAAGCTATTTTTGCGCACTTTGGGAAAAAAAGTAAGAATGAGGCAACTTTCTAACACTGAATGTCTGTTGGAAATAAGAAGCAAAGTTTTAGAACACATTTTCACAATCAGTTCTTTTTCTGTAGTGGATTTATAAATATAAAACCAGTTCCACCCCATTCTTATTAGATTTTTTGTACTATATCTTCGTATGCTCCTGTTTTGTTTTGTTTTTGAACAATTATCTGAATTGTACTATTCAGCTAAGGGGGGTACTGCACTTCCACTACCAATATATATATATTCGCATCATATATATATATGATGTGAATTGGACCCTCTCCATAAGCATCTAATCACATGAAGATCTGTGCATTTCAAAGGAGAAAGCATAATGGAAATCTCCAGCCATTTTGCCCTTCACACTATGGAAATAATGGATTGAACTCATAGAATGCCAACAGAAATGAAAGGAAGCAGTCTTATCCCAATGGTCCTGAAGAGAAGAATCCATCCTGTTGATGGAAAAGGAATGCTTTGCATAGTTTTCATGTTTTATGTCATGTTATATATATTTATTGTTTTAATGGATCTTGTGAGCTGCCCAGAGTCTCCCATTAGGGGGAGGTGGGCAGAGATAAATCTAATAAATAAATAAAATAAATAAACTGGACCATTCTGGCTGTTCTCTCACAAATAGTAATAAGAGTGTATGGATGTGAAGAGTGAAGTCTGCTGGTGTTTACTTTTAGAATAAGCTCTATATGGAATTGCTCATTATGAGGCAAATTCAGTGCTTGGTATATTTACTTCCTTTCCCACTTTTTGACAAAATAATGTATTTAGATTTCTTATTAAGAAAAAAAAAATCATGCTTGAATTTAGTATTATTATGTCACATACTAATTTTTGCCTCACATGTTGCTCATTTATAAAGTTTTCATATTTTGTAATTGGAAGTCCCAATGAACGTCCTAGAATGAGTGGTTTTTACTCAGACAATGGGACTTCACCTACCTTTCCTCCTCCCTACACTGCTTTCTAAAACAGATTTTGGGGTGAGCAGGGTGCTGGGATTTGGGATTGACATATTCCAGCAATTGTACTTGCTCCCCTAATTGGATAGACCATTGAATTAAATGTGCTTTAACTCAGGACGAAAGACCTGACTACTAGTTTAGTGGGCAGAGAAAGTTTTGAACTTAGTTGCTAGGAAAAGAACTCCTCTTGGAGGAGAAGATTTAATCAATCCAGAATGTAGGATATCTGCTTCCAGATTCTTCAGAATTAAAGCCTTGGGGGAGCAGTGGGTGGGGGTTGTCTTCAATCAGACTTCATATGGACAGATCCATGCAACTGTGTGGGCAACATTTTCAGAAGTGGTTTGCCATTGCCTTCTTCCTAGAAATGAGAGGAGTGACTAGCCCAAAGTCACCCAGCTGGCTTTTGTGCTTAAAGCCAGACTAGACCCCAGGTTTCCCTGATCCTAGTTCACCCTTAACCACTAGATCAAACTGACTCTCAGTCTCCTTAGTTACAAACTCATTAAGCAGAAAAAGAAATCCCACCTATTAATATTTGACTTTGTGTGATTGAGAGTGGGAAGAATTGAGGGAGAAGGAAGATTAATGCTGAAAAAATGCCCTTATTATGAATCAGGTGGGAGGGCTTTCTTTTTATGTCTCAGGAAATAATTGATCATACATGAACCTTATTGAATGGTATTTTCTCTATAATCTTTGCTTAAGTTCTTATCATAATACAATACCTCTGCATTCCATCACATACCAAATAAAAACGTCTCTCCCCTTCCCAGTCTTCAATTTCTTTAACATGTAAACTAGCAAAACAAGGCATTGTTTGTGCTGCAGAAAAGAGAAATGAGAGTAAACTGCTGACATTAGAGGCGCTGATGAGAGAGGGTTGCTAGTAGGAGGAATGGGAATTTGTTTTGTTCCTCTCTCCAAAGCTTTTCTCTGATCTACTGCTTGGAAGGTTCAAAATTTTTTCATGCAAACAACATAGCACTTGAAAGGATTTTTGAATCAAAGACAGTAAGCATAGCAAGCATTCAAATGCACCATGATATATTTGGAGAACATTATGGTAAGGATTTATCAAAGAGATTGCATAGAAGAATCTGGGTTAGCATTTGGTGAGATGCTGACATTAAACTTTTGGGTTTCTCTTTGCAGTCAGTGCAGGTAAGAAAGCATTTCTCAAATATTTGTAAGCAGGGATTTTACCACATTAAATCTGGAGGCTGAGTTTACTCTTACTTATGCTCTTCTCTGGACAGTTTCTTAAAATAATAAGCTGATACCTTCCTTGCAATGGCAGGACTAGGCTAATAATGTTCCCTGTGTCTTAACCTTTTGTGGATACAGGCAATAAATGTGCATCAGTTGTCACTGGGGATGAACCAAACCACCTCAATACATCCAGTGTCTTCCTTGGGCTGAGTTCCCTGCTATACATTGGGAGAAAGATGACGTCTGAACACTACAGGGTTACCCAGCTCCACAGGACACAGAGTGATACAGCAATTCAACATGGTAGCTTAGTTTTCAGGGTACAGTTCCCATGCCATTAACTAATTTTTGTTTTTAATCTTCTTATATTGATACCATAAGCCACAGTATGTATTAATATATTGCAGCCAAGAAAACAAACCAATGGCTCATGAAATAAATCAATCCAGAGTTCTCACTCAAGGCACAAGTGACCAAGATCACGTTATCCTACTTCGGTCACATTGTGTGAAGACCCAGCTCCCTAGAGAAGGCTCTAATGCTGGGAAAAGTGGAAGGAAGAGGAGGACAAGCAGCAGCAAGGACTTAGTTACAGTGGCGATGGGTGCACTATTGGAAAAGCTGAGGTTAGGGACATATCATTATGGAGAAAATCTGTCTATGTGGTTGCTAAGAGTCAACGATGACTTGACAGCACGCAATCAATCAAATCACTAAGGAAACAATGTAAGCATATAGCCAGAGAAATCTCTTTTAAAGTTTAAATACAGTATAATCTTTTTTCTAATGCTGGCCACTCAGTTTGGGATTGTTAAATGTTACCCACCATCTTTCAAGAAGTTATGTAGGGTCTTGGTAAAGACAAATTAAAACTGAATTTCAGCATGTCAAACATATATTTAAAATGGGAGAGTTTTTTCCTCATGAAATGTATTTTCAAACAATACAAATATGAATCAACTGTAGCAAAAATACTTTTCAATTATTTTGACATGCTTCTCAACATGATGATGATGATTTTATATGGACAATCCAAAACCATTATGTATAGTGGAAACTGCTCCTTCATCCACTCATAGATCACCACAACATTTTGAACTAGAGATTGCACTTATGGATTCATTCTGTCATGTCTGCATGGAAGGTTTTTATGTATTCAAAATTACATGATTGATGGCTTCAAATCTATCAACAAATATACCTTTTTAAGGTAGTAACATCACAGCAACTGAAATCTGTAATGCAACAGAAGTGACCAATTTTGACAGACAAATCAGAACTTCATTCTGTATTTTAGACAGTATCTTAACTTTTATCCTATGATCCATTATGATGATAGTCTACCTGATAGCCTTAACTGGTGCCCATCATATTCTTAACTGTAAATGGGATATTGTAAAATTCATTGGCCACATCAAAAGAAAAAAAAGCAATGAAACCCTACTGAAATTAATGAGATATAAGTTTGTTGGAGCTAATACATCCAGTTTGTAAATTCTAACTTTTGAATTTGGCTTCCAGTTCCTTCTTAGCTATTTCCTACCTTTATTCATGACTTATTTGTGTGTACTATATATGCCTGATTTTGTATGACTTAGTATTCAAGGCTGCTTTGAACATGTCCAGAACATGTGACATACAGTATGAGTTGGGTATCACTGAGTCAGGCTCAACCTCCAGTGATTGAATATATTATTTTAACTTATCTCTAGTAGTAACTTGTAACTGTTTCAGAAGATTCCTGTACTCTCTTTGATCTCATCCCTCTAGCTTATCCATAGCCTTTATCTTCTTATCCATAGCCCTTCCTTCAACCTTGCCAACATAGTAATTTTTTCTAGTCCATAATCTGTTCATATCAGATGCCTAAAGTATGTGAGTTTCTGTTTGCTGATCGTCACCTCAAGAAAACAATCATTCTTTGATCCAGAATTGCTTCTTGTTGCAGAGGACTTAAGTCAATTTTGTTGGAACTTAAGTCAAATTAATTTGGTTTCATCTGGACCCTTTACTTATCCATAAACTACATTGAATATACCTATAAGGGAGGTTGCAGAGCCTATTGTGTAAAAGTTAGAAATCTCAGTGCCTAGAAAAGCTGGATGTTATCATTTAATATTATTCGTTCATTATTTCAAATAAGTAGTTATTATTTAGCAATGGTTAGGGTTGCTCGTGCATTTTCCCTAAATTTTGACTTAAAAAAGTACCATTGATCAGTATGCTGGCCATTCTCCCTATGATACTTTGCGTACTATATTAGCCTCATTTTCCCCCTCAAATCCCTGAACTTGCTGCATTAAATAATAGTGCCTGCAAGTGGGTTTCCACCCATGTTTTTAGGGATGCAAGCAGAACTTCTCATTTGACTGGTCAACAGGTATAAATACTTCACTAGTAAGGAGAGTGTCCATACTCAGCTTTCATAATGAGATGCCTTTCTTTAGGTATTTATGTTTGGAATAGTTCCTAATTTCTATCTGGCCATTATGTTGACACAAATAAGAGAGATGGGCCTCATGCCTCACCCACAGCAACTTAATATGTACAAGCTCCACCGTCAACATCCTCTATTTCTCTGCATTAAATAGAATACAGAAAAATACAAGTAGAAGCCTTTTGGGAAACTGAGAACATTGCTAAAGCATGGTACCTCCCTTCTTATTTATGCATTTATTTATTTTCTCACTTATTTACTATACTTGTATGCTGCCCATCCCTGAAGGCGCAAGGCAGATAAGCATAAACGATTAACGCCCCCGCCCCCCAACTCCAAGTACGTACAAAACCAAAAACTATATAAATAAGCTATGGGAGCTGCAGACTCCACTTGGATATTATAAAGCAACCTTCTCCCGTGTTATCCAGAAGAGAGAAGTTTTTGCAAGTTTCCTAAAGAACGGGCTGGGGATGGTGGCGAAGTAGATTGAAGTTTTCCTCATGGGGAAATGGTGTTGCTGTTGGGAGAAGTCCACTTCCAAGGCCCTGTCAGATGATAATGCTGCAGGAATGGGACCTGGAGATAGTTGACTCTGTGAGATCTGACGAATACCAGAGCAGAAGGTCTCTCAGAGAAAGGTAGTAACTAGCACCTTGAATTTCACTTGGAAGCCCACTGGCAACCACTGGAACTCCCAAAACAGGAGGGTCACCTGAGTATATAGCGTACACGCTTCACTGCCCAGGGTGCCATATTCTGTACCAGCTGTAGTATCCAGATATTCTTTAAAAGCAGTCCCATGTAGAGTGCATTACAATAATCCAACTGGAAGGTGACTAAGGCATGAGTGATAACGAGAAGGGCCTCCCAATCAAAGGGTGGTTGCAATTGTCTTACCAGATTGATGTCAGCCCCACTAGGTGAACCAGACCAGGCAATCAATTCCACAGAAAAGCTAAAGCTACTTTTATTGAGATTGGCTATAACAACAGAATCTTGCAAGTCTGATTGTGCTGAACCTCCTCCTCCTCCTTATAGGAGGCCTCATTCACTTCCAAATATTATGTCACCATTCTGGGCTTAGAAAATGCTTTACCCCTCTTTGCCTGGGCAACGGCTCCTACATATCTCTGCCCAGGTCATTTTCCTTACTCTCTACAATATAATTGCGGAAAGGCTGTCCTAATCACAACTGTCACCTATTCTACAAGCAAGACTCAGGAGTCTAGAACTCCAAAATTGTGGAGCATCTCTGAGCAAGTGAGTATAACCCTATTCAGAGACAAAGGTAGTATTTCCTTTGTATCATTAGGCCCATAAACCCAGAGCCACTCCATCTTGGAGGGGTACAACCTTAGTCTGTTCCTCCCCATGCAGACTCTGACTTCCTCCAGGTACAAGTCAAAACTTCCATTGTATTGTTTCTTTGGCTCAGGGCTGAGATATATAGGTGGGTATCATCAGGATATTGATAATACCTAAACCAGGGCTGATGAATGGCCTCTCCCAGTGGTTTCATGTAGATGCTGAAAAGAAATGGGAAGGGATCCCTGAGGCACACTACAAAGTAGAGATCTCCAGGTAAATCTCTGTTTTTCCACCACAATCAACTGGAATTGCCCCTTCAGTAAGGAGGAGAACCATTATAAAACAATGTCCCCCACTCCAGTCCCTTGAAGGTAATCCAGAAGGATGCCATGGATGGTAGTGTTGAAAGCCACCAAGAGATCAAGGGGGACCAGGATGATTGTACTCCCCCAATCCTGGTCTCTGCAAAGGTCATCAACAAGCATGTCTCAAATTGTTTAGGACTGTTGGATCCAATGAAGACTTCTAGAGCAGGAGATATACCATAGCTTCCTTCAGAGGAGAAGGAAATGCCCCCTTACCCAAAGAAACATTGACACCCATTTGAATCTAATCTCCTGTCACCTCAGTAGAGCCCTTGACCAGCCATGAGAACCAAGGAACCAACCGAGAGGGTGGAACTTACACTACAGAGGGCCCTATCCATTTCTCAGGGACTAACAGACTCAAAAGAATCCCATATTACAAGATGGAGTCCTGTTATCTCCATGGATAATGTCCAGGCTCCAATTTCTCCCAAATGCAAATATAAATTCACGATGAGTCTGGCATACACAGCTCCATCCTGCTTATTTATTATATCATATTACTGTATGTCCAGAAATAAAATCTGTATGTAGAAATGTGCTTATATTAGAAGTTTCATTTTACTTGTTGATTACCTCATCAAAAAATAACTTTTAAAGTGCTAATGCTAGTATCTTCCAAACTGGGTACTAGCTACACTAGTCTTCCATGAGGAAATTCATGAAGCCCAATCTCTAATTTGTGGAAGACCATAGACTTTTGCAAACCTCCTTTTCAAGATCAGCAAGGATAATCTGCCATCAGAGGCCTTCTTGTTGACTCTAGCAAAACCTAAGCAGCTGGTGGGTTTCTAAAAGTAGGATTGAGGAAAGAAGGAACATTACAAGGTAGATTCAAGGAAGTCTTGGAGCCACAGGATTTAAACACTTACTCCCTCCTTGTCCAGAAAAATAGGAAACAAGTTATGCTAAGGGGACTTTCCTCTGCCTTGGGTTTGATGCAATAGTTCCTCTGCTACCTATGTTGTCTGACTGCTCTACAATGTTACACTGTTCGGCTAGTGTAATAATTCAATAGAATGATTCAAGGCTTATGTAAGCCAAATACTTACACAAATAAATACAACAGGAGGTTTCTATGTATGTTTCTGAATTATCTACTACTCTGGTTGTGCCTCCTTCAAGTTGAATGTTATTTACTGTAAAAATAATCACCTTGAGAAGTTTTAACCTATGAGAAGCATGACCCCAATATCAACTCAGGGGGAAAAAAAAAGCTGAGTTTTACTTATTGGAAGTTTGGGAAACACTATTATATATAACAGAATGGGCAGAAGAACCTTTTATTTGTCCTAAGGAAGGATGGTCTACAGCAATGAGGAAATTGATACCAGCTCTCCTGATGTAGCTATTTTAATCCAGAGACAGATGTTGCAAATTATATAGTCATCCAAAACAGCTGCAATGTTTTGTCTCTTGTATACAGAAATAATTTCTTTGTTCTGGTACTATTGCACTAGATCTAGAAGTATCTGTAATATAGGCTAGGGCTGACCAATATGTTGCTGACTAAGGTGAAGGTGATGCCTCTTCCTATGCTATATGGAAAAATAAATTGGATCTCATGTATACAATAGCAGTGGGGCAATGCACTCTGCCATAGAGGAGGCAGTAGATAAGCAAGGAAAATGATATGCCACATTCAGCCTTGAAGTCCTTGTTATTGATTCCTGTCTCCAAGCATCTGATTAAGATGATTCCACGTGATAGAGTTACTTGTCACTTCAGCAAATCTTTGTAACGTCAGGATTCCAGATATTGTTTGGAGTTGCTTTTATAGCTCTACTTTGCAACTAAATAATGTGAATATCTTATATCAGTGCTGCTGCTTTGGTGCATCACATTGAGTGGACCAACTTCAGCAATAAGATTTACAGCATGTGCTTTCAGGTCATTCCTTGGGTCTAACGTTCCTCAGTTTGGTGATTCCACCTTGGAAGTTTAGACAATGAAGTATACCAGCCTTCCCCATCTTACATTCTCCAGATGTTTCTAAGTAAAATTCCCATCAGCCCTACCCTAGCTAGGATCATTGGAGTTAAAGACTACAGCAACCTGAAAAGACCAGGTTGAGAAAATTTACTCTGTGTTCCCTATGTGAAAATATATGGAAATCTCCATTATTATATCAAATAATTTTTTTGATTTACATCAGCACATAATTGATGAGAGATCTCTCATCTACATTTTTGCCAGTCCAAATGAAAATCAGAAAATATAAGCCATTGCATAGCTTAACATGTAGTACATTTTCGGTAAACGAAAGAAATCCTATTAATTCGACGCACCTTCATTGCACTGTTCACTTAAATGAAATGAAAAAAAAAATATTGGGCTTAAAAAAAAGGCAAAATAACTATAAAATGGAAGCATGTTATCAGTCAGTAATTGAAATGTTTAAGAGGGGGAAGATTATAAGTTTAAATAAGCAGCAGTTTAATGCCTACTTCATTAACTCTCCAGGACAGAAAGACTGAAGTTGGCTTGGTGAAATGTTGCATTCACCAACAGAAGTCAGTTTTTTAAAGACAACTTCAGCTGAATGTTATTAAAACGTCACTCGACTAGAGAATTCTAGTATCCCCATATGAAAGAAATAAGATAACTTGGATTGAATAAAACAGAAGAAAATTACTCTGCCCCTCCTTCAATTACCCAATATCTCTAAGCCTAAAAACTGAGTTAAATAAGTAATACTGCAACCATCCAAGTAGAATTAGTTCCTCTTGTAAGTAGGCACCACTATAGACTCATTGCAACTGATATATTTCGGGAAATTGCAAGAATGTTGGCATTGCTTGGTTTACTTAAAGTATTGTTACTATTACTGCACCACGGACTTTATTGAGCAATGAAAAATATACACAAAGGAACAAACTTTTCTTGGGGGTGGAAGGGTACTTTTTTCCCTCAAAATCTGACTTTCTTCCAATTGAAGAACCCCATTTCAAATGAGAAGAGGGCACTTATTTCTACAGTAACTGTGTACATCTTGCTCAGTTTGTTCCAAGTACTGTATTCAGATATTATATATATAATATATTCAGATTTTATATATATTATATATATAATTGTTGTCATTATGCTTCCAAGTTGCTCGGAGAACTAAAATGTTCCATATTTGGGGAATGATCAAGATAATTAAGTTGTTCTTTCAGATTCTATTTCTCCATAAAGTTCAGCTAGCTTCTTGAACTCTGGTCCCCAGTCACCAAGATAATTGTAATCCTGGTCCGAATGTGTAGTAGCTGAATCCAAAGAGCTGATAGATCCCACTTCTGACCTTTGACCTTCATATGCATATGTCTGTAGAGAATCATAAGGGGGCACACTAGGATCAAGGTCTGCTTCTGCCAGCCTTTGCTTAATGAACTCATGAACATCGATCGTGTCAAGACGAGATGAAGTGGGATGCTTGGTTGTGGGCTTCACTTCAGGCCGAACATCCCTCCGGAATTTCAGTTCTTCAGCAGCAGATGGGTTCCGCAGGGCGGTAATATCAAAAGCTTCAGTATCCTCCTCCCCTCCGCCCTCGTCATCATAAGTGACAACATTTTCCCGGACATCCTCCTCTGAAATGACCAGAGGCTCCTTTTTGCTGCGTTTTAATGTGATGAACAGGACCACTATTGCTGAGGAGAAAATCCAGAACAGGGTATTAGTAGGGCTGCCAACTGGTAACTCATTCTAGTTGACAGATTAGCTGCTTTTTAGCAGAGTTATCTATTATTTCATTCATTGATTAGGCTGCAATTAATCTGTGTCCTACCAGTACATCAATATAGCTTCCTTTTTGAGATCATCATAAAGTGTAAGATAAAATAATATCTTCCCATCAACTAATATTATCACAAGATATTCAAGTAGGTTCTGGAATTAGATATTCAGTTTTAGTGCCACAGTAGGGCTATTTAACTATTACTAATAAATACAAGAAAGATAGGATGCTATATTGTTTCTCAGAAAAAAATAGAATGATTTCCTTTTTCTGAGCACACGAAGACCCACAGGATGTAAAACAAAACAAAACCAAACCCCAACTTCCCACACTATTGATTAAATAACCCCCTTCAACCAACCTACAAACACCTTGATTTATGAACATATTAACTGAGATTATTACATTACTAGAAATTAAAATTTGTGGCTGGCAGGAAAAATGAACTCATAGATAGATTGATGCTTGTATTTTACAGAAAGACCTCCTTGTAACAGATAGTATATGCATCTATATCTACGTGATATATGCATATCTACATGCATATCTACAGTATTTGCCTCTAATCGCTCTAATAAGGGGTGACTTTTGCATTAATAACTCGCTAACAGTTCACGCTGTGGAAAAGCTGCATCTTCACAACCTTAAATATGGAGGAAAAGATTACTATTAATCAAGGGTCACATTAAGACCCTCAAATTCCACAAATTCCTCTGGAAAACAAGCATGGTAGGCCCCTTAGACTTTATAGGTGCTATTGACCCCAAACAGCCACACTGGTACCCACACTGGGCATAGAAGGAGTGATGGATTTCAATAGCACATGAGAATATGGAAAAATAGAGATGTTTCTTATCAGAAATCTCCAGTACAGCAATAGAACTTAAGAAATCTGCAGAGAAGAAAAACGTTGTTGTTAATATATTATAGCTATTTGAGAAACATACACTGAACAATTTCTTCATTTTAATAAAGCAGCCTTGCCCAATCTTTCTAAAGACATTGGGATGAGAACTCTCAGAAATAAGAGCCAACTTGGTGGCTAAAATTCTGGGGACTTGCAGCCTGCTCTGCAGGGTAGCAGGCTGAGGAAGGATGACATTTAGTGTTATTGACTTAATTGCATGCAATTAAGAAAAGTGGTATATAGTCATTATATATAAATCCCATTGAGTGTTGCATTTTTTCTTTTTAAAAAAGGACTCTATTCGCAAATGGAGTGAATTTGGGTGAATGGATGGATGGGTGGACAGACAGACAGTGTGAACAGCTGAAATTCAGCTAACTGAGAATATTAGCTAATAGCTACTATTCAAATGAGTCTAAGTATGTAAAGTGTTCAGAGAAAAAGTATTTCCAAGGACATTTATCTAATGGAATGATCTTGCTTCATCTGTCCCTTGCCCCTCTTGATGAGCCTTTGACTGTTATCAGCTCATCCCACAGAGATAATTAGCAAATGGCTTTCCTATTCTCCCTCTCCTTCTTCTGGCAGAGGGATCCATTTCAAAAAGACTCTCTTCATCTCTTTTCTTTTTCCCTGAGAGAATTAGCTTGTAACCTGAGTTGGTGATTTCCTGAAATCTTACCTGGTAGATCGATAATGCTAATTACTTACTGACCTCTGCAAAATTAATTCCACCAGATGCCAGCAGCTCAGCCATTTGTTTTAAAGGTTCCCCTGCCCTATCAATTGAATTCAAGCCTGGATTTATTCATTTTTAAACCACAACCTTGTATTTCTAGCTACCTCCTATCAGAAACAGTTCCTGGTTCAGTGGTTATTTTTCTTAGTCTTTGCACCACATGGTTGCAGGTTGTTTGTTTTTGCACTGCACTCACTTAGGTGTTACACTGAAGCTATTAAGGAGGGATTTTGATTATCAGCTGACGTTGCAGAGTTGGATGCTGAATAGGGCTAAGAGGGAGTGACTGGCCCAAGATTTCTATGCCTAAGGTAGGACTACACCCTGATTCTCCCCACTTCTAGTCCAGGACCTTAACCACTACACCACACTCGCTCTTGCAGTTCCTGGTTCAGTACTACAACACACATTGCTGCTGGGATTATCTGAAGGTTCCAGAAAGGATGCTAACTTGAGGACTTACCCAGGAGAATGACAACACATAGCAGGATGGCAATTAGGGCTCCTGTACTCAATCCAGCAGAGGAGAGGAAAGCTTCTGCATGGCAGGTCCGCACACGGCCATCTCTTTCACATGCGCATACCCGTATGACAAGAGTGGTGCTACTGCTGAGAGGTGGGACCCCTCCATCAGAGATCACAATTGGAAGGTAATACACATCCTGGGTAGTCCGACTAAATCTCCTCCTTCGGGTCAGGATACTGGCCGTATTATCTACAGCAAGGAGGAGGTCAGAGTAGTATTAATAAAGATGATATGTAATCATGCTGAGAATATGCATTTTCTTTTTTTCATTGTCAACACATTGTGGATATCCTGGTAATCCAAATGACACATTCTAGTAAACTCTGGATCTGCCTAGATACGAGAGCCCCATGATGTGTGTTGGGTCACTTTATGGATCCTGGGATGCTGTGAACAAGGAACAAGGCTCACTGAAACCTGAACTTAAAGATTCTGAAGTTCTCTCTGAAGAACTTATGAGTAGCTGTTTCCTTAGCTCAGAGACACAGGACTGAAGAACTGTGTATGTTGAAAGTAAAATGCAGGGAAACTTCCTAAAGCACCTCCTAGACCAGTGTTGTCCAAACTTGGCCACTTTAAGATGCGTGGACTTCAACTCCCAGAATTCCCCAGCCAGCATGACTGGCTGGGGAATTCTGGGAGTTGAAGTCCACACATCTTAAAGTGGCCAAGTTTGGACAACACTGTCCTAGACCCAAATCACTGACATCAGATTTATATAGTACACCTTTACAGCTGGATGAGATGGTGAAAGCTAGTTATTGCTGAAGATAATACAGTACCTAGAAAAGTCCCCCAAATTAAAAATAATTCAAAACATAAACAAAAGTCTTTGTACTGTTCTAATCTGGTTATAAAACTATGTAGAGCTAATGAAAATGCTGCATAATAAAAGAGACAAATAGAAATAGCTAGAACAAGAGTTTTAAATTGTTTTGAACGGAATACAGTGAACTTGGCATGATCGGTTTAACTTTCCTCATGTATTTGTATTGACATTTAACATCTTTTCTTTGAGAGGACACAAGGAGGGAAGCATAGAACAAAGAGAGTTTGGGTCAAGTGATGAATTAATATGAGGTCAATTTTAATTGGAACAAACATTTTGGATTCATTTAATAAGAATAAATGAATCAGAAACATGCATGCACATTTGCATTTCACTTAGGCAAAGGAAGTATTAGGTTACGTGAGGGTGCTTCAGGATTTGTGAATAGATTCCTCTGGCTTTAAGCCCTGACTCCCCTTCCAAGATAGAAAGACAGGGAATTGCATTCTGATTTTTGTTTTAAAAAAAATCTGGACCTCCTTTTCCTTTCTGCATCTTTCTTCGATCTCCTTATAAAAGGAACTTTTTTTCTCCTTATCTTCCCTATTAATTTTCCCATTTTTTTCTTTGTGGTCTTAGGAAATCTTTGATCTTTTTTAAAGAACTTGGCCTGAAAATCATCTAAGGATCTGGAACTGTTCCACTGAAGTGGCAAATAGGGATTCTTCTGATTATGCCTTGATTAGCTAATATATTCCATGTATTAATTGCAACTGATTTATTACATTTAAGCATTTTCTATATAATTTGCTTCATGGAGAAAATCTATGTGATTGCTAAGAGTCAATACTGACTTGATGGCACATGATCAATCCATCAAGATAATGTGCCATTTATTTCATATCATGGCTTAATTGTTTTCTATGTCTTGTCACCATTTTGCCTAAATATTTCAACAAACCTTTTGTTAATCTCCCCTTTTATGTAATTTTGGTTTAATGGTCATTCTCCATGGGCTTAGTGGCATAAATTAACATAAAATGAATAAATATTTCAAAAAGATTCAGAAACACCTTATCAGAAAAGCAACTTTTTTCCTTACTCCTATTTCCATCTATGCCATACAGTTTCAGATTGAAAATATGTGAAGTCCCAGTCTTGACCTAGGATAAAACTTATTGTGTCAGCCAAGAAATGGACTGTGAATATAATTATTGCATTAGCACAATTGTACACTCTCTCATATTTAAGACTGAGGTGTCAAATAAGAGTTAATCAAAAGATAACATTTAAAAAAATGTTAATATGCCTCTATCCACTGTTTATATTAACTCAGGATGGACAATAGGGCTCTTTTTACTCTGGTTGTTTGTTTGTTTATTTATGGCTTGTTTGCCTGTGATTCCATACCATTAACCTCTAGAATTAGCCACAGAATGTTTGTCAAAGGTTTCTCTCAAAAATTCATAGCTTTATGTATGTTTAAAATGCATAGCTTTATATATTGGCAAGACTGAAAATGTTTGCAACTTCACTTAGGCATGTGGATTAGGTAAGCCTGTAAAGATCAACGTTTGTAAGGTTCAAACTTCCTAGGTTTAGCTATTGGTATCTTGCCCCATTTGGATTGGAATCCAGCATTTAAGAATATTGTGCTTCTCAAATCCAAGTGGCCAGGTTGTTAGCTGGGTTAGTACTCAGGGTACCTGGAAGCTTGTAACATTTGGGGATGGGGGGAACCATTTCTACTGTAGATTCCTGATAACAAATGGATTTTGTTTCTTTCAGCAAGTGATTTAAAAGCATATTTTCTCTGAAAACCTTTCCTTACTACCTAATTGTATCTTGGCAACTTAACAGTCCCCACTCCAATGGCTTCAGATATGACAGACATGTTGAGGAAGTGCCTTTCTCATTTCTAAATGCAATCATTTGTACATGAGTGATTAACACTCAGGCTCTTAATGAACAGCCTGTACACACAAGGATAAGCAATGGATGAAGGCTGGTTTCTTTCACCCCCACCTTCCCCCCAAAATCTGGCAGTAGTAGCAGTGCTGGACAGTTCTATTTCCTCTGCATTTGTGTTACACTGAGGGTGGATGGAATCATAAATAGAATTCAAAGCATTCTTCATGATATCATTTTATTTACTCCTGAAAGAGTGATATACTTGAGATGGATAGTAATAAATAATAAAAAAGTAATAAATAACTAAAGTGGTAAATAAAAAAATAAAGGAGAATCTTTTGTGACTAAGCAGATGATACACTATATCTAGATAATACTTTTTAATATATATATTTATAAATAAAGTTTTACTTAAGTGTTGATTCTTAGCACAAATCATAATGGTGGAAGTACCTATATTAAGCATCACTTCTCAGCCACTTTACGTACCTTGAAATCAGCTGTTTTATTCACTGAAAATTGGGGCTAGATAAAATCCTCTTTTGAGAGGAAGAGAATCAACATAGCCAGCTCTTTCATTTTCTCAGGAAACTTTTTGTATTTATGGGCATTCAAAATGTCCTTTGACATTCAAATGGCTATCTCTTTGTCACTCTCTAGTGGGTGCTAGAATATAGTCAACAATTGATTAAACACACCCTTTTATGTACTGGATGGATCATTCTCCAGTAGTTCATGTAGCAGATGCAGTATTAAACAATTCTCCAATGAAAGGGCAGTATTTGAAACATATTTGCTAGAAGTATAAAGTCACAGTATGATGTTGCATGCAACCTGATTTCTAAAACTAAAATACTGTGAAATACATTGTTTATAATTGTTCTTTTTTAGAAGAATAAAACTAGAAATGAATTGAGAGCAAAGATTCAGGAACATTGGATGGAAATAAACAGCTTTAGCTTCTTTGTTACATTATTTAAAATACTTTAATCCAATTTTCATACTAAACTAACTCAAAATAGCTAACAAAAAAGAAGCCTAGAAATACAGCATCTAATTAAAATCAAGATTTTAAAAATACAGAAATTTAAAACTTGTAAAACATACTCTATTAATACCACTGAATTCAGGTGTAAGTAAAATAGGTTCATTTTTCAGTTTGTAAAACTTCACTATGAAAAAGACTCCCTAATGACATTATGTTTTTTGTTGATTGACAGAAATTTGTTTTACTTCAAAATAAGGGCAACTAGAACAAACATTATCAGATAACTACAAATAATATAAATTTATAGCAATTCGTGGTATATCGTGAAGATGCTTATTGATACAAGGCAAGTAAAGCAACTTGATATAATGAAATTTTAAATATGAAATGCAATAGCATATTTCAGTTGAAAATATATCTGTATATTTATAATATTTATTTATATGAACTACACCTAAGCATTTTTGAACTTAGATCTGGCTGGTAATTTAAGTGGTCTCCTTTGAGTTGTGCTCACTTCTGTTGACTTCACGGTTACATCCACACAGTTTTCATGGTAACCTTACAGAAGTGATTTGCTGTTATCTTCTTCATGGATGGGACACTTCCCATCCAAGTCCTAATCAGATCCAACTCTGCTTAGCTTTGCAAGACAGATTTGCAAGTCAGATAGGTGCTGCCACCTACTGTCACAGAGTAAAGACATCTTCCAACAAAATGGATATCCACACAACTTTATCAAAAAGTGCCTGAACACTCAACCTACTACAACACAACCAACACAAGCTATGAAAAGGATAACACTGTCATACATCAGAAATGTCTCAGAAACTACCAACAGACTATTACAACCACATGGCATCTCCATAGCACACAAACCAACTAAAGCCCTCCAAAGCATCTTAAGTAAACCAAAAGACCCATTAGTCCAAGGGGGGGGGGAGGACCAACAGGAGTCATCTACAATGTACAGTGTAAGGACTCTAACAGCCACTATGTAGGACAGACAGGCAGAAGCCTTGCAGAGTGCATCCATGAACACCAACTAGCAGTCAGAAGTCATGATGAAAACTCCTTAATCTCACATGGACAGACTTAACCATGGTTTCAACTGGGAAACTATCAGCATCTTAGACCAAGCTAAATCCAAAAATAAGAGGGAATTCTTGGAAGCTTGACATTCAGACAAGGCAGTCATCAACAGGCACATAGAGATAAACAACATATGCACACTATTCAAAAGAGACAATAGAAATGAAAACAAAAGGCCAGAACATCTCCTCACCAGCAATCATCAGCCAGATAAGCAGAGATTAACACCAAGAATACCACCAAACATACAATCAAGCAGTAAGCAATACCCTAATCAAGGAACTACCAGAGGAGCAAAACAAAACCCCCACCAACACTGGCAGGGCATGCCACAGTATATAAACAGTAAGCAAACCCCATTCCATTCTAGCACTGAAGATGTTACCTAGCTGGGTAACAAAATGTTTGCAAGAAAACAACCAAGCTCAGAGAACCCGAAGGACTCCACAGACAACTTTGAGTCAACCTTGATTCCTGGTGCTTACATGAATATATCCAGTTTCCCAAGCAACAGCACAGATATGTTCTGCACCACCAAATGGCAATAAATGATATGATGTCATATCATTCTTTCAGAAGTCAGATTTTACTGCCTGCAGCATTTACTGGGTAAATCTGTACATCACATTTTTTAAAATAAATGCATATCTACTTATAGGGTTGCTTTGATAAGTTCTAATTATGTGATACACATGATTTTGCTGCTGCATACAATTGCTTAAAAAGATCTTCATACAGGAAACCAGGAACTTTAATTACAAATTAATGAAGAAGCATTTAAATGAAATTGATGTCATTGTCAATTACAGAGTCATTCATATATATATATATATATATATATATATATATATATATATATTCACGACACAGCATATATATTTTTCCTATGACCCAGTGTGCAGCAGCTTTGCAAAAGGGAAAGTTCATTTGAGGACTTTCACAAATTCATCATCATGTGAGGGGTGCGGAAAACCCAATTTGCCTTTTTTATTTTCTTCACATCACTTCATTATATAGGCCCTCTGTTCTATCTCTTCTTACTAGTTCCCTAAGCAAAAGGAATAGAATAGAATAGAATAGAATAGAGTAAATCCCCAATACAATTGTCTATTCCCACAAAAAATTTGTTCCAATCCCCTGATCATTTTGATTGCCCTTTCTGCAGCTCTTCAAGCTTGATAATAATCCATTTTAGAGAGAATAATCAGAACTGTACAGATATTGTGAAACTGGAGAAAAGGCATACCAAGCCCCCCCCCACAAAAAAGCAAAAACCTTCACCAAGATTATCTTTCCTGTCAATATTTTGTTTAGAAAAAAGATGAACAGGGAAAGTTGTATGGGCATGACACAGCTTCATAAATTCTCCATAGTGAGAATAAAGTGGACAGAGGAAACGTTTTCCTCCCTCTTGCTCTATCCTAGAACCTGAAGTTCATCCAGTGTCAATGAATGATGGAAGTTTCAGGATGTAACCACATGGCCCCTGGTTAAATTGTGTCCTTTGCTGAAGTAGGATGCGATGGAGGTTTTGAAAGATTAGACAACTTTGTGGCTATCAGTAGCTAATATCCATAATGGATTAATCATATTTCCAAGATGCATGCTTCTCAAGATTATATCCAGGGGAGCAACAGGAGTAAGTGATTGCCTTTGTGACATGTTTGTGAACATCTCCCAATATTTGGTTGGCCCTTATGAAAAAATGGATGCTAGATAGCTTGGTCTTTTGTCTAATTCAGCAGGACCCTTCTGACCTTATTAGGATTCTATTTGATTCCAATATCTGATGTGTAAAATTACTTTAAAAACATAATATAAAGAGTTACAGTTTTCAGTATGCATTTTATCATGTGACTCTGTGAAAAGAAAATATAGATCCCATGTGCTTTTATCAACAGGGATTTGCTTGAGTTAAAGCAAATCCCAAAGCTTTCTCTTTAAAACTGATCAGAAGTATTTAATCAACTTCATAACAAACCATGTGCAATCTTGTGTGTTTGACTAAAGTGGCTTTCACCAAACTGCACACTTAAAAATAGAAGAAAGGCCCATTTGTTGAATGGAAGGTTCAAATTCGCAAAAAAGTCATGAGAACCATAAAAATGAAAGAACTTAAGCACAGAAGATTACCTGCAAAGAGAAGAGGGCTGAAAGAGAATTGAAATGTAAGTACAGGTACAAATGAAAAAGGAGATAAAAGCACAGAAGGAAAAATGATATTCAGAAGATGAAAGTCCAAGCTGAGGGAAGGAATGGAATGAAAACCACAAAGATGGAAAGATGCTTTTGTGAAAAGCAATTTGAAGCATAATCCTAAAATGAAGTTCACAAATAGAATAATGCAATAAGTGCAGGAAACATGAAATACTAACACTTAAAACAAGCTTTGGGTAATATTTCTAGTGGGAGGAGGATGAAGGAAAGACTTTTGCAGAATAACAGTATGTACATGTCAAAATCCTGAAAACTATTGATTATAATTTTATTTTTCTTCAATTGTAGCAAACTTGAAAAACAGGTGGAATTAAACACAACAGTCATAATTACAAAAAACTCTACTATCTGGATTCCCACTGACAGCTTTAGGGGAATAAAAAAAATATGTATCCACATGAAGCTAGAAATGTTTCTCGCTATAGCTGACATACCAGAATGTCCCAACAGACTTTCAGAAATGTAAATGGCTGATATCTGTCATGCAAAGAAAATGTATTGATTTGCATCTGGATACTTTTTCTGTCTCTAATAATATAAATTAAAATAATTATCTCAGGAGAAAGAGTTAAATATGAGAGAAATCAGTATTTTTGAGTGCAAGGTTTTTACTGCATATTAAGAAATCTTTTTAGAGTAGTTGCAACAGTATTTTCAAATATACTTGCCACTCAAAGAGTATAGGCCAAATATCCATGATTACTATTGCCCCATATGGATCATCATCAATGATGTTGTTATCAGTGTGACCATGTGCTGCTATCATGAAGGTGTCTCAGAAACACCAGATAGACTTCTGGTAGCTTTAATGGCTCCTCTCACATCATTCCTACCCATTAGAATGGAATACACCTTGTATCAAATTTTATTTATGGTTAATTTACATCCCACCCTTTTTCATGAGTTCAAGGCAAAATAGTACTGTCTCCTCAATTTGATTGCCACAAGAATAACCCAGATTAAGCCAAGATATTTCAGGATAGGTCTAATCACTGAGTGAATTTCTACCGAAGGTTAGACTTGAAGTTGCATCTCCCCAGAATTAAGCTAATACCCAACTGCTGTATTAAGATGACTCTTATCTAAAAGGGAGAAAGCAAAGGAATTCAGTTTAGAGACAATTCAGATGGTGGATAAACCTGTTCCTCTGGCCTGCAAACAATACCTTTTGAGAGTTGAGCAACTTTTGATCAATATAGCCAGTAGTGTGCTGAAGCTGGCTCATACTGGCTCAAGAAAACAGATTGTTAAATTTTCAGGGATTTTGCAAGCTGGTTTAGAGCAAAGCTGAACCACAATGCCTGTTTGGCGGCTTGCGGTGGTGCGGTGGCTGAAATGGATAACAAGTGGTTGCTATACATTTGCTAGCACATCACTGAATATAGCCCCCTACTGGATATTTTACATTGATCCCACTTGAACATGTAGTATGGGATGCTAAGAACTGATCTTGCAGTATTGAAAGAATGACATAACCAACATATGGCAGTGTGATGTGCCACCTTACTGTTGTTCTTGGGGAGGGGGGCACTTTAAGAATGGGAAGTTGTAATGATATTTTTTGGATGTGTGGAAACTTTGAGGTTTTCTTGAATAAGGCGCTATCTTCCTCCTGTGGGAGGATACTGATATTAGATTTATATTGAATTAGCACTCTCTTCTGAACCCTGGATAATTACTCAAATAGTATTTATTTGTTGTCAATCTTGCTACAAGAAATCTATCAATCTAGTTTGTTACTTTTCTTTTCCCTTATTCTTGTAATAATTTTATTAAAGATTATGTTATACAAATAAAACTAATACACTCTACACAGAGTAAATATATATATATAAAGAAAGAAAAAGAAAAAATGCAGAAAAAAGAAAAAAAAGCAAGAGAGAGAGAGAGAGAGAGAGGGAAAAGAAGAAATCTCCCCTCTCTCCACAGCAACTATAAACATTAACAGCTTATCACCATCTCTTAAAAGGAAAAAAAAAAGCCTCTTCACCCCGTATCTCACTCCATTCTCTATAATCAAATATTTAAGGCAAAAGTCCATTAAGGGTTATCAGACGTAACAACATACAATGCAAATTACATTAATAAATCCACTTTGAATCCTTCCTTTTACACTTGTATCTCAATTTATTTAAACAAATCCCCCCTCTCATTTTCAAATAAAAATTTTAAAACATCACCATCCTATCTTAATAAAAAGGTACCTCACCAGAGATAACATCCCATCTTCATAAACAAAATCCTTAAAACATCATCATACAATCCTAATCAGTAAAAATCCATTAAATGTTACCAAAAATAACAACCCATTTGTATTCTTTTTCCTTCTCCCAACAATCATTAATTCCCTCAAAGTCCAAACTTCTGCTTTTTCAATACTCTCTTCATCTCTTTTCCCAGAGTCATTAGCATCCTTATCAAACCTCTTTTGTAATTCTAGTAAAGAAGAAAAAATTATCCACATCACTGTTCATATTTTCACTGTCCCTTCTCACAAAATCTTTGACAATTCCAACAAGTCCTTTGTGTAAATCCATTGTAGAGAAGTTATCTGCATCACTCTTCTGGTTTGATATTTGTACATTTTTTGTAATTATTAAATCGTCTAGTTTCATTTGTAAATCTATTATTTCCATCTGTTTCTTATAAGCTATCATTTTTAAATCGAAATTCAAATAAATTTTGATTTTATTCAGTGGAACTTTTATTGAATATCATATTCCAATTCGATAATAGTAGATAAATTTATAATTACATATTTAGCCCACTCATCAAAAATTTCCTTTAAAGTAGCCATTGATACATTTATTTCCTTCTGGTACCCTCTAGTGTCCAACCCTCAAGGTTGTCTTATTGTTTGTTTAGATACAAACAAAAACTTTTCTCATGAGAAAAGGATTCTTTTCATTAACTTCAAAGTCTTTCTTTAATTCAAATCACCTGAACCCTTAATCCGTTTAAAACTTTCTAAAATCAGCACTGTAATCACACTCTTGCTGTATATTCCATAAAAAAAAAAAAAAAATGGCAAAACTTTAAAATTGTAATTTTCTTTCTTAAAGGACTGAGGAGAACTCACCCAGCAAATACAACCAAACTTGCAGTTCCACAGGATTTCAATCTTAACAAGTGGTTAAAAAAAAAGGAAAGAAAAGTAAACTCCAAACTGATTTAAAAAGTGAGGTTTGGTTGAACCTTGAATGCATAGAAAGCTACATTCACAGCTCTGAGCTTGATAAAATCCCACAACTCCCAGCTGTTTGTAAGAGACTGCAAAAACACCAGTTTCTGCAGAATACTCACAAACAAACCAACAAACCAAAAACAAACAAACAAACAAAACAGCTGTTTGGAGTATATATGGGGAATCTCAAATAAGTCTCTCCTTTCTCTGGAGAGAATTTTGGTAGTCTGGATCCAGCATCCAGCTGCTTTTGCCTATAATGTCTCCCGCTGTTAGCAGGGTGTCAGTTCGCCATTCCTCACTGGAAGCTTCTCCTTTTGTTTTTCTCTTCCCTTAGAAACCATACTCTAAATGTCTACCTTTGCCTTGTTGTGTAACAAGAAATCAGAAACAATTCCTAATGCATACTTATTATATTATTATAATATAATTATATTATAATTATATATAATATTATGATATTATTAAATTGATTGCAGTTAACAGTTGGAGTAAAATAGGAGGGAAGAGTATAATTTGCAAGCAACTAATTTCTTAATAATGTTTTATTTATTTTTATTTATTTTTCCCTTTTTTTGTATATTAATAATTTCTTCTTTTTCTTCAAAAAAGATTAATAGTTATTTCATTTTATGATCCATACTGTATTGTCTGTTGCTCTTGATATTTGTATCCCACATAGAGTTGAATAGTGATTTTCAGTTTTTTAAATGATATAGTGAATTTGGTTATCTTTAATCACTTATTGGAATACTAGAAAATCTCTTGTTTATTCATCTTATTCTGTTCTGTCTTCTCCTTCTGCTTATATTTTTTCACCAAATGTTTCTCTCTCTCTCTCTCTCTCTCTCTCTCTCTGCTTTAGTAATCACTCCCTGTGCTTTATTCAAAAGGAATGATTATGTATCAATTTAAAATGTTTGTAGCAAGTTTAAAACAGCCATTTCAGTTTGAAATTGACTTTTTTTTTGGTAATTTTGTACACTATTTTGAGCTTAAAACTTTTCAAAGTATCTGAAAAAGCCTGGTTGGAATACAAAATATCTTTTTTCAAACTTGAAACAGTTTGGAATAAGGCATTCCAGCTATTCAAATTTGAAACATTTAGCACATCAGTAGTATACAGTATAATTTTCACACTCTGATTCTACCAACATTCTCTTCCTAACATTCTTTAGGAATGTATTGATCATTACATACTGCCAACATATTTGTAAAAATGCAATCTTGTGGGAACATATTCAAGCACCTGTTACTATAGATACCACAATCTCACAGCACAACAAAAGTCAAGTAATTTAATGTTCAGTTGTAAAGAAATATTCTTTTAGCTTTACAGTGTAAGAAAGGCATATTCACTAGACTTTGAACAACTATAACAAGAAACTGAGGTCGAGACCACCATGCTAGGTGCTATAGGTATTGACTTTTCTACGTTTTTGGCATAAATATGGATTATAAATGCCTAACATGGAATGTAAATGGAGCAAATGCCCCTCAAAAAAGAAGAAAATTATTTCACTATTTTAAAAAATTGAAACAAGATGTAGTCTGCAAGAAAAAAAGTTGTAAAAACATTTGATTTGCAAAAATTTGGGTGAAGAATTTGTTTCAGTGGGAGTTAAAAAGAGAAAAGTTGTTTTGTATATAAACCCCCAATTACAACCAGAAATGATATTGACTGATGATTATGGTAGATATGTGGGGGTGGAAGCTACTTTGCATGGGGCCAAAATTTTGATAATGGGAATTTATGCTCTGTGGAGTCTTTGGGGTTCTCTGAGCTTGATTCTTTTCTTGCAAACGTTTCATTACCTGGCTAGGTAACATCTACAGTGCTAAAATGGGATGAGGTTTATGCTCCAGAGGAATTTATGCTCCAGATGAAGACAGTCATTTTTTGCAAAGGACTTATGGATAAATTAATGGACTTACCATATGAAAATTGGTGTTTAATAGGGGACTGGAATGGAGTAATTTGTCCACAGAAGGACAGAACCTTTGAGAAAGATATTAAAACAACACAAGGGAAACTACCAAAAGTTATTTTTGACATGATGGACAATTTAGAGCTGGTAAATGCATGGAGACACAAAAATGGTGATGGAAAAGAATATACTTATTTTTCTGAAAGACACAGATCTTTTTCAAGAATCAATATGTTTTGGATATCTAAGAATTTGGCTACTAATGTTCACAAAGTGGAGAGATATTGCCAAAGACTTTTTCAGACCATAATCCAGTAACATTAGTACTTAAAAGAAAAAACACTTCCTTCAAATGGAGGTTAAACAAAACATTGTTGCAGAAAGAAACAGTAATGGAAGACTGTAAAAAGAAGTTAAAATAATTTTTTTTGACAATAATTTTAATAAAGGTACAGATATAAGAATGGCTTGGGACTCAAGTAAAGCTTTTATGTGGGGACATTTCATGCAGCATAATAGCAAACTTGAGAGAGAGAGAGAGAGAGAGAGAAGAGAAAACACAAGTGATTTTAGATCAGATAATGAAAGAAAAATTAAAGAAATTCCCAAAAAAGAAAATTATTTTACAAGTTAAACTTCTACAACAGCAGTTGTCTTTGTTAACAGTAAGAGAAATGGAGGTAAGAATGAATTATGCAAAACAAAAACAAAAAATTAAATTTGCAAATAAGCAAGGGAAACGGCATATAAATTGAGGAAAGAAAAAGAGGGGCAAAAATGATATTAAAACTACAAGATGGAAATACTATAATAACTGATAATTTAAAGATGCAAAAATATTTAATCAATATTACTCTAAATTATATAAAGGAGAAGAAATTTCCCTGGCAAAGGTTGAATATTTAAAGAAACAAAATTTACTGAAGATCACAGAAAAACAGAAACAATTAATGAATAGACCTATAACAATAAGAGAAGTTTGTGAAGCTATAATAAAGGTCAAAATAGGGAAAGCACCTGGACCAGATGGTTTACTAGCCTCTTATTATAAACATTTTGAAGATGAACTACTACAACTGTTGCAACACAGGATTATCTCTATTTTACAGACTTGGAAATACCAGACAGTTGGATAGAGGGCAGTATAGCATTAATATCCAAAGAAGGTCAAAATTTGATCTCACCAAAAAATTACTACCTGATATCATTACTGAATAATGATTATCGGTTATTGACAATGATTTTAGCTAAGAGAATGAAGATGGGTTTACAGGACTTTACCCATGAAGATCAGTGTGGGCTTTTACCCAAAAAAGAGCTGAGGGACAATATTAGAAATGTATTGGATATTTTGGAATACTTGGAACAACATAATGAAAAACAAGCAGCACTGATTTTTCTTGATGCAGAAAAGGCCTTTGACAATTTGAACTGGACTTTCTTGTTTAACATTTTGGAGGATATGGACTTTGGTGAGACTTTTCCCAAATGGGTAAAATTGATTTACACTTCACAAAAGGCATAGGTAATTGTGAATGGGGAATTAACGAAACCTTGTGAGATACAGAAAGGGACTAGACAAGGATGCTCCTTGTCACCATTGCTATTTATTTTAACTTGGGAAGTATTGAATGGACATATAAGATGAGATGAGAGAATTGCTGAAGATTAAAAGAGAAATTTATAAATTATGGGTGTTTGGCGATGACCGGGTGATAATCTTGGAAGATCCTCTGGAAGGAATAAATATATCAATGGAAAAACTAAAGGACACTGGGGCATTAGCTGGCTTTAAAATTAACAAACGAAAGACAATGATTTAACAAAGAATATGGACATTGAAAAACAAAAGGAATTGATAGAAAAATTCATTTTAAGATTGAGAAAAAAGTGAAATACTTGGGTATCACTATGACTAATATGAATTTTATGTTATACCAGAATAATTACGTTGAGACATGGAATGAAATCAAGAAGGACATGTTAAGATGGGAGAAATTACAAGTGTAATTGTTGGGAAGAATTTCTGTGATAAAAATGAATGTTTTGCCAAGAATGATGTTTTTGTTTCAAACAATACCTATTTTGACAACTGATGTACAATTTAAACAATGGCAGAAAGATATATCTAAGTTTGTATGACAAGGGGAAAAAAATCAATGGTTAAATATAACATACTTCAAGATGTAAAGGAATGAGGAGGATTGGGACTGCTTGATTTTAAATTGTACTTTGCAGCCTGCTGCTTAGTCTGGATAAAAGAGTGGGTTCTGCCGAGAAGTAAGAGGATCTTAGAATTAGAAGGGCATGATCTGAGGTTCGGATGGCATGGTTTTCTATGGTATGATAGTTAAGATTAATGTAGATTTTAAGAATCATTATATTAGAAGTGTCATATTGCGACTATGGAACAGATATAAACCCAGATTGTGCCCAAAAATGCCTTTATGGGTCTCAGGACAAGAAGCATTTTATAGGAAAGAAACAGTAGGTAAAGAAAAATGGTTTACTTATTGAGAGTTGTTGAAACAGGAACATGGAGAATATAAGATGAAATCAAGATAGCAATTGTCATACACACACACACACACACACACACACACACGGTATATTCACTTGAAATATGGTGGATCCATGAAGGAAGGAAAGATGGAACAAACAGAAGTGAAAGGTAGAATGAAAAACAGGAAATTGCTTGAATCTTTGTTCATGTAAGCTTAAACTCACACAAAGTTAACTATGATCAACTCATGGGTATATTCTTGACTCCCTAGCTGTCAGAGATTCAACAGTTGATATAGTAGCCAAGAAAAAGACTACATATATATTCTGTCTTTCAACATGAATCTCAACATACTGGAAATGAGGTCATCCAATTAATCTGAAGTTCAGTTTCTTAATTACAGAACTCTCATATACTAGAACATTGGCTCACAGACATGTATGCCTGAAATGAAATAAAGCATTAACAAATTTGGAAACATTAGGTATGATCCCAGATAATTCACAGTGCACCCAGGGCTATTGTATCTTTTTTTTTTTTTAAAATTGCCAAAGGGTGAATTCATCTTAGAATAATTTGAGTTCCTGTACCCAAAAAGCTATCAAAGGCAGGCAATGGGAATGCCAAAGAAAACAGATATAAGAGGAATGTTGAAAGTGAAATGAAAGTGAATGTTGAACTACTTTGGAGAGTATTCATTTATGTACTGTTTGTAACTCAAGAGCTCTTTTATCATATTATCTTAAATGTCAGCCATAAATATATATGGGAGAATCTGTTTTGTGTCTTTTCCTTTAAGTAACTTTTTCAGCTCTGTTGGCATTATTTCAACTAGTCTAAGTTGCTATAAAGATAATATCTATGTATATCGAAGTCTATTTCTATAATATTGCTTAAATGAGAAATGGCCATTCTTTCTTTGTCACAGAGGATGAGCTCCTTCCCAGCATTCTTTCAAGCAAATCAATATTTATTGTTTCTCTGCATGACATGGGTTAGAGATTCAAAGAGTTAGATGTGTAACGTGAAAACAATTTCTGTACTATCCCTTTTTGTCTCAAGCATTTATAGCATCAGACAAGATCAACCAGATCAAGAAACCAACTCCACAGGAAGACTATAAAAATATTTTACCAAGATTGGCAACAGTAACAAAATCATGCAAATCTCCTTGTGCTTTACCTTGGCTGCAGTATATTAATACATACTGTGACTTACAATATCAATATAAGAAGAATATAAAAACAAAAATTAGTTAATGCAATTATAAAGTGTCAATCTGATACTCCACCATTTGGGGGCAGTAGGATCTTACTTTTCCCCAAATGCCTTTCTGAACGGCCATCTTTTTATGGCTCTCTGTAAGCCACAGTATGTATTAATATATCGCAGCCAAGAAAACAAACAAATGGATCATTGAACAAATCAACCCAGAGTTCTCACTTGAGGCACAAATGACGAGGCTCAAATTATCCTACTTTGGTCGCATTATGCAAAGACCCAGCTCTCTGCAGAAGGTTCTAATGCTGGGAAAGGTGGAAGGAAGGAGAAGAGGGTGACCAGCAACAGTTACAGTGGTGATGGGAGCACCATTAGAAGACCTGAAAGACCAGCTTAGGGACAGATAATCATGGAGGAAATCTATCTATGTGGTCACTAAGAGTCGACACCATCTTGATGGAATATAATCAATCAGTCAATCAATATTATAAGCCACTCAGGGTGTCTGGAAATGGAGCAGTACACAAAATCTGGTACTAAATAATAATAAGAAAATAATGAATATCTATTCTTCCCCTCAGCACTCCTGTCCCTTAAGTTCACCCACTGGGCATAATTTCCTGATTCTCAAGGGTGTATTTTAAGATGATTTATTTATTTAAATATTTTTATTTGTATATTGACTTTCTCTGGGTTCAACATTCAAGGCAGCGTATAGCCCAAATCATAAAAAGTACATCTAAAATAATTTTAACTTTAAATGTGATTTTGAAGAGTCACATAAAATAAAATGAGAGGTAAAATTATAAGTAGCATCATTAAAATAAAGTGGACTAGTGACTGTCAGTGAGAAAGTCAGCTTTTGCTTGCTTATTTCACAGTAAAATGTCTTGCCCAAGATCTCCCAGTGTATTAAAATCTTAATAGCAATTTGAATCCATGTCTGTCCAACATTTCATTCATGATTATTTATTTTTCAAGCATTTTTATATTTTTACTTTTCTGAAAATGATGGCAGGTTTTCAGATATTTTGTCAATTTTAAATAGCCTTTGGTAGCACTGTAAAAACTGGGATAGGAGTGCTCAAGATTTGACCGAATCCTTAACAGAACTGGACTTAAATGCGTAAGACTGGCTAAATCCTACACTGAACTGGTCCACTTCAAAGGTAGCTTTTGATTCTTGGTTTTGCAATGAACTGCCTCCCAAAAAAGTATACCTGAATTTAAAATTCAATTTCAAAGCTTTGTAATCTAAAACTAAAAAAAAAAAAAAGTGGTAATTTCAGAGACTTAACTGAATGTGAACCACTTATAAAATATAGAACGTCTACTAGGGCTTATATATATGTTGCTACTGAAATAAAATTCAGAGACTGAATAAGTTGAAGACTGCATGACCAAATAGATGCAGAACTTAAAATGGCATTTGATATGCAACAATGGGAGTATCAATGGAAGACAAACATTAAATTCATGGTAAATAAAATACTAATAGAAAATAGGTACAAGATATTCTTCTGCTGATAGTACCCCAGTGATGATTGCAAGAATGGACAACACTTATTCACAACATTCTTGGAACTGTAAAAATCAAGTTGGAATTTTTTACTGTATCTGGTGGCAATGTCATAAGGTCAACTATTCTGGAGGATGATCTATTGTAGGATGAAACAGGTTTTCCATTTTCTACAAGTTTTTTAAGGATGGTGGTGGGAGATATTGATTACTAAATCGTATATACCTACAAAATACACTGAGCTGGCTTTATATATGATAATTACCACCAGAACACTTTCTGCTTTGTAGTAGAAATCATATTTAATTCCTTCATTAGAGGAATGGTAGCTTAACCTATGGAATGTTAGTTTCAACTTAACCTGAAAATTGTTTATGGACTATAATTCGGTATCTGGCTTGCTGTCACATCTGACATTAGGGTTCTCTTAAAATAAGGGTTTCAAACTCTTTAATTATTGTATTTTTCATTATACAGATCTCTCAGTGAAACTAAAATCTGATTTTCGTAATAGTTAAATATAATAGTTTTGAAAGTCCTAAAAATGTTAAACTGGCAGGAAAGCATCTTTGTATTTGTTTTAATCCAAGCTGATATATAAGGACAAAAGTCACATGTTTCTTGTAGTGGTATAGTTTCTACTTTCTTTTAATCTTACATTATTCTTCAAACTCTTCCATGCAAAGTTTGTATTTTGTCATTTCTCTGTATTTTTTTCCTTCTTTCCTTTCCCCCCCTTTTCTAAATAAATAAATAAACAGAGAGAAGATGGCCTGAAGTTAGAGGTAGTGTTGGGTTCATGTCAACAGGGTAAAAGGGAGGGAAGAGGAACATGTTTTGTTTCAGACTTTCCTCATTTCTCCTCCCGCTGGGACCAGGTCTAAAACTGAGTTCCATTTTTCTACATGTTAAAAAATATTTGGGAGCTACATATCCCAATCTTCTGGAATGCACTATGAAATGCCTCCCAGTCTGCTCTACTGGTATTGGAAATTGATGCCAGAACGTCATGGGCTTTGAGGTTTCCACAGGGGCTGGAAGCAGGCATCCAAGATCCAATTGCCCCCTTTGAGACTGGACATTTCTCTCTACTCTAGGAGGTGGAAATCCAATCTATTTCAACCTGTGGGGATGCCTGTTCAAGGGCAACAAGATTGCATTACTCTGTGAAGAAGGACAAAGGGTCCAGCATTAAATAGCAAGAGCAACAGCAGTGGACTCCTAATAAAGTGAAAGAACCTAATCCCCTGAATTATTTCCACTTCTCTCTATCTGTATGCTTCTCAACTGTTCCCTCCAGTACATTCCTCTGAAGGGGAAACCCTTTACATTTCCTGTTTCACAGGTCAGCTTTTCACCAGGTCGGAGACATTTTTAAGGCTAACTGGCTCTGACTCTCACCCCAAAGAGTCTAAAACTATGGCAAAAACATGGATTCAAAGAAACGAAGCAAGCACACACACAATATTGCAGCAAAATACAAGCACAGCCCTTGTGTTCACTCTGCCTTTAATTGCCAATATCAACTGTTATAAGCCACTCACCATGAATGAAGTGAGATTCTTGTTTCAAAAAGTTAAAGTCTTATTGTTGCACTTGGTTCTTAATGTCCATGGAGTTTTCTTGGCAACAATTTGGAAATGGGTTGCCATTAACTTCTCCAGGTTGGTGCTGGTTTCTTTGATTGTTTTGATTTCTCAGTCTAGCCTAAGTCCTGACATTTCTTGGTTGTCTCCCTTCCAACTACTAACAAGATCCAACCTTGCTTAACTTTTCCAGAAGGAGCCAAGGTATACTACCTCCCAGCTGGACTAAAAACTTACAGCTGGTGATGGCTTCTATGCAATTTTCTTAGCAGTATTACCCTGCCTGCTTCTGGGATTTTTTCTTTACTTCCCAATCTTAAATGGTTTCCCCATTCAAGTCTTTACAAAGGCTGTTCTTGCTTAGCTTCTAAGTTCAGCCAAGGTTGTTAGGTGCTACTTGATCTATTGAGCAGTACAAGGTCATGTTGTTTTCCTAGAAGCATGGAAATCTCACATACATTTATCCAACCAGAAAAGTTCAGTAACTGAACGGATAAGGAATGTAATACATAAAAATATACAAATTTAAGTGCCAAATATGACGTAAGCCATCTATACAATCCTTACATTGCCTTCAATGTTTCTAAAGCTTGGTGGGGAAGCATCTAGTTCCTATTACAATATTCTATTAAAGTGCAACCATCAATAAATAGCCATTTGATTTCTTGGATTAGTTTAAAGCAAGGAATTATTATGTCTATTTTACTGAATGGATTTTTCAGCTGAAAATGAACTCCTGTAATATTTTACAATTTTATGTTCTTTTACTACAGGTACAATGTGACAAGAGGCAATAATTTCCTTTTTCTTCCTAATTCTGACCTTTCAGAAAGAGAATAAAAGCACTAATATCTGCTGCGATGATAGACTTCTTTAAGTAAGAAGCTAAAGTGAAGCTACATAGTTCCAGCAAATCACTCTAAAATCTTTTAAACTGTATGCAGCATAAATGAGAAACATCATAATATATAGTTAGAGTAGAAAATACTGCAAGGTTATTTTTTCCCCATATGATCACTGGATATACATGGCTGCCAATCAAAAAATATGGCTATGGCATCCTTTGTTATAAAACACCACTGTCCTAATAGATTACGGTTTTCACACATTGAAAAAAGCGATTATGGGAAAGGAAATAATTCTGTTCAATGAGACACTGCAAACACAGAGCCCTGTCTAGCCAGTTATGTCTTTGATTTACCTTCATTGTCCTTTAATGTAAAGTTGGGATTCAAAGAAAAATTGTCATCCAGAGCAAAATGGAAGCTTTGCCCATCTGTAATGTCATCCCTGTCAGTAGCACTGATCGTCTGAATAATCTGGAAAGAAAATTGGATAGCGGGTGTGATTAATTTTGAATTGGATTTTAATATTGGCAGAACTCAATAAGTTCTTGTAAGCTCAGCTTGTTGATATAGTATTCAACTGAGCTGGTGACATTTATAGCATTTTATACTCGTCTGGTGTCATTTATTAATCTATTAGATTTATTTGGAGGGGACAGCATTTAAGCAATATCATGAAATGAACTAAACACAACCTCAGCACTCAGATTTATTGATCCAAACACTTTCTCAACAGTTCAGTTTCATATTTGCATTAATAACTGAGTAGAAAAACATTTTCATATATGACTTTATTTAAGCCACTTGCTTACATGGGCATGGTGCAGGTCAATAGAATCATAAACTTGGAAGGGATTGTAGAATCAGAGCTGGAAGGGAGTTACTTGCTCAGTGAAGGCTGTTAAAGCATTTTGGGCAGAAGGTTATCCAGTCTCTGTTTGAAAACCTCCAGTGAAGGGTAATCTACCACTTCATGAGGCAACCTGATGGCCTCTTGACTGACAGCTCTTAAGGATTTGAAACTGCTCCCCATAAGTTGCATACATCTTATTAATAGTTCTCTGACTTTGTTTGAGGCTGCAGTGCTATTTCTATCTTCTATTAAAATGTAGAATCATCATAATCATCATCCTGCCATTTTTTTAAATAAAATGTGTTCCATGAAATTAAGACACAGTGTATGAATAATTTGTGCCTTCAAGTCAGTTTTGAATCCCGGTGACTGCCCCCAACAGTTTTCTTGGTAGCATTTTTCAGAAGTAACTTTCCAGTTCCTTCTTCCTAGGGCTGAGAGAGAGTGACTGGCCCAAGGTCACCCAGCTGGCTTTGCACCTAAGGTAGGACCAGAACTCAGAGTCTCTTAGTTTCTAGCTTGATGCCTTTACCATGGCATCAAAATAGCTCTTGTTAGGGGTATGCAAAAAACACCAATATGATTTGTCAAATGAAAGAATTTGGAAAGAAGCCAAAAGAATCTTGATGGAATCATAGAAAGTTCTCAGAGTAGTTTTGCAATTTCCAGTAGAGTGGGGTTATACAATGAAGCCAATGCAATACACTCTGAACAGCTGAAGATTCACATTCCAGAGAAGAGGGATAAATGAGGTCTTTTCACCAACAGTGTCAATCTCTGGATGGTATTGCTAATTCAGTGCAACAGCAGTTGACAAGATTTCCACCCACCTATATATGCATTGTCAGGCAAAATGATTAAATCCGAAAAACAGTATCACTGGGGATTATGTTATTTACCCAATTATAACTCAGGACTGAAGTGAAGAATGAGCAAAAACCCGACAGCTACTGCATGCAGTTCATTTTATCCCATACAAAGTGAAGACAAATGGTGGGTAAGACATTGTTCTAGCTGTGGGAAAGAAAACACTGGATGTGTATGTCTGTTTGTGCTTGTGTTTGGTGGGGTGGTGGTGCAGGAACCTCTGCCTATGCTCCTGCACCTACAGATTGCTGTAATGTAAATATCTGTGCATTTAAGTAAATGCACTGTCATTTACTATGAATGTTGTTAAAACTTGCAGACTCTCACAAGGAGACTCACATTTGTTCCCTCTTTTGTACTTTTCTCTGCATCTCAGATCCTGCATTGATCTGGGACAAGAGTGGGCAATCTGTGACTTTATGACCACATAGCACTTTAAACCATTTATGTCCTTTCCTTGTGGCTTGCTGCTTGAGAGACAAGAGGGTATGAGAGAGAGAGAAAGAGAGAGAGAGGGAGGGAGGGCCAGCATGTGAGAAAAATAATGGGGCTGTCCAGTCATGTTTATCTGTAGCTCCACCCATGAGTTGCTTTGTCACCAACCAGCAGATTCTTCTTCAACAAATTAACAAATACAGACCCAGGGTGGGGGTGAGGATTGACTATTTAAGTCTAGGACTAGATTTATTAAAGGATAAGGAAAACTCCCAACAGAAAGATTTGCAGGTGAAGTGTGGAGATTGGCAATGAAGAGATGAAAGGAACAAAATAAGAGTAATAGATTCCAGAAGAGCTGGTTCACTTCTTCCAATCTTTTTGGAAGATTTTTGGGTGTGTGTGGAAACTTAGCTTCATTTGAAAATCGTGTTATACTTCAATCATCCAGCAGTACTCTAAACACTGCCACCTTCTTATTTATCTGGCTGATGATAGCCACAGCTACTTTGCAGCTAGGGAGAGGGAAATCTTAATACCAAGAAGACTCTCTCTCTTTTTTTTCCTCCACATCTGGAATGTTAGATCAGAAGGATTATGGATACAGCATGTTGTGGTTTTTATAGAGCTAGGGGTAGGGAAAATAGTATCATTGGGTCTTTTGTGCTTCTGAAATTGTTCCAGGCAGTGTGAAGGATGAAGAAGAAAGTAGAATTTGGAAGACAGGCCTCTAAGCTATCAGGACAGTTAAGTAAGTGAGGAGATTGTTGGGGCCATTAAAGGAACATAAATTTCACTTCTAGTTCACATTATAATCTGAATAATTCCTGAACCATGTCATCTGCTCTATAACTGTTATAAATCAAGTTCAGTTCCAACTCAAGGAATTATAAAAACTGAGGAATGAGAAGGGCTTCTGATAAGTTTACTGAGATATCATCCATGAAATACTTAAAACCATAACATGCTAGAAAATTGATCAGAAAGTTATGTTAATCATCTACCACATTACAGTGCAATGCCATGGATTTTATGTAGTCCTCTATCACGTTTTAAGACTGAATTATGCCTTGCTGCACCCATGCACCTCAAAGTGACACTATAGTAACAATATGCAAGATCTGTGTTTCTGTACATGTAAAACAGTCTTTCCCAATCTAATGCCCTTTTGATTACCACAAAAAATGCCTTATTGTATCAGATCTTGCTCTCAAGTGCCATATCCATCTGAAGGAGGAATGGGGCTTTCTGTGATGTCTCAGTCCCAATCCACTTCATGCTAAATATACAGAGGAGCGGTATAGTTAACCCCTTTGAAGACCTTTTAGACGCTGAAGTTTTAATGCTGCAAGATGTTAAATTTCTGGGTTGATTTTGCTGCTGATTTCATGGAAATTCTTTTATGCTGGCATTGTTATTCTACTGATAGCCTACTCTTATTATATATGGCTTTTGATTAATTTTGCAGAGTAAGACTGTGTAAATGACATCTCCTGGAATAGTGATACTTACAACACTTGTTGAAGGCAATCTGAGTGTAGGGTTGAGTGGGAATTAGAAACTAGAAGTGGACAGAAAGGTTTCTCAGCTGCCAAGTCTGGTAAATAGGAATAGGCTGCTAGTGCAGTGGTCAGTAAGAAAAGGTGAAAGTTCCTCTCTGATTCAGATTAGAATGTAGAAAACTCTTGGGCTATTTGCAGAACAGTTCTCAGGCATAAAATTAGAAACTTAGGAAATCAAACAATGAGTTAATACAGAGCAAACTTCCTTTAGATTACCTTCTAGCCCACTACTTTGTTCAGTGTTATAGCATTATTAAGATTTTAGTATGAAATACTTAACTTGCCAGAATATAAAAAAGCAAATGCATCAGAGAATCAAGATATCCTTCTGTCTCAGGTTTCGAATAACTGATTAGCAGTTCAAGAAATAATTTATATTGCTACCTCTGTCTCTTTTTAACTGATCTCTTTTCAAACTTGACCTTAAGTGTGTAATTAGCAACTGACCTGGCTGGGCTTTGCGTTCTCACAGACAATGACATCATAGTCCCTGGCAAGCTCTGGAGGATTGTCATTAACATCAAGAATTTTAACTCCAACAGGGACATGGCTCAGGAGTCCAGGGCTCTCTGTAAAAAAAGAAAACCCACACATTTTAAATATACATGCATGTGCCAATAAAGTGATTTAGCAATTTCAGAATGCACTCAGACTGTCAAAGCTTGTCTTTCCCCAGCACTCTCCTGCTTCTGAAAGAAGCTGGGAAAGTAATTCAAAACAACAGCTTGTTAGAAGTCTGCATGTTACAGAAGAAATCCAGCGCAACAGCAATCTTATGAAGGTGCAGTTTGCTAAGTTTTCAAAAATGGAACCTATGTCAGTATATAATATAATATTTATTACTGACTTAGGTTCCATTTCTGAAACCTTAGCAAACATAGGTTTGTAAACTGTAGGATGTGACTTGCTATAGAGAAAAAGAGACTTTTTCAGAGCCTATCACATACTCTTATGTTGTCAAGTAAGCAATAATCAGCCAGTTTCACTTAAGGTTACCATTTAATTTATAATAAGTAATGAGGAGTTCTTATCTGTTAAAGCAATGAAAAAGTCAATTAAAATATTAACAAGTTAATGATTTTTTCAAATGATTCTGCTTTTTACTGTTGCTGCTGTATCAGGAACATTATTTTAAATTCAGTAGTAACACATAATATACATTAAACTACAGTGATATTGATTTTATTTTAAAAAAGACAGAATATAAAGTTGAAATAAGTAGGCAAATGAATCACAAATAAATAGGGAAGAACATAAGAGGGTTATTCCCCCACTCTAGAAGAGACAAAAGCTCCTTCTACTCCTATCTCTAAATGACAGTATTCCCCCACCCCAATCTTTTGGTTGCTCCCTATCATACTACCACTGACACTGAAGGTTTTGTATAACCAACAGCCATTAAGTTTCATTGCTACCTTACTAGCCACCACTGAATATTGTCGCAGTAAATTCCATACATTTCATTACTGTAGTTGTTTTAATTGCCTGCCCTGCAAAAAGATAGGCAGAGCATAAGTAAATGGAGATCCGATTCATCCTTCAGCAGATACATAACTTGTTTAATTTTTGAAATAAATGGCAGAATTGATACATGGTTTTGTATGGTTCTGACATTAGCACCAGTATGTCCCAAGATAAAACAGTGATAAAGTCTCATTGGCTGGTATTTGAATTGTTCTCTGTTCTGTTGTGATTGAATTTCATGAGGTTTTAAATGCCTAATGTTTGTAAGTCACCTTGTATTACAATCTTACACCTGTTTCCTTAGGAGTAAATCCCACTGAACTGAATTGGAAGTATTTATGAGTAAACATGTCTATCAATAGATGTAAGAATTCAATCTCCTTTGCCCACACAAAGCTACCTTTTATATATATATATATATATATATATACACACACACACACACACACACACACGCACATACATACACACACACACACACACATTTATCCCATTTTTGTGATCAGAACACTTGTAGACTCACTCAATTTTCAAATCCTATTTTCCCTTTCTGAGTACCGACTAAGTACCAGTTCTTTGCTGACCTGCCTATTGAGATAGTCATGTACTGTAGGTAATGTGCTTTGGGGGTATGCTCAGCAGAATTGAAATTGTAAATATATTATTGGTTCAGACCAGATCTTTTATGCAACTGCAGACGTATAAAAAGAGGTAAATGTGCCTGCTTTTTTATTTATTGTGTTTTTTGTTTATAGTACTGAGGTATACAATATAGTAATTTGAAATATCTAAAATTGATTAAAAATGGGCACAGTGCCAACATGCAATCTCCCTTGTCCATGAAAAGCTACCTTTTATATTTATTTCTTTATTTACCCCATTTATCCTAAATTTGAGATTGGAACACTTGTAGATTTACTCAACTTTCAAATCCTATTTTCTCTTTCTGAGACACAAAGCACAAAAATATTGCACCAGGGAACAATTTCAGTGGTTTTTCTCTTTCCTGTAGCCCATATATATACTGTATTTGAACAGAACTGAAAGCATGTCATAAAGGAGGGAATGATCACAAAACATTTAAAATAAGTTGTTATGAACTGATTTAGCTTCAGCTAAAAACAACAATATTGTGTAGAATGACACTGTTCAGAATTACTGGTGTATCAGAATATTGATGTTTTCAAAGAGGCCCTACTCTTACACCCCTACATTGTAAAATAAACCTCAATGGAAATATGGTTCTATGATTATAGTGACCATAACAGGAAAGTGGGCTCCTTTTTCTTCACTGAAAGGCTTAACTGAAAAACATTCACATTTCATTCTTTGTATACAAAGAATAAATACATAGGTTCCAGAGTAGTTGCCTCAACTACTACAACTTTAATTTGGCGGGCAGCTGTAGGCTTCTAGTTCTGGGCTGAAACAATTCAGATGACCGCTCAATAGGAGCAAAGAGATATCAGAACAATCTGACTCTAATGGTTTTCCAGATTCGTAAAAGTGAGCTCTTACAGCTTTAGTCTAGAGCAGTGTTTCTCAACCTCAACAACATTAAGATGTGTGGACTACACTTCCCAGAATTCCCCATGCTGGCTGGGAAATTCTGGCAATTAAAGTACACACACCTCCATGTAGTTGAGGTTGAGAAACACGGCTGTAGAGGAATTCCTGGGGTAAGGGGGGGAACCATGAGGCAAGAGGCTGAGGCTCTGCTTTTTCTCATGCTACCTTCCCATTTTTCAAATTAAAATAATTGCACAGACATGAGCAAAAGAGTAGCACTAAAGAAGGGATACCTAATCTTTGTTGCCAATCACTCCCTAACATGCCCCCCCTTCCCATTCCCCCCCCCCCCTTGGAGCCTGGGTACATTTCAAAACCAAACAGGGTTGCAGCCATCATCATCTGTGGATTTTAGAGATATTCCTGGAAATAAATATGGCACAGGGTATTAAGCACTTCATTCTGTGGCATGCTAGCTTTACGTTTTAAAAAAATGTTAAAATAAAGTTTAAATTTAAATTTAAAATAGCAGGAAGACCATGTGCTGATACCCTTCAGCATGCAGAAATCAATGTGCATTCTACACTCTAGATTTTACTATTCTCTGATTTTCACTGGCTGGATCCTGCTTACTTTGCTCCCTTTGAGAATTATGAGCAACCAACTAATGAGGAAAAAAAAAATGCTAAGCAGGATCAAGTTGTATCATCACCTTATGAATGAGGAATGCTTGAATGCTCTTTGGCTCCCAGTGATCAATTATAAATGCAGAATGAAGCAAGAGAGAAACAGCAGCAGTATGGAAAGAAGCTGCCCTTTAAATAATTCACCAAACAAAAACAAATCTCCAATAAATTAGCCATCAGGACGAACAAAATAGTTTCATTAGCACAGTTGTTGCATAGGCAATCATCCAGTACTCTCTGCCAAATACAAGGTAGGTTAGGGGATTAACATGCTGTAACAATTATGCGTGCAAATGAATGTTACATTATGCATTGGAGTTGCAATCCTATAATAAAGTTTGAACAACGAAAGGCTGAACTCATTTGCTTTAATTATCTGGTATCAGACATTAAAATCGCCTGATAATTTACTACTTTACTACTTACAACGGGTAATACTAGAAGACTAGAAGCCAAACAGAATCGGTCAGTTTGCCCCCTGGTTTTAAGTTTTTCCCTTTTAAACATTAATAAATGTCACGGAAAAGGGACACCCTGCTTTTTTACCTACTTCTGACTGACAACAAAACATCTTTCTTCTTCTGAAAGTATGTTGGCAGTTTGGAAGCTGGTATAATTACAGAGCTTCCTACACTTTCTGATGATGTCTCCTTGGCTACCATTTTAGGTTCAGAACAGACATGATTTGATTTCTCTATTTCAGCACTCTCTTGGACTCCCATCCTACATTTTGGTGTATTCTTGGATCAAGAGAGGAATTTAAGGGGTGGGGGCATGATATACCTAAATTGTGGCCAATCAGCAGTGGAGTTTGAGTTTTATTAAAGCCTTTGTTACTGCCTCTCTAAACACTATTCTGTGTTGCCAGGGTAACCTAAAAGACTAAAATGAATAGGAAAGGACCCAGAAAAATATCTCAGGAGAGCCTAAACTTACAGCTCAGTTATCTAAACAACTGAAGAGCATTACTGAGAACTTGCCAGACCTTTGGCATAAGGTGTAATATCCTGCTGATATCCTGCTTTATCAAATCAGTGGCCTCGCATTCGATCAATTCATCAAGAACTGTTTTTCATGTTTATTGTACAACCCAGTGGCTACTCAAAGGTTGGTGTTCAAGCATTTTATGTTGGACACATTACAGATTTGAAGGAACTTTAACATGTATGGTTTGGGCTTGCTCTCTGGATGTCCCATTTTAGTTTAGGAGGATACAGTTTATCTTCCCTTGACACAACTCCCAGGGAGGTAGTGGACTCTCTTTCCTTGCATATGTTCAAGCACAGTCTATGCAGCCATCAGTCTGAGATGCTTTTACCTGGATTCTGTGCTTGGCAAGGGATTGGTCAATCGGATGAATGGCACTTTCTAAATCTATCATTCTATAGTTTCCAATCACACATCTTCTGGATGCTTGCCCGGAGACATCCAAAACCCCAATTAGAAATTCTGAAGATTTCCAACACAGTGCACCTGTTTATTATGGGCCATCAAGTGAGGATAAACTCCCCTGTCTTCTGTGAACAATAAAAATGGGAATTTTCTGGGTGATTATGTCAGGAGGAGGGGTTAAACTTGGCTTGGGTAGTCCAAAATTTCACAGATTTGGATGACATTCCAAAAAAAAGATGATCCAGAGATTGCTTATTTCTAGCACTCTGTTTTTATTTTGTCAGCTATGGCTTTTATGGACAGGTATGTAATATATATTGTATCACATATGCAATGTGATCTGTGTAGAGCTGGAAAAGTTCTTGAAGATAGTTCCAAGTTGTGTTGTTTGCCTGGCTCCCTGTCAGACTAGGAGTTTTTAAGGAGTTCTTAAACTAACAAATAAATAAGCAAACAAGCAAGCACATAGCCTGCTTACAAAATGAAGAGCACACTTCTAGTGCTATCTTTATTATCAGTAATGCCCCACACATCCCAGTGTGCCAGACTTATAAAATTTATGGATGGTCTGAAGCCATGGAAGAAACAAATAAATATATTTTTTAAAAAAAATGAAGTTATGGGGAAAATTGAAATACATCCAATATTCATTTTTAGACCATCCTTTACTCTAACTTCACTTTTCTTTTTAAAGAAACTCTGCCTCCTTTTGTACCTGTGTTGCAGTGTCATAGAGCTGTAGGCAGAGCTTACATCGTGACACACTTTTCACAATTTGCCATCATTGTGGCCAGCTCCAGATGTTTCTTGTACTGCTTCTCAGGGCAGAAATGCATTTCAACCTTGCATTTGAGAGCTGTACTCTATTGCTGGTCTTGGAACTGTAGTGTTCTGATACTCTAGATGAAAGATTATTCTGATTACAAGTCAATAGCAAAAAGAAAATATTTCAGGGGAATAAGGCTAGCCCTATATAAGCACTTTGCTATATCACATTCATTACTCTAACAGTACGGGGGACTTGTTTTTCCTCTTTCTGATTTTTTCAACTGTTTGGGGAAAAAATCAAAGGTCCGTAGGAAACACAGATAGGGGGATATGTTTTTGCCTGATTTTTTTGCATTTTTCTCCCAGCTTTCAAACCTCTGAGGTGTGCTCACTTGCCCTGATGATGATGATGATAAAGCGAAAGGCAGACAACCTGAGCAATAGCTGAGCTAGAGGAGAGGTGGAAGCACACCAGCACTTAGCCTTCTAGCAAATTGGATTTTTCGTATGAAATTTTGGAAAAATTGAAACAAAACAAAACAAAGTCAGCCATTCTCATCCTCTTCCCTACACAGCCACAACTGAGAACATCGAACATCCTAATAAAATTATATAGTTTTAGTATACGGTTGTGAGTATACACAGCAACTTTCCTTATGGTTATTTTTCTTACATTTTGGCATTTCAGGGAGTCAGATCTTAATAAAGCCTATGGTAATCTGTCATTTTCCTTCTTAAAGAATCTATTATCCTCCAATCTTTTCCTCTGAACCTCATCAGTACATTTTCTGCTCTCCTGTCGAGCAACTTCTTCGGAAAGAAAACAAACATCTAAATAAATGATCTGGATAGTCACACAAACAATCCATTTCAAATTGCCTTCTAAAGCATACATCCATTGCTAGAGAACCATTTGTGTAATTTTCTTCCATACTGAAATTTCAAACTTTATTTCTTCCCTTGAAAGCTGTCATATAGTAATTGTGTGCATTTTACAAAATATATTTTCTAGCTATTTAAAGCTATTTTTGCGTGACACTGTAATATCAGGACATGTAGAAATAAATAGCTAGAACGTATATTATTGCAAATAGAGGAAACTTTTATTCTTGAGGACAGACTCCTTATTCATATTTCTTTGATAAAAAGTAACTCATTTTAGGGACAAGGTAGCAATTCCCTCCCTATATACATAGAGAATCTTGTAACAAAATGATACCAGTGACTTTGATTTATCATCTCTGCAAAATAAATAAACTAAAATAAAATTTAAAAAATTGCCTTGACAGTGCTTTCTTTACCTTTGAAAACACTGTGATAGAATCTCCATAGTATAAAGTAGTCTTCCTCATGAGATCTGGTACCTTCTGGGGATGCACTGGATTATAATTCCCATCATCCCAAGCCATATCAGGAGAAATATTTCGGATTGCTTAACCATGTTTTAGAGATCAGGAGAATTCTCTTTTCTTCTCCACACATATTTCCTGCCCTTCTGTACTTTCTTTTATTTATCGTATTATCCAAATATATACAATAACATTAATCACTCGGACAATGCAGCACTCTGGATTTGATTTTGGGAAGGTGCTTTGAAGTATGCAGGGATATGAACATAGCACCCATCTGCAGCTTCTTAAAGCAGCTTTATCTTTTCCCAGGATCTAATCCTGAATAGACATGCCCTGGAACCAGGTTTCTCAACCCATTTGAAATTCTAATTTCAAAAGCTGGTAATGAGTACAGCTAGTGTGCATTATGATTAAGCAGAGGTGGAAGGGTATAGCCCATTTCATAGGGTCTGCTGATATGAGCTTCTATTTGACTCATTCTCTTCCTGAATTACATCAAAGGGAGAAATATGCCAGTATGACTGCCAGTATTTTTTCCTAGCTGATACACAGTATAGGCAACTAAAAGTGGGGGAACAGTTAAGGAAACATGCTACAACTTCCAACATAAAAACTCCTTCAAATTGAGCTTGACTCCTGATATCTCTGTGGACACATCCATATCAGGATTTTTGGCCACAATACAAAAGTGATAAACATTTTTCCATGATTTTTAACTTCATAGTCTAGCTACAGCCCTAAAAATTTCTAGTGGCCTCCTATCTAAGTTTATATATATACTTACCTTTAGAAGATCAGCCAGCAGAGTTAGCTCTCTAAACAGCTCCTTAAGCTTCTCTGAGTGATGTCAGCCACTCTCTTCTGCCATCATAGTAGAGCTAGCTTGGGAGGGTCCACTCCACTGTTTATACTATGAAATCAACTTCTATTTGGTTTTCTTTTCCCTTGTCTCTACTCTACCTGGCCATTAAAAAACCAATTACATAACTATAAGAGCTAGTGTCTTACTACATCTCCCTTTCTTTCCTTGGTAATCGCAACCTCATGACTGAAACCCTATCCTTTTTGTATGTCCGTCAACATGACATGAACATACAAAGGGATGTTTCAACCACACTGCCTGGTGTGCGTCTTATTTATATTAGATGACGAAACTGAAGATATTCTTTGTTTGTTTCCAGTTTTGAATATTGTTAGACAATTGTAGACATTTTATCTGCCACTGATGGATACAGTCTCCATAAAAGAGCAGTTAGTCTTTGCATCTGTGAATTATTATTTTTTTTGAGTTAAAATTAAATAATTACTTATTTGGATGGAAGGGACATAGGATTAAGAGTCTTCATTAACATTATTAGTAGCATTTTCGTTAAAATGAAACACTTCATCACTTAAATAAACTAAAATAGGCTTTATTAAAAATGAACTGAAATAAATATTGAAATAAGACAAAGATGGTTTCTTGACCTCAATCTGTTCATCAAATATTGTCAGGACTTGGATGCAATGCTGATTTATGATTTAGTTTTATGTTTCTAAGGACTTGTGTTTACATGTATGCTCAACATTCCCTGAAAAGAGGCGGTAGGTATCCTATACCATTTGCCAGGAACTTTAGCCTAGTGTCTTAATTGCTGTAGTGGTGCATGCTTTGAAAATGATTTCTAAGAAGTGATGTGGACTTTGTACAACCCATCACCTCTATGCTATTAATTACAACATGCATGTCTATTTTCCAGCTTCTCCTTTTGCTTAAAAAAAGACATTCATGCTTTAAATAGCAAAGGGGTGCTGTGCTTATATTCGGACAGAAGTAACTCTTCCAAATCATTATCAATTATGCACAGCCCTATTAATTACTGTTGAGGGAAACAAGTCAGGATCAGAAAGCACAATTTGAAGTTATTTGCTTCCATAAACAAGGGCAGGCAATCTCATGGCCTTCTGAACTGTAACTCTGACAAGTTGGCCAGAACAGATGGAAGGTGCAGTTCAAAACATTGAGAAGGCACCAGATTGTGTGTGCTGACCTCAAGCAATATCTAAGATTAACAACAATTTGTCTGGGATCACACATGAGAACCTACAGCAAATTGAAAATGGAAGTAGAATGTTTTTATATCTTCCTAGAGCAGGAGTTTTCACATTCTTTCAGACTGCAGAACCTGTAAGTGTATATGTATCTCTCTCTCTCTCTCTGTATAAGTATGTATGTGTATGTATATGTACACACACACACACACCTCTGATCAAGAAGCGAAGCTCTAGTGATAGAAAATTGGCTCAATGAGTTTTTCCCCTTACTCTCATGGAGCCCCTTCACGTTCTTATAGAACCCGTGGGTTTAGCAGAACAAAGTTTGAAAAACCCTGTGCTAGAAGCCCATGAATCCATGGCTTGCTCACATACTGGTTAACTACTATTTAGGATTCCATCCAAATAGAATACATTTCTTCAGAGGGTTCAGAATGATTTGCAATTGATATCGAGGGCAGCAGTTAGTACTTGGCTTTGCTAGACTGTGTTTTTTATATAAAATATTTCATTTATGCTTTTGCATAAACATAAGATATGACCAATGAAAAACTGAAAATCAAATGTGGATTGAATGCCATGCAAGAATATCACTCACAGCCTTCAGCTTGTGTATTTCATCACCTTTTATCTTTTTAAAGTTAAAAGGTGATGAAATACACAAGCTGAAGGCTTGTGCAGTATGCAGGCAGTGTCACTTGTTGCTTTTAAAGACAGAAACCATTTGCAATCACATTAAATCTGTAAATAGGAGAAGACCTATGGATGACTCAGCAAACAGCTGTATTGATTTGCATTTTCAAGCTAGGCTTAAAAAGACATTATTATTATTATTTTTTAAAATTATTGTATTATATCAAACTAATTGTAGAGGAAATAGGGAACAGCCCTGAAGGACAGGAGGAAGAGCCACTAAGGCAATGGTCAGATAAGCAGAGTTTGAGCCCAGGCCAAGGAACTAATTTAAGAAAACATTTCAGACAAGCCCTTCCCTTGTTCACACAAAGATAAAGTGAGGGAGGGCGAAGCCCATTCAGACTTGCAAGATTCTGTTTCTATAGCTGTTACAATAAAAGTAATCCTGACCTATATGGCACTGGTTTTTAGTTTCTTGTAGGACTGACACCAACTAATAGAAAAAAGAGTTTGGCTGATGCTTTGTTATCAACATTAAAAAAAAAAATCATATCAACTTTTTCTTGCTCTTTTGAAATTAGCTGTTTCTTAAACCTGGGCCAAAAAATGGCTGGTGGCTGGTGGCAAAATTCATCTGAATCCAAAGAGTATTGCAAATTGAAGAATGTGAAACTCACGTGCGCTGCTGCTATCCTAATACCAAATATGTGTCACTTTCAAGCTCCTCATGTTTCCATTCTTGAATTAATTTGTTTTGGTCTCCATATCAGTTTGCTGTTTTTTTTTTTTTAAGTTGACATTCTATAGAGGGCAGAGGAAAAGGGCAGGAAGAGGAGCCGCTACCAAGGCAATAGTCAGATAAAAGGGGCCTGAGCCCAGGCCAAGAAAGTAACAAGAATAAACACCTCAGACGAGCCCCTCCCTAGTTCACATGAAGATAAAGAGAGGGAGAGGAAAGTGCATTCAGACTTGCAAGAATCTGTTACTATAGCTTTACAATAAAAGTAGTACTGACCTACATAGCATCGGTTTCTTAGTCTGGGCTACCTTGAAGGGCTGACAAATCCATTTCCATGCATACTTTTCTTTATACATTCATTCTGTAGCCACCTTTCCTTACAAAATGCACATTTCAAATGCAAGACTTTTGCCACTGATTTCCATTAACATAATGCATTTTCCTGAACATTTCCTCCTAATATACAGATACATTTGCACTGATTTTTGGAGTTGCAAAATTTACTTGAGTTCCGATTGATGTATGAAATTAGAAAGAAAGAGTTGGATAATTCTGACCATGATTTTTAGACGTACTTCTGTTTAGGTCCTAGGCAGGCTAATCATTTATGTTTACTGAGGGAATCATCTTTCTTTGATGGGGTTATTTCTGAGGTACCTAAGCTCAGAATTCTGATCTTCACAGCTTTTGATCACCATAAGATGATGCCTGGTAACATAAATAGGAAGAATTGTTATATATTAATACGGGTAGCTTTTTGCATACCCTCTAATCATATTTCCACTGCTGTTTACTACTACTAGGTGATACAGTCAAACTTCATAATTTAATGTATAGAGAACAGTAGTGACAAGAATTGCATTAGTATAATGAACAGACACTTTGAGAAAGATGGCAAACTGATTTCTACTCTTGGGATTGAGTTAATACTTCAAACTAAATACGTTTCTATGGTAAAACATAATTTTATAGCTCAATATTAAGAGTTTAACCTCTGAAACCTGGAGATGTGCTACACGGTCTCTTTGTATACTATTTTTTTTTCTTTTCTGTTTCCACTGCAGCAAGCTTTCGGTTATAATTTAGTACTAATCATAAACAGATGTACAAGACTTAGCATTAACTAAGATTTTAATGTTTCATTGGGGTTTATTTGTGAAGTTGCATGTTTTGTGGTAGCTAGAAGGCAGAGGAACCATCTGATGCAGCAATTCAATGCAAATAAATCTCACCACCCTCTGCTTTAAACATTGCCTGCCTATATATTCCTTATACGGCATAGCATGTAAGAGATAACATTAGAAAAGGCCAACGAGAATGTTGATACTTTTCAAAAATTGAAACAGGATAGCTTAGATTGTCTACGCAATCAGATACAAGAAGGAAACTCCTTACAATTCTACTTAGATTGGGTATATTTACCTAGGCATACAGAAAGTGGGATGCAGATTCTAGCCGAAAGTACACACTTTTCTACTGGTTGATTTTGATGGAAATTTAAATTTATTTATTTATTTATTTGATTTTCTTTTGCACTGTCACTGTCATCTAGTACCAATGAGATCTACAGAATCTGGAGGTTTTGTCAAAATGACAAAATGTATGTTGTGACATCATGACAGAAGCTCCACTCCTTGTGTATATGCATGCAACATTATAAGATATGTTCAAAAGGGGTGAAGCCTCTGATATAATGCACATTTAATAATTTTCCCCAGTTTACTGGATGCCTAAGTGGGGGCAGGGGGAGGGAAAGCAAGAAGAAATGTGTGCCATGATGTTGAGATGTAAACTCCACCCTTTTTATCCTTGCATCACCATACAGTGTGCAAGTACATAAAGAGTGGAACTTGCATCATTTTGACAACTCTTGGTTTCCCATGGTTGTATTTACACTAACAGTTGCATATGTCATATTTTAAACAATTGAGTGCTTCCCCAGAACACCTTTCTCTTCTTCAACTGCCATTAGTTTTTTCTCCTGGGTTTTTCATATCACAATCCAATATCTCACTCTTCTAGAGCGGCTTCCACCCTGTCACTGGACAATGGATATACCTAATATTTATTTTAGCACAGAAATAAAACAGCAGAGAAGTTGCTACTACCACCATTAGCTTTAATATTGCCCTGAAAGATATAAGGAACAAATTTATTCCCTTCTTGTTCTGGAAGAAGCAATCTTTTACATGGACATATGGTTCAATATTATTTGTCATAATGAATGGTCTAGTCATGGTCATCTGGGGATTGAAACAGTTTCATAGGGTATGGAAAATATGCAAAAATAAGTAATTCAACATGCCATTTTGAATTCCTTCTAACATTATACACATATGAATATTCTTAGAGTTGATGCAAAATGTTTTTATTGTGGGTTAATTGAACATTTACTTAGTGGTCCTTTCTTGAACTTCTGCATAAAAAGGGGACAGAGTTCAATGGTACAGCACTTGATCTCACAGCCATTTACTTGTATATGGTTTCAGATCCCCTTTCTTCTGGTAATAGATCTTGTACGAGCATTAGTTCAGTTAATTATATCTACAAGTTCTAGCCAGAGGGATATATGCAAAACATTTTTGCTTTTGGGTCTGCTCCCAAAATTTTCTCAGAGTCCACCATCAAGAGATGTAACCTCATCTCTTTCATCTCAATAAATCTTGTTAAAAAAAGTCTATGAGAATATTGGATAATTACCTTAGATTTGAGACAGCTACTAAACAGCCTATGCAAAAAGCTTTGATATGTTCTGTGAAATGAAATTTATTAGGACTTGGACACATCATAACAGAATACCAAATAATAGCACAAATTGACAAATGTCACTGCCAGAGACAAAGTAGCATTACCTCAAGACAGTCTTGATGGCCTGAAGTTATATGGCTCCCTGGGTGGGAGATTCTATGCTGAAGAAGAACCCAGAGCTAGTGGACTAGAATCAAACAGAGTGGAAGGAGGGATTTCTAGAAAGTAGCCTAGCTTTTCAAGGAAATAACACAGTTCAAACATCTGCCAACAACTAGAGAAGAGTCCTGTCATGTGCTTTGCCTCTCAGACTTCATCTTCTCCTCCAACCCAAGTTTCAATATCTTTCAGTCAATTCTCATATCAGCAGGTATAGGTCCTGATTGACTATCAGCTCTTCTTACACCTTCACTTGGGGCAAATTACTTATTAAATTACTTTAATCTTCCTTGATGTAATCCTCCTTGAATAATGGGGTAGGAATTTCAGGATTATAAGTATGATTATTTCTTTCCTTACATGTGTAACCCATAACTGACCAATCACTAAGTAATCAAAAGTAACTATTATAAGGAGTTGTGTGATGCATGGATAAAAACTGGAAGAGGAGGTGGGAGCCACAATTCCCCTAAGGGCAAATGGGTATCCCTGTGGCCCTCCAGTGGCAAACTACCACCCAAACACTGTATAAAAAGGGAAACTTAACTGATGAACTGTTGCAATATGCAACAGTTTTGTCACTCTGAGTGAATTTTCTATGATCAGTCTCTGCTTTCTAATCAATACTAACTTGAACATGTAGCCTCCTTAAACCAGGGGAGCAATAAGACATATTCCTAGAAGCCCTAATAAGGAGACAGATGTCTTCCTGTTTAGCCCAATGAGAAATCAATATGTCTGACAATTGGCATGTCTGAACAGTTTGTGCTGGAACTGAATGCATGAATTATGCTGTAACTTAGAATCAGTACCTATATAATATTATGGACCATGTTTATTAATCTCTGAGGTTGGTGTGCTCACTCAAGACCCAGATGCTAATACAGATTGAGAGCTGATTGCTTCATCAAGAACTATCATATTCCATCTCTTAGCTGCATATTAAACACCACATTTCCTCAACTTAGAGAAAACAATTAGATAATTAATTCTTGTGGCATTATGGCTTCAGGAAAACATCATCCATATTTCTATCAGGGGCATCATTCACATATATTTCACATATAGCTTCCTGCTATATCTGAGTGGGAATATATGAGAATTAATGAATAACCGGGTGTTTAAAAACTGTCATTAAGAATGGTTGAGAAATGCGCCTTTTTAATGGGAAATTAAAGGCATTGTAGGAGGAGAGCTGTGTTAGTCTATGATAGCAAAAAAATAAAATAAAATAAAATAAAAAATCAGGATTCTGGTGATTTTAACAACAACATTTAATGCTGAAAGAATTTTCACTACCTTAGTCTTACTATTCTCCTTCATAAAGAAATGGCATGGTTACCCAGTATAACCCTCACAATGATAAAATTTGGGCAGTAAAATCTTTTGCAATACCGGTGGAAATACAGGAAACTTGTATTCATGGCTTTTAGTCATTCTTTTAAAAAAACACAAACCAGCACTATTTCTAATGGCCAATACTGAGGATGCTGAAAACAAACTAAACATGAAACATAGTTTTAAAAAGTGTGGCATATGGTAACATTAATCTGAACATTTTATTATGCCAATTTTACCCTACAGACTGATGCTTTTAGATTAGGGAAACTGATAGTATGTTTTGCATTGCTTAATGTAAGAAGGGGACATTTGGATTGCTGCTAATTTGGGGAGCAAGAGAATACTGATTATATTTTATCTCACCCCGTTCACACACCTAGTTCCCACACTACACTAAGCCAAAATGTGGTGTATCATTTACCGTACTATGTGAGCCTAGCCAATTGTGCTTTATTTAATAAACCACTGCTAACCAAGCTATTATTTAGTGTGATACATGAACTAAGCAATAATCTTATCACAGGAGTCCATTGCAATGTCTCCAATGCAGTCTTCTTACAAAAGAAAAACTGGTTGGGTCTGATTAGTGTCTAGATGGGAGACAAGCTAGGGATCTCATCTTAACCTGGGTCTGGTCTGTTTGACTATTAAGATATTCTTCTGTTCTAGTCAATTAAGAGGTTTCCAATAAAATAATCTCACCTAAAAAGACTAATAAAGCTCAGTATGTTGACTGGGCAGTAGTTGTCAGAACCAGGTCTATCATACTGCTTATAAGCTGGAACACAAGGGTTGGGATCAGCTCAGGTGTCCTCCTGTTCAATCTCTATCAGTATCCCCCTATAGAGCCCAAAGGAAAACTATAGCACCATTCAAGACTGAATCCCCAAAGGAAAAAATTATATACCAGATACTCTTAAGGCTTTAAAGCTAAAGCTACTATCTAAGTGCTGTAGATCAGTATCTGTGACTACCTTTGAGGGTTATCCAAACCATATTCTTAAGAGTAATTTTTTTCTAACACTTTTCTGCACTTGGAATCCAGTATGACTTATGCACGGATTTATAACTTCATGCATAAATTAATATTTTTATCTGAAACCCTTATGTGTATGGCTCTATCAGATAGCTAAATGTGGTCCTGGAAGAAAGAAATAGAAGATAATCTTTATCTATATGGATTTTCCACTCAACTGTGGTTTCAAAGTGCTGTTATAAAACAACAGGTTCTTGACACAGAATAGCCCACTATTTGTTTAATACGTTCTATAAAACTATAGAGGTATTTTCTCATTGGCATAGTTCAATGTTTTGTATACTCAGCTGGCTTTCATGCCTAAAGGAGACCTAGAACGTCTCCTGGTTTCTAGGCCAGCACCTTAACCACTACACCATACTTCTAATTCTAAATATATTTTTTCATGCAAAAGTTGGAGAAATTATGTCTGTGGAACATGTGCTATTATGATATCATTTCTACAAGGTCTTTGAGAAGCGTATACAGTATAATAATACCTAATAATTCAAGATGGGATAAGGAAGTTGATCAAAAAATGTTACGTTTTGTTTTATTATTGTTGATATAAGGTATTAATTAACCTGTTTTAGATTGACTTAAACTTGGGATAAGATACATGCTAAATTAATAAGATTTTATTTGTCTGAGTCTCTGATAGTAATAAACTTCAACCTAATAAAATATTTTGGCTTGAGCAATGTGAGGTTAGAAATGAATGAAATGTACCTTTAAAAAAAAGAAAGCACTAAAATTTACTTTTAAACAGAGTATGGTGATTACCAGATCCTTTTATTTCCAATTTGGGTCAATTCGATTTGTGCTCAATTAACAATCCAAATAAAATGTGAGCAGTTGTTTGATATTCATAATTCTTGAATATCTCTGTTTTAGTAAAGTTACTAGATACACTTACAGAAGTTTTGAAGTACACCATCCATTTTTTTCCTGAGGACTTATCTCTCTCTGGAATCTTAAGCACACAGGATTTATCTTGAAAGTCTAATCTCCTTTTACCCAAACACAATTGCATTCCAGTTAAAAACAGATAAAAATCATAGCAAAAGATTACAAAATTAGTTTATTATAACATACCATTCATACATACTCTGACATATTTCTGAACCAAGGCCCACAAAATATTTGTTTAACATATGTATTTGAACATTATGCGAGAAGCAATGAACTGAACTGCCCATTTTAGACAACTGAAGTAGCTTTGACGTGTTGTTCAGCTGCCAAGCTTGATAGATATTATGAGCAGCTAAAAGAGGATAATGCCATGTTATATCAATGTATACCTTTCCGAAAGATCCATTTTCCTCAAAACAAGTCCTATGGACTATGAACCCTGTGGGCTTGTTACCTACCAATTTCAGAAGCAGTGACTGTGATATTGTACCAAGGGGCTTCTTCTCTGTCAAAGACCTTGGCAGTCTTTATGGTTCCAGTATTTGCATCAATAGTGAAGTATCTATCTTCTGTGTTGTGATCAATGGAATATCTAGGAACACATAAAATTAAAACTTAAGTTTAAAAATAAATGCTAAGCATTCAGCAGTGAGCAAATTTCTTAACTGTTTACATTTATATTGGGGGAAGGGAGCAAAGCATAATCCTAGCCCCTTTGCAACTGGAGGGCCTTCTGCAGCCTTGAATGATTATGGCTGTTGGGATGGAAAATTCCTGGTTAGCTTGACCAATGGCCTCATTCAATATATGGGACCATTAAACACATCACTTCTGGAATCAACCACCTGCCAAAGGAGATCAGTTTCAGTTCTAACGTTGCTTCATGTACTGTACATTTCCAAGTATGCAGAGTGGCTGAATTTATGTACAATAAATATTACAGTTAAACTTTAAAGCTGTGAATTGGTCCTGCTTTTATTTGGTAGCAACAACACAAGTATTGCTTCTTCTAGAATAATGCTTCAGTGCTGATTTGGTTGTATATTATGTGCATGTATACCTATGATGTGGGGCTTTGTTTCCTTTCAGTTAAGCATTCTTTGACCATCTCCACTGAACATTACTATCTTCTAAAAGATACCATCCATTTACCCATATCGAACTGGTTCAAATATCATTAACATATGTTAGTCCAACTAAATGAAAGGGCTAAATTACAGTATATGTATGTAATTGCAAAATATAGCATAAATACTGTTCTGTGAATCTGCATACTTTTGTTAGCTTTGTTGATGAGGCCACCCTAGGCACTTAGAGTTATTTGTTAAGTGAACCACACTAGGACAACCGAAGGGATGGGTCTTCCTATAGCCCCTCTAGTTCATTCCACTATGAGTTATACTGTTCCTGAAATTCACTCAAAGTAGAGGAATTTATAAAAAATAATTCTGGAGATGAAGAACGGATGGTTTCCTACAGCTTTCTTTCTTACTTTGCTCTATTTCATCTCAAGCTCTTCCTCTCACTTTGGTTACACATGTGCATGATAATATAGTACAGAACAACAGTTTTCAGGCAGATAAATATAAATCTATGCATATTTTCCCACAGATGCACAAGTGAATTCATGCTCAATATACAAGACTACATAAAAAGGATCATGATAGAACCATGTGTCACAAAGTTGTACTTCTATACTAATAAGATATTACACAAAAAGAATTATGATGCACATGATTTTGAAACACAAAAGTACTACAGTCTTGCATGTTTTATCACACATGTGCATTAATAATTTTGTGGGGGGTGTTTGTACATGAGTCGAATGAACAGCCTTAAAAAGCACTCATACAGTACTCTTTACAGATTGGTAAATAATTAAAAATGAAACCGTTCATTGTATAGCTACAACTCTTAGAAAACAACGCTAACTTGGAATCTGAACATATAATGAGAAATTTGGATGAGAAGACTTTTAAAAATATCTCATATAGAACAAGTGATGGGACAGAGGGGGTGAAAAACAGAGGAGGAGACCTTGACTTACTTGCCCTTTCCATGTAAAAAAATATAGAGCTTCCCCTACTTAGGTGGACAGGAAATGCAACTGAAGTATCATATCTAGTTTGGATATTATAAACTTAAGAGAATTGAAGAAATAAAGGTCAAACATAGTGAAGAAAAAGGTACAACAGATATTAGGAGTGAGACATGAGAGACTGGAAGGCCAGAGAGTAGTCTATTAGAATAGTGATCAGAGATTATTGAAGCATTAGTCAAAGTTTAAAAAATAAAAGGAAAGGGGACAATTTTAGAGATACATCAAAGGTTCAATGATCAGCATTGAACTGTAGATGAATAAAAGGCTCAACAAAGACTGATGAATCAAATATAATCCCCATGGTTATTCACCTGGGCAGAAGAACAATCTATTATTTGTAGCAGAACTTCAAGGCAAAATAAGAGAAAGAATAGTGAGATTTTCAAAAGGACAGACAAGAGCTCAGTTTAGATCTGTTTAATTGGTTTAACAATTAAAGATGAGAAAAAAGCCAAGATAAAATGACAATCAGGTAGGTCATAATAGTAGACAGCGGGTAGAAGAATATGTTCTAGAACCAAAAGAGAGAGCTGCGTATCAGCTACAGAAATATGACATTAAATCCAAAGTAAATAAAATAGTAATAAAAGATTAAAGTTACAGGGATAAAAACCCCAACACCCTACAATTGGTCCTGTATCCTTGGTTAAGGCACAGTAATAAATAAACATGACTGCTACTACTGTATACAGAATTATACTAGAGAAAGAGAAACACACACACACACACACACACAGAAGAGTATATAAATATAAACAAAGTAAAGAACTGTACCTCAAAATTACACGGAAATGAGAACATGACCGAAAAATTTAGAACACATGGACAACTTAAATACTGACTAAACAATGACATCCTTTGCCTATCTGTATATGACACGCTGTTTGAATATGGATGATTTATATGTTTGACAATATACATATGAAAAAACACATTTTAGCAAAATAGGAAGAGTCCTCTCCCATATGACTAAGATTGCAATTATGATTCTCTTGGAAGTAACTACTACTACCGTTTATAATGGCTACTTTGAAATGAAAACACAGCCAGTATTCCTAAAATTCTATGCTGGCTGAAATTTTAATCTGAATCTAAGAAGAACTGGAGTGGGTGAGATCCAATATCCTAGTTCTGCACTCCACAGTATTAGCAGGAAGTTGATATGTAGAAGGTGAACTGAACAGCACCATTCTGCACACTTTCTCCAGAAATTGGTATATATAAGTATACTCCCTTTGATACTAGTACAAATAAACAACTACCGCAATAGTCTTCAGATGAAATCTGAAATGATACTCTTGGATGACAGAATAGGAATTCCTACCATTAAAAAGACAAGAACAGTTGCTAAAAGTACAGTTCTTATTAAGGGACAAAACTATAATTTATTCTTTTTTCACATATATATTTCTCTGAATCAGATCACAAGTTGGCTGTTATAACATGAAAACATGACCAAAGGTATCATTTTAATGTGCATTAAATGTGTTGTTTGTGAGAACAATATGAATGGGTGATTCGGATATGTGCATCTATGTGTATGCACACTGACAAAGTGTGACAGTGTGTTACTAATTTTTGGCTGCCACCTTCTTCTCTGACTATAATATAGAATGCCTTCTTACAGTTATAAAAATTTATTGTATCCCCTCACCCCCTTCAAAAACTGGCATTGTGATCCAGGGTGACTAAACCACTGAATATGAGAACTGAATAAATGAGTTCTTTTATTAATGAAAGCAAAGGCCTTGAAGTAGATAGGAGAAACAGAATGAGGGGGCATTCAGAAGAGATGGGTAAGCATTATCTTTCAAATTACACTTCACTGAAGGTTACCGTTAACAACTGAAGCAATTACAGGCATCCAGCAGAGAGGAGTTTACATTATGGGACTATGGTCCTAAGAACATTCAAATAACACCCATTATGATTTATCTTTTGTTTTAACTGTTACTTGCTCTTCTCATGCATTTCTGCAAAGTCAGACATAGCACAGCACACATGAAGTGTGCTTGGAATAAATGCTTCCATTTAATAACTTTGCTATAAGGAACCTGAAAAACTTTGGAGTTAGGATGATGCGTAGAGCACTAATATGTACACAACAAAAAATAATAAAAAAGCAGCAACGTGTTCAAACCAATCTACTTATGAATATTTTTAAAAACCCTAGTATTGAAAAGTCAAAATGCCTTTGTATGTATAGGTGTTTTTTTTCTCATAAACTAGCTATGCTTCTTCAGTGGCTTGAGCACATTAGAATACTATCAATAATCATACTTCCTATTCCTTCTTATCAGATATAAGGAGTCCACTTTCTTGACAATAAATCAAAAAGATTCAGTATCATAATACCTCTTGTGTCATCTGGGGAAAAAAAAATACAAATTTCTGTGTGACTGTTCACAAAACCTCAGACTGTGGCAAGATGGACATAAGATCATTAGCCAACTCTGTGGCATAGCACCCAGAAGTTGGCTCTTTGATGGAGATTCCAAAGATTTATTACACAGTAAGAAAGGCAAAGGACTTTCCCAAGACTCAACTGGAGGGACATGGCAAATTGTCCTTCTAAAGAAAAAGGCCCCAAGGACATTCAGCACACATATATGAAAAACATGTTACTGAAGAAATCATTTAAACCTCTGCCTTGATGGCATTCAGAGAAGTCCCCAAGGCCACTTATTGGAGTTCATTTCGCTGATTTAAAACAACTGGATAATGTAAATCTGTGTGGATTAAAACATTTTAGTTTGCTTTAATTTTATTTAATTCTGATGGATATATTTTAAATTTCCTGCTTCCTGTGGTAAGATTCTGAAGGGTGCCCAATTATGAAATGTAATAATATTATGGCTCATTCACAAAAAACCTCTTTTATTTATACAAAGATTTATAAACCAACTTACTTCATTTGAGTACAAGATCAACTAACGATTGGCATGTGTGAATGAGGCATCAGAAATACAGTATTACAGATGGAACTTTAATATATCTCAACCAGCTCAAAGACAGAAGTATTTATGGAGAATTTAGAGACCAGTAACCATATACAAGCTATGCATCTGAATCAAGCTATGCACATCTGAACCAATTTATTTAGTTCAGGGCTTCTCTAATTTTCCAGTTTTCACTGTAAATAACTCATTCCTATGAAAACTGCCCAAAGTAGAGGGAGCGTGAACCAGAAACATTTTTGTCAAGAGGGTAATTCACTATTAATAAGAAAATATGCCATTAATGATTGAAGCACATAGCACAAAGAAGGTTTCATCCAGCAAGGATACTACTTAAATTGTGTGTGTGTTGGATATATTGGATATATGTACACCTCAATTGCTTAGTTGTAACTGCGCAAATGTGATCAGCAATGCAGTATTAGGAGCAGGGGAGTTTCCTTACTGGTACTAATAGGCTGAAATTGTAATATTTCCTGCTGACTGCAATAATTAAGAATCAATCCTGCTTCTAAATTATACAGATAACTTCATGCTAAAGCATAAGAGTGGATCAAATGTTCGAACAGAGTATTGAAGTAGAATATCAAAATAATATTGATTCTAGTATAACAGAATGAATATGTGCAATACAAATCTGAATGAAATAAACTCCAGGCCATCATAGCCTCAGCTAAAAGTAAGCTGGAGAGATCCCCCCCCCCTTATTTTAGTTGCAGAAGCAGGCAACAAGAAATAACGTCCATCACTTCATACTAGATAATACTGCACAACAATTAGTTGAGGTGGAAAGCCAGAGGCGGCAATAAGACTGTCCTGCATGCTTCACTAACTTCTCATAAAAGGAGCACTTTAAAGAGCACAGAGAGCTGTTTAAACTTTTGCAGCTTCTTGAATTTGGCATATACATTCTACCTGGCCTGGAAATAAAGCTGGTGCATTGTACCCAAAAAGGAATAGAAGAATGTGGTTTGTACTTCATGCAGAAATGTCTCCTGCACTGACTAGCCTCTAGCTGTTAACAACACAATGAGGGAGCATTTTCTAACAGAGTAGCCAACATGGTGCTGTATTTGCTATCATAGCAGTGACAATAAAGGGCATCACAAAAGGAAAACATAGACTCAGATGGTATTGTGTAGCGTTCAATCTCATTTCATTAAAACCTTTTGTATAATTTGAAAAGCCATCTCAAACTATCGGTTCATACTTCTGCAAAAGTCATCTGTTCCTCTCCATAAAGACCAGTGATCAGGGAATTGTCTTTATCTTCCTCTGCTTTTGGTGCAGCTTTGCCAGTCATTTGTTTTGTCCTTTAATGATTTTTGACCAAAAAAAAAAAAAAAGAAAGAAAGAAAGAAAAGAAAAGAAAAAAGCACTTCCCAGTCCTAACCTGGATATACTTTTCTTTTTCCAGATGGCATCTGTGGCAGATCTGTGGCAAGATGGACATAAGATGGCAGATCTGTGGCAAGATGGCTTCTGGCATTCAGATGGCATCTGGTTGGTTAATTTTAGTTACCTAGTTGGGCATGGGTTGTTTTGGTCTATTTTGTGGTTATTTGGTAGTTTGAGAGAGGTAGATGGGGCAGTCTAGTGAGGCAGGTGCAAGGAATGAGGGAGGATATCTGGTGATTCTTTCCATCATGTTCTCCATGTTATGCCCTGACACTGATTGCTTTTTGGAAGTTGGTTAACATAGAACTCTTTTAGATGTCTTTTTTGTTTGTTTGCTTAGGTATAGGCTGATGCCATCATGTACATTACTTTTGTATATGCTCTAGCTGTTTTAGTATGGACGCTGTTTTATTTTGATCATTAATTATTTAATCCTGTTACCATTAATGTTTTATTACTCTTACAGTGGATGTTTTATGCTGCCTACCACCACCTGCAGTGGTACAGAAATTAATACACAAACAAATAAATGTGCTGTGGTATAACACAACTCAATTTTTAAAAAATCTCAAGAAAATGATATGTATAATGATGATAATTCATATTCAACATAGTGTCTCTCAAGCAACCAATTAATAACAATGGACACATCATAATGTTGAAGACAACCAGTAAGTGCATAAATGTATAATGGGGGCCAAATAATATCCTTCTTACATACATGATGCTGAACTGCATAGTAGGTAGAGTAGGAAAGATGAAGCTGCCTGATGAAGCTGGAAGGGAAGGTGACAGATGATAAAGACCAGGTGTTGTCTTTTCTGCAGTGTCAATGGAGCAGAATGTAGAGGTGTCAGCTCAGCCCATAGTAAAGTCACCTCATGTTGTTATCAAACCCTACATTCCTGCAGTAAAGGATGTGTTATAATTTAGACTGGTTTTATAAGTCCTATGTATCGTTTACAGAGGGTATATAACCTATAACCTTACTTTAACTAGAGCTCTTTTGCATTCCTTTGGCTGGGAGCCCAGCACTCACTGTAGTACTGCATGCCAATTAAATTTACTTTATTCCATCTATCTCCAAATGCTTTGGTTCCTTACTGAAGAGGGCATTTTTCCCACAACAGAATGTCAGAGACAACCAGTACATGCATAACTTTACATAACAAAAAATATGACAACCAATTTATAATCACCAAAAGAGGTCAAACAGCTAAATATGTAACCCCATATCATACTCAAAGCACACATACACATACTCTAAAAAAAAAAAAATCAATAAAAAACCATAAACCACAAAATGTAAAACTTAACATATTCTTTGCCAGGGTAAGAGTTTTTTTCAGTATCATCCAAACTACTTTCACTAGACATAAATATGTTTTAAAAACTTCTTAAATGTGTTCAGATTGGGGTTTTTTAAATGAGTGTTAGGGAGTTGCTAGCCTAGGAGCAAGCAAGGGACTTGGAAAACCCTTAGTCATGAAAAAATTGAAGAAAGAGAAGGCACCACACTGAAATAGGGAAGATCTGGCCTGGTGTTGTGAGAAGCAGGTAGAGAAGGAGTTCAATGGGTGTGAGAAAAAGCAGCCCACCCCAGAGGTGTGGGCCATGGGAAGGAAATGTTTCAAAAAGACTGTACTTTAATTGGCTTGTTATAAGACTGCCTGGAACTTACTTTTACAATTTTCAATATTCAGTTCTTACACCTGATTAAATAGGCCTTTCTGAAATCTGTGTGGTTCTCACTTCTTGACTTTGCCAGATATATGGAGCTTGTCACCTGGAGACAGATTGGGAGTGGGGGTCAGAAGGAGAAGGAGAAGGATGTTCAAGGTGAAAGACCAAGATCTCAGTTTTGTCTGTGCTGAGGCTACATTGGTATGTAGCCACTCATGCAGAGAGGTCAGTTAGAGAGCCCAATGTGGATTTCCAAACACTGTCATCAAACTCAGTATTGGACTGGTACATCTGAATGTCATTTGCATAAATACGATACTAAAATCCAGATAGTAAATCTAAGGAAAGGATGAAAGAATGATAAGAGCACAGGGGCCAGAACTGACCCCTAGGAAATACTGATTGAAAGGGGAAAGACTCATGATGAGGAGTCTCCAATCAGTATGGAAAAAAAAAAAAAAAACAATTCCCCAAAAAAGAAGAAAAGCAAGATTCCCACTACACCACAGATTTCCTACGATCTCAGGCAAAACAGGTCTCAGATACTATAGTATCAAACACTATGGACATGTCCAGTAGCACCAGCAGATAATCAGCACTATGCTTATTATAGAAAAAGGGCTTGACTGTACAGGCTTTTTTCGCAAAGTTAATACTTTAGAAGTTTTTTTAAAAGTAGAACTTTGTTTTCCTTCTATTAATTTGTGATTTTGATAAGAAATTGACAAGAAACTCAAGAATTTCCTGACTGCAAGAGCTCTTAAGCTGTGGAACAGTCTGCCTCCTAGAGTTGTGAATGTTCCATCACTGGAGGTTTTCAAGCAAAGGGTGGGCAACCATTTCTCTGGGATGGTATGAAGATTCCTGTCCTTGGCTAGGTGTTGGGCTAGGAGACCTCCAAGGTCCCTTCCAACCCTATGATTCTAGGTCTAACCCAGTATTTCTCAACCTTGGCAACGTTAAGATATGTGGACTTCAACGCGCAGAATCCCCCAGCCAGCATGTATCCCTCAACCAGTATATATCCCCTAATATACATCTTTTTACAAGTAATTTTCTGTTTTTGTGTATGTGTGTGTACAATTTTGTTTTAGCGTACTTTTATGTTGCTTTAGGAGCAATTCAAATTCAAAATTGAGAGATGTGCAAAAACAAACAAATTCTCATTGGGAAACCTGTGAATTGGGATGGTTTGTATTAAAGTATAAACTAAATGTCCTTCCCCATTCTTAGCCATTTGGTTGTCCCTTTGAGCTAAGTGTGGAGCCATACCTTGTAAACTTCCTTCACATGAGAAAAATTTAAAAAGCAACAACATCTACATTGGTAAGATAGCCTGTATTTCCACTCTGAAGGAGTGAAAACCTTTTCAACATTCTCTCATAACTTCAGGTTGCTGATCCAAAACCAAAATGGGTTGATGAGGATATAGACACTTTCATTAACTGCACCTTTGCTTTTCCAACTTTAATCGTTATAGGAATGAATTTGGGGAAGGGAAATTGCAAAACTCAAGGAGGAGATGAATTCTTTTCTTCCCACCTATTATCTTTCCCTTTTCAAGTGGTCTATTGGCAATGGAATTTGACCCAAGACTCTTCCATGGATTCCAATGAGGTACTTAAAAAAAAAAAATCTGGTTAATGAAGATAGCTGAGGATGGAGAGACATAAACTATCACCTCTAAGTTCCTGACCTGCCCCAATTTGTCAGTTAATGGCACTCAGAACATCTGGAAAAAAAATACTGTTTTGTCAAATGCCATTCATTCTGCACAGTGAGACACATGTGAGAGGAATACATCACATTTTTGAAAAAGATACCATGACAGATGCTGCCTTTGAATTTTCTTCAAATAACTTTTAGTCTGACAACCAGAAGAGAATCATTCTCAAAGCTTTGTTCCAGATATAACAAAGGTATGCAATTTTATTGCTAAAGGAAAGACTGCATATAAAGAAATGGGTTTAGACAACATCCTCCTTGGATGTCTTGCTATGCAAGAAGTGTTTAGTACACAATAGAAGAACTCCTGTTAATGGTAAAAATAGTAACAGGAAGTGCTTGAAGAGGGAGGTATGGTGCCCGTGAGCTTCCAAGTGTAATTCAAGATCATGATTATCATGTATAAAGCCCTTTATGGCACAGGGTGCAGTCTGGTTATTTCTGGGACTACCTGTTTCTTATTACCTCTGCCTGCCTGATTAGATCTAACAGGGTTGGCATGCTCCAGGTCCCATCACGTAAGCAGTAAAATGTTCTCCTTATTGTGATTTGGGAAATATTTAATTATGTTTTTATGCACCTATTAAACATCCATCCCTTCACCCAGCTCTTCTCTGTGGATTGTGAACATTTTCCTCCTTCCTGCTTTGGATAGTTTTATAAGCCATGTTTTAAATTTACTGTCATTTCATTCATTGTATTTCAATACATTTTCTTCTATGTACATTTTGAGACATGCTCAACATAGGAATGCATATAAAATGTATTTAAAAAATACATTTATATCATTGATTGATTCAGAATGTAGCAGCCAAACAGTATGAGTTGAATAAATGAATCCAAATTCAAAATAGTGTATTGTGGTAGTATCACTATAAGCAGTAGTAGAAATATTCTACAAAATGGATTTTAGGATTCCTAGGATAATGTGAGGATGACAACTATCAGTAGTATTCATATCATAACTTGACAAGTAATACCAATGTGTAGTATCTGGTAACAAACATTCTTACACTTACAAATTAAACTGTCCCTTGAACTCATAAAAATGTAATGCTGTTATAATCTATTTACTTATTTATATTTCAAATTTGTCACTGCCCATCTCACTGCACAGCGATAATGGATTCATGCTAATTATTTAGTTATCTTGATAATACCAAGCACAAAATATATGCTTTAATTAATATCAATATCTGTATGTCTATAAAAACACAATTAAATTTAGAAATACATCTTTCCTATAGTGTTAAAGAAAGAACTCATAACTATTTTATGATAAAAAGGATTAGGCGTTCCAGCATAAATCTAGTAGGATTTTGGTTCATTTTGCTTAAAGGGTTTATTCTAATCCTACCTTGAAATTGCTCATCCTCAGAACTCACCCATTTAGAAAAAGCAGCATAATCTTTATTTTAGTTGAAACAAAACAAAACCTTCTACTTTCAGAAGCATAATATTTAAAAATTAACATACCAATTGTATTATATTAGATTTAATATACAATTTGTACATCTATTTGGAAGGAAGCTCTATTGAGTTCAGCAGAGCTTATTCCCTAGTAAGAGGGTTTTGGATTGCAGCGTTAAGCTTTCACTGAAGGAGAATAAGCATTTCTGCAGAGGCAAGATGCAGATTCAAATTTGGAAATTTAACACACTCCATTTCCAACATTTGTCTCATTGCAGAACTCCATACTGGTATGATTTCTTGATTTGTGGTACCATACTGCCTCATCTTAAGTGCTGTGATCCTTAACTGCACAAAATGAATCTTTGGATATGATGACATTAATCATTTACAAGGGCTCATATTCTTATATATAATGCAATGTAACTTAACTTCCCTTAGTTAATAAGCACAAATTTAATTCTCTTCCACTGAAATAGAATCATTGGAAAGGAAAGTGGAGACTAAATGGATTTCAATCAGCAACATGACTGTGGGGAAGAATAAAGCCTGCCCTTTACAGTAAGCTGAGTCAGATGGGATAAGTTACAGACCTGGTTCATATACTAAGCTAAGCCATGGCTTATTTAACTATTGCCTGTTAATTAAGATATAACTGACTGGATTGGCAGCACCTGCTAAGCCAAAATCAAATGACATTGTGATTTAGTACAATTTGTGGAGTCCTTGGTGCTCTCTGAGCTTGGTGGTTTGCTTGCAGATGTTTCATTACTCAACTAAATAACATCATCAGTATGAGTGAGTGTGGGCTTTGTTTTGTTTATATATAGTAGCTTGCCCTGCCAGGTTTTCTCCTTGGTAGTTCCTTGATTAGGGTATTGTTTTCTGCTTGATTATTTGCCTGGTATTAATCCCTGCTTATCTGAGTGTTGTCTGCTGGAGAGGATGTGTTCTGGTCTTTTTGTTTCCTTCTTAGCTTTTTTACTGTCTCTTTCAAATGGTGTGTAAATATGGTTTATCTCTATGTGTCTATTGAAGTCTGATTTGTCTCAGTGCCAAGCTTCCAGGAATTCCTTAGTGTTTTTGGATTTGGCTTGGTCTAAGACGCTAACAGTTTCCCAGTTGAAACTGGCTGAGTCTGTCCATGTGTTGTGAGATTGAGTTTTCATTGTGTCTTCTGACAGCTAGTTGGAGTTCACGGATATGCTCTGCTAGTATTCTGCCTATCTGTCCTACATCGTGGCTGTTACAGTCCTTACACTGTATGTTAGCGCAATTTGTCAGTGCAGCCACAGTTTTAGTTCTGCATCAATACTGCAAAATTTCATGCTCTCCTGTATAGAATAACTGCAGTTGAGGAAAGCAGATATGGGGCATTGGGTTTCTAGGTATATGCTGTACAATGAATTAGTATCTTAAACCCTCTTCCCCTCAGGCATTATATTTCAGTCATTAAGCAATATTTGTAGGCTTATTTCCAAAATCTAGAAAAACTTTCAAACTGTTTTGCTCCTCAAGTTCAACAACACTGCAGACAATGTTTTGTGAAATACGTATGACAGAATACTCCTCAATTCACTGCTAATAAAACAGCAATAAGAACAAAGAAGTGTGATGCAGAAATAGAAAATGTGATATTTTTTTTATTGCACATACAAACATCTCAATGAACATGCATAGTCCCTCCTTTGTAAAAGAGTATTTTATAAAAAAAAGTTATTTTATATTGAGTGAATGTTTTTGTACAATATGCTAAACTATAGACCAGTGTTTCTCAACTTCAGCCACTTTAAGATGTGTGGACTTCAACTCCCAGAATTCCCCAGCCAGCATTGGCTAAGGTTGAGAAACACTGCTATAGACTATGGTAACTACAATTCTGGGAGTTGAAGTCCACACATCTTAAAGTGGCTAAGGTTGAGAAACACTGCTATAGACTATGGTAACTACAATGGCTGAACAGCAAACACCATAATTCAAAACAAAACACAACATCTAATAGCTTAGTGAGATGAATGAACCTCACCAAATGGTTCACTCCAACATATTCTGCCTAGAATTGTCTGAGAGTCCCCAGTGGAAATAATTTCTCCAGAGATCCTTTTAACCAAAGATACTGAAGCCTGGGCATCTTCTCACCAGTTTAATGTAGACTTCGACTTTACTAGAAATATAATTACTGAAAGTATGTATCCTCCGCATTTGTAGTTTACTGTATGTGGGCCAAGAAATAGCAAATCAGTCATTGAAGAAAAAAAAAGTGAAATATTAACATCCTCAGGAAAATCGCAACATTTATAAAAGTTAAAAAAGGCTTTAAAAATGCTCCACTCCCTATCCCCAGTCCAGTTAGGATTGAACATGCTGCAGTAGCCACAGTATCAGTTGGAGAAGCAAACTGGAAAATCGAAAGGAACAGGGCAGGTTTGGCAGCCACCTGACAACCTGAATTTTGTTGCTGTCCAAATTGTTACTTAGATACCAATCCATAAATTTACATAATACTTCATTGTTAGATTACAGGAAGGTTTTAAAGGTTATCTTTCTGTTCCATTTTTTAAAACCCAGATCTACTTTTGAATTAGTAGTGACATAGTCAAGATTTCCAGAGTTGGATTCATAAGGAATACTTTGCTCACCCCCGTCTATCGCCCCATTCCCACTGCTATGAAGAGCTGTTAATACTACCATACCTTACTAAACTGTTAGCACTGTCTGGATCTTGTGCTGTTACTGTGCCCACAGTAGTCCCAATCTTTGCATTTTCGTAAACATCCATGACATAGAATGGAAGAGTGAATAACGGCGCCTCATCCACATCTCCCACAACGATCTTCAACATAGTCACATCTTTAAAAGGTCCTAAATGTGAGAAGCGGAAATCGAGGTGGGTATTTGCTCCTTCTATACTAAGAGTATAGGATTTCTTTTTTTCATAGTTGAGTGGCTGTGGGAAGAAAAGAAATGGCACATTACTATGGTGAGTGGTATTTTAACTCTCAGTATAAAATGCATTCTTTCGTTACCTCGCGTGCACTGCCAGGTATGTTTCCTGTATAGCTTCTGAGATGTTTACAAAATGGTTCTAATGATAACAGCTCCCTTATGATATCTAACACTTTAGGGCTAGATTTATAATAGCTTTGTTAATACTTCTTTTAGTTTAACAACTCTGTTTCCTTTTGTGTGAAACTGTTGAACAAAATACTTCACTGTATTTGAATCCATTTAAGGCATTTGCTCTAAGGGTTCTTTTGCTGTGACAAACTTCCAGTCCATCCCATTTCCAACAGTGCAGTGTTAACCATCACCGGCTAACCTTGAGCAGCAAATGTGTGGTTTGCATTCATACATTAAGAAAAGATGCTCATTTTTTTTTCCTTCCTGCTTATTGTGCTGTATTGGGACATGGGCGTGGGGAGCAGAGCTCTGAGGTTTCTATGGATTGAGCATTTAGTTGGTTAATCTGGCAATCTGTTACAAAAATATAACAAGAATCTTCAAAGGTGCCTTGAAGATGCATAGGAAAAGCATGCCATTCTGTGTAGCTTTTCCTGGAAGTAAGCTTGAGTGATCCTAAAAAAATTCCTTCTGAATAAACATGCACTGGGCTTAGTTATTGGCCACAGCATTCTTACGCACATGGTTGCCTTTGAGACCTTTGCCTGGTTGACAACCCAGAGATGCAATTAAAAAACAACAAACAAACAGTATTTGTGGCACAAACATGCCCTAGTAACCTTTTTGTGTGTTTGTGTGGGTTTGTGTGCCTTGTCCCATGAGATTATCTTTTTCCTGATGCCCAGCCTATATTGTTCTCATTGGCAACAAAATCATTACATAACGATATTATGTAATAGTTTAAAACCATGTATCTTGAACTAATGTTCAATAGATTCAAAATTATTTGGAGGAGATATAAGGGAGTGGATTATTTAAAACTGTAAGATGCCGAGAGTCCCAGGTATGGCTGGAAACTGAATAATTGCATTAGGACCTGACATCTATTTGCATAATAACAATAGCATGTAGGTAATAGTAATCCTGATCATGCATGACTTGTTTACATTCCTCATAACCATATGATTATCTGATTTGGGTCAAACAAACCAGCCCAAATCAGATTATTTCTGCTTTCTCATCATGGGTGATCAGGGTCTTAGTGTGATTCAGGAACAATCTGTCCCTTGACTACTGCAACTACTGTGGTGGCAGCCACTGATTTGTAATGTATTGCTTTTTTTTTTTTTTATGGATCCTTGACTGTTCCTTCAATAGAGGCGAATATGTGTAGCTCAGGGTTGAATTGTGGAGTCCTTGGGGTTCTCTGAGCTTGGTTCTTTTCTTGCAAATGTTTCATTACCTGGCTAGGTAACATCTTCAGTGCTGGAATGAGATGGGGTTTGCTCTCTCTTTATATACTGTGGCATGCCCCGCCGGTGTTGGTGGGTGTGGGGGTTTTGTTTTCCTCCTCTGGTAGTTCCTTGATTAGGATATTGTTCACTACCTGATTGTGTGCCTGGTGGTAACCTCTGCTTATCTGGGTGATGATTGCTGGTGAGGAGATCTTCTGGTCTTTTGTTTTCTTTTCAATTGAGACAGTAGAATTTATTCTATAAATATTATCCTATAAATATTATATATCAAATATAATAAATATTATATAGAAAATATTTATAGAAAATATAATAAATAAATAATAAAATAAATATTTTCTATAAGGGACAAAACCCCCACCCCCCACCAGCACTGGCAGGGCAGGCCACAGTATATAAACAGAGAGCAAACCCCATCCTATTCTAGCACTGAAGATGTTACCTAGCCGGGTAATGAAATGTTTGCAGGAAAAGAAGCTGAGAGAACCCCAAGGACTCCACTGTTCCTTCCATGAATTTTTTTCCATCCCTGTCTTAGACAGAGAACAAAAAGATCATGCTGTGCTGTGCCATGCTATGGTGTGGTATGGCATGCTATGCCTGCCACCCTGCCTCCCAGATCCATTTGGAGCTTCATGGAAAAGCTTGCTAGGTTTGCCAGGCTGCTTTACACAGCTGGAGGTTCAATAGGGGGAATTCAGCAGCCAGCAAAGCTGATTGGCCAAATGACTCCCACAATCAGCTGCTGACTGACTTGACCATGGAAGGCTGAGGTACAAATGTTCCCTACAAGGTCAGTACTATGCAGAACTCATCTTGGATATGGAAATAACAGATTTAATTAGGGAGGAGGGGAAGTACAACACAGTTGATATATGCTTTGCATATGATATGCATGATATATGCTTTGCATGATATATGCTTTGCATATGAAACAAGAGTTGTTATGGTAATGCTCATTGAATATTCAGTTTAGTATATAATCTTTTTTTTTTGTGTGTGTGTTCAGACAATAAGGTGGGAAAAAGAAACCAGAAGGGTGATTCTTACCCTAAATAGCAAAATTATCAATGTTTCTTCAGATCAAGCATGACAATGTGGATAATGTCAGTGACTATTATTTATTACTCATTTTACTAAATTAATGTCGTATGCAATTTCTTGAGGAACAGAAAGGCTTATATGCACTGAAAGATTTTCTCACTGTCATTTTCATTTTTAACTTATCATTACTTCCATAAACGCTCACAGTGGAATATTAACTTAATGTCTTCTTGTAAAATAAATACCAGTAGATAATACAGGTCTGTATACTTAGAATATTCTTCATGGATAAAACATGAAACAGCAGGGTCTAGCCAAGTTATAAATTCATTAGACTGAAGATTCAAACCACCATCAAGCTGAGACCAAGAACCAGGCAAGTTAACCTAGCTGAAAACCAGAAATTAAATTAACCCTGGAAGGGAAGGAAAAAAAAAAAGATGGAGGTGGAGGTGGAGGAGGAGTGCCTAAACAGTAGTTCTATTAGCAGGCTAGGTTAGGAAAGGTACAAGGTTATATGCAATATTGTTTAGTATTAAGTAATACTTAATACTTAGACTTCAACATATGTAGTGATGCTATGTCAAAAGGACCATAGCTCTAAAAATTAGGATTTTTGGATAGTCTCCTTAACTTTATCTTTCTCTCTATAATTCTGATCTATCTATCTATCTAAGCTATTTATCTTCTTTGACTTTAGTAAAAAAATTCTGAACACAGATGATGCTAGTTCAAATGTTTCTGAATTGCTTATTTTCAGTTCATTCCAAATGCGGTATTAACCCAACACAACCACATGGCTTTTTCTGTGAACACTGCAGTAACTTACCTTACCTAATATTTTGTGTGATAGTATAAAAACAATCTGTGCATATTTGGCCACATACATAAAGTCAGGGCTTTAAAAAAAAAATGATCCTTTTCTATTTTTTTAATGTAGGATCATTGGCCATATAGATAGGAATGGGATGCATCAGCATTCCTAGTCCTTTATTTTTTTTAAATAAATATAAAGATAAATAATAAAGACAATAAAGACAAAGATAAATAAAGATGTGGATATTCTTTATCCATATGTACCGAAATAGAAAATAGAGACAGCTTGTGCTGCCACTGAGATTTTAGAACAATGACATTTCTTGTATGATGTAACGAAAGTCAAGAGCACCTACTCTCACATCAAATGCTGCCCAAGTGTGACAGCCAAATAAGCTGCACACAGCAATAAATTTGGATCCTTCTAAAAGACCTGTCTTAATTATTAATTCTGATATAATACTCTACATATGCTTCTGTGGCATTGATAACATTATTGGTTTGAGCAGTATATATAACAAAAGGAAAACATTCAAATGAACTGGATGGTTGGGACAATGTGGAACCATTATTATTATTATTATTATTATTATTATTATTATTATTTATTAAAAAAATTAAACACACACATACACATAGGCAAGTACATTACAGCAGAGTGAAACAGCTTGATAGCTATATCTACTCTTTAACACATGGGCAAACATACTATTTCTAATAATTATGACAGAGAGAGACTGAAAAATGGAGATTGGGGAAATAATTTTGATTATGAATCTAAAATGCACCAAAAGCCTCAAGCTGGTCAAGAACATAAGAACACTGTTGTATAAAATAGATACTGGATGTTCTATCCAAAAAAGGTCCTAGCACAGCAGGTTCTCACAGAAATTAAACTGAGGATCAATTATTTTTAAGTTACTGCAGAACCACATGCAATTTAGGAGATAAAAAGTCTCTAAATGATAATAAAACTATCACAGCAATTGGTCATAAAACCCAGCTTGGTAGGCATCATATTTAGGATTAAATTTGGCGTGAAACACCAAAAGTGAGAGAAGAAGCCTACCTTGTACCATGTATAGGATCAGGATTTTTATTCAACAAGCACTTTTCAAGGCGTTAATCCTTATTTTTGAATGAACAAGATAAATGGATCATTTTACTAAAAATACAAAAGGCAACAAAATAATTTAAGAAAAGAAAATTGGTAATTTTAGTCCTGGGAAAAGCATCAAAGTACACTGGAGATCCTGACCTAGTGCTAGATCACAATGTATGATGTTGGAGACTAAAAGATTCCTGAATCAGTCTTTGATCTGAACTAAAAGTCAAAAATGCATTGAGGCCCCAAATTTGATAAGAGACAACTAATGCCCATGCCTAAAAGCAGTTATAGAGCTCAAAGTATAGACATAATTTTAGAAGAAGAATTAACGGCTTTCAGGATGGCCCAAAATAGATAATAAGAAAAGAATCAATAGTATATTCTGGAAGGAAGAAGGGAAAATTCATTCTTTTAAACCTTGAATGAAAATATCAGGGTAATCTCAGTGGAAAAATACAAGGTACAACTAGAAATTATTATTACTATTATGGTTGGTTACACAGTCAATCAGATGTTTAGACTGGATTTGGCATTTTTGTCCACCTATTGAGTCCTTCCCAAGGACCTGGGATAGGCAGATGTTATTGTTTAATAATACTAAAGGTATCATCACAGGATGTAAGCTATTCCAAATAAAGCTGCCATTTGCAATTGACTGATGGTGATTTGGTCAATGCCAACGGTGTTGAAGTGGTGCTCCAGATGTTTTGGAATTGCACCTAAGGCACCTATTACTATTGGTATTATCTTTGCTTTCTTTTCTTCTTCTCCTTCTCCTTCTCCTTCTCTTTCTCCTTCATCATCATCATCATCATCATCATCATCATCATCATCATCATCATCATCATCTAAATTTATACGCCTCACAACTCCCAATGACTTCTTTATTAGAGACTGATACTTGAGTTCAAGCAACATGAGCACAATTTTCCTTCAAAACTGACCACAGGAGTAGAGTTAGAGACAGAAGTAGCAGATAGGATGCACACCTCCATTCTATACCTACTTTAAAATCTTGTATATGTCAACTGAATATTTGAAGAGGACTGTATTTGTTTTTATATATAGCAATGGATTGTCATCTTCAGATACAGTGGGCACTAACATAGCAATTTGTGTGAATTCTTTCTTCAGGGTGAATCTCCATATCTTTTGTAATTCTAGCAAGATTAATCATGCCAGCAAGAATCTTCATGAGTGTATGGGGAAGTGGGAGATGTGGAATATGAGAAACTTTACAAGAAATTTCTATTTTGTTTGTTAGATTTATACCCCATCTTTTGTTCAGTAGCTCAAGGTCACTTACAGTACATCTCTCTCTCTCTCTCTTTCTATTTTTGCACAACAACCCTAGGAAGTAAGTTGGGCCAAGAGAGAGAGTGATTGGCCCCAAATCACCCAGTGAGCTTTCATGGTTGAGGGTGGACTAGACATACATACATAAATATATCATTTTAGAATGATTTTTTTTGTAACTGAAGGAATGCTCATGTATCTCTTCATTTCTGTGGCAACCACAGCCATAAGTTGACTTTCCTAAGGTGGTCTGAGATTCCCATATATCATATATGTTTAATGATGAAGTGCATCAATTTCAATAGGGCTTAATGTCCAATAAAAATGTATACATAGCAGTAATATGTACTTATATCAGGTCTGCATCTTCAGGATTGCATACAACTTCTCCAAAGTGCCTGGTATGACCACCCAAACCCTTCCAAAAGTTTTATTTTTATTTATTTTATTTATATATCAAATTTGTCACCACCCATCTCGTTGAAACCACCTTTCCAAAAGTTGCCAGTGATGCATAATTTTTAATGAGATGGAATAGATTAAATATTCCCAAACATATTAGCTATATATCATTATTTTTAACAGTGCCTTATTTTTTACTAAAGCAAATTTAATTTTTGTCTCATCTCCATCTTCATTGAAGAATATGGCCCCTGGCTTGCCATTCAAAGATGAGTATGGTCCTTATCTCAAAAATGTTTGAGAGCCCTTGGTTTAAACAATGAACTGCAAGAGTTATATAGAAAGAATAGTCTACATTTTAAAGTATGATGAGGCTGAATAGGATAGGATTTTTTTTTTTTTTTGGTCTGATCATGATTCACTTCCCACCAGTCCCCTTGCAAGGAGTATGTTTCCCCAACTGGCACTGTATCTCCAATGGAGGTCAGTCAAAGGAAAAAAATGGTTTAGAGAATAAATCATAGCAAGGCAAGCTACAGCACTGAACAGGTTTTGCACTCCATTATGTTCCCTTTGAAATGGTATCTTCACACATGTGCATATACACACACACACATGTACACACACACCAGGAACAATTCTGCATTTAAACAAATATCTTGTTAGGTCCTAATTTGCCAAGGATTCCAGCCTTGGACTTTTCAATAATTTTCACAAAGAAATCTTTTGCAACTTTTTTGCTTACCTTCTTCAAGGAAATAATTCCTTCCCGTGTTTCTTTGTCAGTTGATATAGAAAATATTCCAGAGCCATCCCCATTTATGATAGTATATTTCATGTCTGCATTTGACCCTGTGTCTGCATCACTGGCCTTGATTTTGCCTACTGCAGAACCAACTTGTGCTGACTCAGGAACATACAGCTGATAATGTTCTGAAAAATATAATCAGGCAACTTTTCTAGTAATACTGTTTTAGAAAGATTTCAAAATCAGCACAGAAGGGACAAATTCAGTGAAATACATGAAACATTGTATCGTCAGTTTATAGTGTCTCTGTTTTAGACTGATTATCAAAGGTTGTAGGATACTGCTTCCTGGGAAGAATAAAACAACAATATAAAACAACTCCAACAGAGCAAACAATTTATAATTATGTATGGCTATGACAACCATGTATTCTAGATTTCATTCTTAACTAGGGGTGAAGCAGCGTGTTTGCAAATGGGGGGACAGACTTCTCTAAGCCTTACCCAAAATATATGTCCAAACAATGAGAATTACCCTCAGGTCTTTTTGCCTGGACTCATGCAGCATGCTAAATCCAAATTAACAAAACACAGCTGGTGTGTCCATATAATATGCTATACCAAAACAAAGAAATCACAATATGATTGAATACGATGGCCTCGTTCAGAAAGTATGCTAAGACAATGGCTAGCTTCCCATCATAAATTAACTAACCTTATAAATTACCAAACCCTTTGTTTATACAAGGTCTAGAGTCAGAGGACTAGCAGAATTAGATCGACCACTTATTCTCATTTATCCCAAACTACAGGCCTGGTTGCTAACAGTTGCTACCTAGGAGAAGTACAAAACAATAGAAAATGTTCCTCGTCCCCACAATGCCCAGGATTCTCTTCTGTGATCTCCTTGTATATTGGTTACCAATAAATCCTGTGGAAATAAAATTTGTCATGGGCTGGCAAAGCACATTGATCAAAAGGAATTTAACCCTGAAAGAAAATAATCCCAGGAGATTTCAGTTGTAGAAGTACATCATTTCAAGGACAGAAATTGCAGTTGTGCTTCTAGAATCCCAAGTTATTCTGGCCAAAGATTGAAAGAGCATGCAAATCTTGCTAGAGCTCCGAGACCATGCAGCTAAGGCCTTTCTGGACATACTGTAGCCCTAGTTTAATATTCTATTTTGAATGGGAAGCCCACAAGCAGGAAATGACAGGAACAGCCTACTGCTGTTATTCATCATTGCAGAAGTTGAAATTCTGAAGTAATCTTTAAAAGCTATCAAAGCTAGTGGCCATAACCAATTTTTCTTTTGGCCAATTCCATAACTTTGTTGGATGTGAAGAAGCACTGGCTTTATTTGGGACTCTTTTGTGTTCTGCTCTTAGAAGACATGCTGTGTAATGCAAGACAGTAGTTCAGTATAGTAAGTAAAATTTTAAATGAATATAAAGGATCTGAGAACTTTTCTTTTGTTTCCCTGAATTGTTTGACTTTAAAGCTGTAACAGCATTTATATCTTTGAAGCCATAGAGAAAAAATACAACACTTTTGAGCTTGCATCGTTCTTGCCTCCCAAATGGCCAAGGAAACAAGGTCTGTAAATTTCACTGAGTTAAAAACTAAGCAATTTAAAAACCCTAAAGTGAGTTCTCCCCCTCCTACATTGATGTGTCTTGCAATTGTAAGAAACTTTACCATTCAAAACGTCACTGCACTGAATCAGATTATTTCTTAAGAGAACATTTGTGCACCCACCAGCTGACCTTAATATAAAAAGAAACAAAAACATACTTGCTGCTCTGAGGCTAAGAAAGCTACAATTATGACTGCAGTGGGTTTTGCAATACAGCTGAAATTACCACTTGGCTATCTTGAGACATGCAGGCTGGAGGGGTTGGGGGAGGGGAAAAAAGGAAAGGTAAAATCAAACCATTATTTTAAAATTCAACATCAATATCAGAATCAGTGTGATAAATCAAGAATTAGGAGAAAAGGGAGTGAACCTGTTTGTAATTAGCAGCAAAAATTCCTCAGTAGCCAATCATTACTAAATAGACATTTATAATGAATATGTCAGAATATTTCTCTTTGTAGAAAACAGTAAATGCCCTTCATGAGCTAGCTCTTCATTCTGGAAGACTACAAACCCAGGCACATGTTACTTGGAAGTAACTCTTTTTCTGCAATTTAGTTGTGAGCAACTATGCACTGAATTTGTCTCATGTGGTAATTAATACTGTATGTCCTTCTATTTTCCAGATATTCAGTAAGCTTGTCAGTGCTTAATGATTATCAGTTTTTAACTGATAACCAATACAGAAAAGCTTTAAATAATTTTCTATCTCTATCTCTCTTTTATATATTCCAAAAAAAGTACAGAGGAGTTTGGACTTTGTTTGGATCAAAAGTAGGCCGAGTTTCCTGTATGTTGTGAGCGATCAAACATCTTCAATAATGGCACACCCACCAGTTCTAAGAGCCATGCTTATTTTCTGTCAAGAGAAGATTGAACAATTTATTCAACAATAGACAACAGAGAGAAAGATCAATGAAAGAAAAAGGATTCCCAACAATGTTTTTGCAACAATGGAAATTCATTTCTTTCCTCTGGAAGCACATCTTGCTAGACATTTTTCAGTCTACATCAAATCTTTTTGTAGGAGTATAATGCAGTGTTTAACTGTTCGACTAGGACTGAGGAAGACTCAAGTTGAAAGTTCCTGCTGCTCATGGTCTTTCCTTAGTTGTATCTTTGTTGTTGTTGTTGTTGTTGTTGTTCAGTTGTTAAGTTGTGCCTGACTCTTTGTGCCCCATGAACCGATTGCGCCAAGCCTTCCTGTCCTTCACTGCTTCCCGGAGTTTGCTCAATTTGTATCTAGCATGGTACAAAAGTACCCTAACAGCATCTTTCTTTCTGTCATTTGCCATCATGTTGCCATCCTGGGACAGGATTAAGTAGTTCTTAGCTGCATCAATAACAAAGAAGCTGACAGTATCCAACAACAGCTGTGAGGTGTGTAAAAAATTTTTTACACTTTGTTATCCATTGCCTCTGAGGCAAAACCAGATCACCAGTACCAGCTGAGATCAGATAAAGACTTTTTGGCATTTTAGGGTGACCACAGCATATTCTGTCTCCTCTAGTCCCTAGTAAGCCTTCTCTACCAACTTTTTGCTGCTGCCTCCCTAAAGAGCTGGATACAGCAAAGAGTGAACCATAAAGAAAACTACTTGCCAGAGTTTGAAATAGCATAATAGTGAAACAGGCTGAAATAGTGCAACTTTGAAATGATGGGAAGCCCTCCCTCATTATTTCTCAAACAAAGCACAGAGGCAACAGGAGTACACATTTGTTGCCTGTATTAAAAAGAGAGGGAAGAGAAGAGAAATTCTAAGAAAATTGTTCATTGTGACTCATCTTCCTTTATGATGTTATTTTTTTAATGATCTGACCGATATGGGAGGTGATTGAAAATGAACATAAAAACTCTTGAGGAAGAGAAAAAAACACAGTTATTTTATTTTAATTGCAGAGTTTCTGTGTGCATATGTTGTAATCCTTGAACATAATGGACAGTTTCATTTAAAAACTGGCCTTTTCATGACAGGCACCTCATTTTCTCTAATAGGTGAATACAATTTCAGTTCATTTCATGCAAAAGTGAGCATATTTCTTCAATTTGTGCAACTCTCAGATGTTCAAGTAATCAACTGAGGTTCTTATCCATTTCATATAATGAAGACAGGTTGATGTAGTGGTTAAGGTGCTAGACTAGAAACTGGAAGACCGTGAGTTCTAGCCTTCCCTTGGGTACAAAAGCTGGCTGGGTGGCTTTGGGTCAGTCACGCTCTCTCAACCCAGCTCATCTTGCAGGGTTACTGTTGTTGTGGGGAAAATAGGAGGTGGGAACATTATGTGTGCTGCCTTGTAAAAATAAAGGCAGGATATAAATCTAATAAGTAAATACATAAAGATCATGCTATTGCTATGAAATGGGTGGTCATATAAATGTTAAATAAATAAGACCATAACCCAATGTTGAAATGGACAAGAAATTCTATCCATATGCTGTAATTTCTGGGAATTGCATTATACTGTATATAAATAGGTATGTGTGCCCATGTGACAGGTCTTCATTCAGCCACATTTCCTGTTGGCTGGTCATGCATCCAGGCTTCTGTGAAGAACAAACACTTTGTATCAGCTACCTTTGCTGATAAGAAGAGTAGAAACAGTTTGTTTTTCAAAGGAAAGGTTCTTGCCAGAGCCCTCACTGATGAGTTGGGAACAGAAGTAGTAATCAGAGAGGACTCTGGAGAGGAGAAAGGAGAAACTGGAATAGAAGTAATGGCTGGCAAACAAGATGGATGTTGAAAACCTATGGATTTCATAAAAAAGCAATGTAGGCTAGTGAACTTGACTTGTATTGGGCAGTGTTTGTTCTGCTGAAGGTTTGTTCACCTGAGAAGGTGGAGTAAACCTATTCCTTTCCTGTCCCCATCTTTAGTGACTAACAATTGCTGGATCTGAGTTTTGTCTGAATTTCAGGCAATAATAGGCTTCATCCCAATCAATGAATTTAGTGTGTGAATTAGTATGGATAACATTCATGGTTTTTCTTCAAAATGGATGTAGTATTTACCGTCATCAGCTTTACTCATGTATGAGTGTGTCTTTGAGCTTGAAAAATCTCATTTGCCTTTTAACAGACATCTGGCTTGGACATACCTTCCTTCCCATTAATCTGTTAAACTGATGGTTTCCTGTAGTACCCTTTTGGAGGGCACATGAACATTAAATAAACTTTAAACAATGGGCAAGGGAGCAATGAATTGTGCTTTCAAATACTCTGTAGTGATGTAAGACGCAGTAGATACCTACCTAATAGAAGAAAAATATCATTTGCATCATGTACATCAGTCCACAGAGTGTACAATCCTTTACAACCAGCAGTAATGGATACAATTAAGAAAACCTACTCCCAGGAAGAGCAGAATTTTTTTTTTTAAGTCCAATTTTTTCTTACACTTCTGTCTCATGTACGGTATTATTTTATGATGGCAAAGACAGTATTGATTGTTTTACTCCCAAATAATCTTGATATCTGTGCCTCAAGTGCAAATGGCAGGAGGCTCAAAATAAATGTTATCGTAAGGGTGGTGGGAATCTTGAGAAATTTTGTCCTTCTACCATTTGAGTAAGCACCTTTAGCAACTAAAGCATTTAATGCACTTCTGTTTAGTTTCTCCATCTCACCTACAGAAAAAAATCTAGATTCCAGCTGAGAAAACTATCTCATGCTACATGCTGGAAAAGCTTTTAAACTAGTCATTTATGCACTTCAACTCTTAGCTAGTTCTGTTCTTCAATAAAAAATATGAAACATTTCCTTTCTTTTGTATGCTTTCTTTTTTAAATGAAGAACAATTAGACTCAAGTACATTGGAGACATGCTGCATGCAGTATATTTGTTAATTGAAGGGAAGAAAATTAATGTAGGAATACACTTAAATGAAGCATTGTCATTCATTCACCCTTCCTTGAGGAGATCATCATGGAAAAATTATCTGCAGAAATGCTGGCACCCTTAAACTTAGCTCGGTCACACAGTTTGCATTTGCAACAGAGAGAACACTAAAAATCCAGATTAAAAAACAAAACAAAACTTAAGTATTACCTTTTTTTTTCCAATCTTAAATAACCTTGTTAGGGAGAAATTCCCCTTGATCTAAGAGGTCTTTCCTTTTGAATAAACATGTTTTGGATTGTTTGGTCAGTTTCATTGCTAGAAATAGTGCAACATTCCAATAAACAAATATTTGCAAATGTAGAGAAAACAGTCTCATTGCCAGGCTTTTTTCTACAATTCTGTCTAAGATCTGTGTTGCTTTATGTGATCCTCCTTTTCCCATGCTCTCGTTAGGAACAATGGAGCAGGAATATTACAGGCTGTCTTATACTGAATCTAGCTTAGTACTGTGGATACTAAATGTCAGCAGTTGTCTAGAGCAATTTTTCCAGCCCTGTCTGGAGATCCCATACAAAGCATTTGCTCTACCACTAAGCTACAGCTATTCCCCTAATAAAAAATATCCCAAATATGGTCGTTTTCTGATGTCTGATGACAATCATTCTGCAAACTGATACTCTTCAATGACATTAGCACTCTAGTACGCCAGAACTTACCACAAGCTTTATAAAATCCAGTAAAATGGAGACCAGCTAGTCTAGTATGCCTTGGAAGTCCTCTCCAAAAGAAGAGAAGCAGATTTCAGAATTCATAAAGAAATGCAGCTAACTAGGAAGGTTTACAATATGCAATTAACTCTTAACTTGTAAGGAAATTGCTCTTTTGTATAGTTTTGTGGGGTGACAAGCAGTTTTTCTTTTGATGTAAGTATATACAGGCATAGGTTAAAATGAATGTCTTTAGGTATTCAAACTTGATCTTAATATGGAAACAACTTATTGAAACTCTGTGCTAGGTAATACATTTTGTGTCTCTCTACATTAACAATTAAATCCTATTTCAAATACATTAGGAAAAAATGTTTAACTTTTTCATCTCAAGGATTAAAAGAAAACCGATGTACATTAAATATGCCATTTTCTGCCTATTCAATATTAAACTAAGCATTTAATGGCAAACATAGGACTGGGAATCTAACTTTTCTTTGGTGCAAAGCAAATTTTGCCATGCATAACATGGTGGACAAAATATAGAGGTGCTTAACCCTTTTCTGAACTGCAGGATTATCACCTTGGTTACAGTATTTGCCACGTGGAATGGGAGAAAACACAGAATGGAAGATGAAGCGACTGGGTGAGTGAAAACAGGGGAAAGTATTTTGCTAAATACTATTTGTTCCTTATACCATACAAATTGAATGAATGAATGAATGAATGAATGAATGAATGAATGAATGAATGAATGAATGAATTGCTTCTAATCAACTTCTGATCCAGACATGTTGGTCCAGATTCCCAGTCCCATGTTTTCCACCATACACCTGATTACAGGTAGTCCTCACTTAACTACCATAATTGGGACTGGAATTTCCATTGCTAAGTGATGTGGTTGTAAAGCAGAACATTATGTATCTGTATCGCTTTGCGATGGCAATCCCAGCAGTCGCTGTTGCTGTCATTAAGTGAGGAGCGCAGGTCTTTAAGTGAGGAACTCCTGTGACATATGGCTTCCTGCTAGCTTCCAACAAACAGAATTAATGGGGAAGCACGTAGGAAGTCGCAAGTCCTGGGAGGCTCACAAGCAGGCTTGCAAGCAGGCTGGCAGATGGGTGAGTGCTATGGAGTGTGGCTGGGCAGGGGGGTGGCCGCTGTGAAGTGCAGGAGTGTTCACAGGTGGCTGCTGCAGCGCGAGTATACCTGGGTGGTGCCGTAGAGTGCAGGAGGGCATGCAGGTAGCTGGGGATCTCATCCTTAGTAGCCAGACTCCTTGGGAGAAAAAGTGGCAGAAGGGGGAGTTACTTAAAGGAGCAACTTGCAACCTTCCCTGCCAGCTTCCCCGTTGACTTTGCTTGTGGAAAGCTGGCAGGGAAGATTGTAAATGATGATCATGTGACCATGGGATGCTGCAACCATTGTGTGAGCCAGTTGCCAAGGCCTGGATTGCGATCATGTGACCGTGGAGGTGCTGGGATGGCCAGAACCTCAAGGACCGGTCGTAAGCACCACTCGTTCAGCACCGTCATAACTTTGAATGGTTGCTGAACGAGTTGTCATTAACTGAGGACTACCTGTACTTATATACCCACATCTGTGAAAGCAGAAAAGAAAAAAGAGGAGAAGGTTTTGCTGGGTGAAGATTCCACTGCAAATACTACTTCTTAGGAGTTAGTGAACACAGTTTGCCACTGTCAAATATCTTGATTGTTATTCACAGCTCATCCTTCATTTTAACAGAATCTCCCTGAAATTGTAATGGCAGACAGTTTTTGTTCGGAAGAAATAAATCAGATCAAACCTTTACATACTCTGAAGGAACCTGGGAGGATTGTCGTTGACATCGGTGAGTGTGATATTTACTGTGGTTGATCCCGATAACCCTCCAACTTGTCCAGCCATATCTTTGGCTTGAATGACAACCGAATAATGTTCTCTGGCTTCCCTGTCCATGTTATGCAGAGCTGTTCTTATGACTCCTGTGGTGTTAAAAAAAAAAGGGGGGGGCAGAAAAGAAACATTATCCTTAGCTTCCAGAAACAAACAAAAAAACTAGCTAGTAAGCCATTACCAAGAAAAAAACCCAATTCATATCCCAAATTAATTGGGATACGATACATAGAAATTAAATGCACTCATGTGATAAGGATGGATAAGATGCTAATAAATGAACAATCCAATCCATATAAGCTATCAGGCTCACCGGCCAGGCCTTAACAGAAATTCACAGGCACCTGGCTCTAGGTTTAACTCAGTTTAAGGCTTTCAGATACATGGCAAAGCACAACTAAGTAAGAAAAGAACTGTCCTCTATCAATATGAAGATGCAACATCCTTTTTATGCCCACTGTGGTTTAATGCCTGTATGTCTTTCTCCTGCTGTTCACATGGTTTTGTGGATTATTTCCCCTGCACTTCTTGCCCTGAAACTGGCCATCTGTTGTTGACATCTCTGCTTGAGAAACTCTGGCTGTAAACTCTGACCCAACACACACACACGCACACACACACACACAAAGACTTGTACATGATAAGAGCTCAATAAGTACTTTAATTGAACTATTTAATAAAGGTAATACCATGCCTTATGATATGGCTATGGCTTAAAAAGTTGCTCTGTGAGTGGGTGGCCATATAAATAACATAAATTCTGGCTTGGGGGCTTCTAAAATATTTTACTTTCTATTCATAATCTGGCTGTATTCTTATGATGACTTTATTAATGCAAACAATTAAATGATATAAAAACAAATGGTCTTACTAGGCCAGCTTAAAAACAGCTAATTTTAGTATAATATTACATAATAGAATAACAACTTTATTTAAGTCAAATGTTTTCATTCTCTTTCATCAGTGGAAATGCCTTTGCACTGTTGCTCTTATGAAATAAGCCTGCATTCCAGTGTAAACATGTGTAGGCAGACATGCATAGAATCATGATGAGACACCAACATTTCCTACAAAATATAGGCTTTATTATCAAATAGAGAGAGCCAGAGTCAGCACTTGATTCATTCCAGATTTTTGTAGAGAACAAATTTTAAAGATTAGCAATATTTTATAAATTGAGTTTGGAAAAGAATAGCCAATGCCAATGATGCAAACTTGGATAATAAGATCACAGACTTTAAAGTGGCTGAAGTCATCAAATTGTTTTCAAAGGCAGCTCTATATGGAAAACATTATAGTCTGAAAACATTATAGTCATTGTGAGTGTATATGATTCAAACTAGAGCTCTTTTCTCCTTAGCTGGTAAGAAGTTCTATTGATTTTTTTTTTCAAATCTCCACATTGACTCTTTAAAAAGAATAAAGCAGTTCACCACAGCTATTTTTTTAATTTCCAGTAATGTCCCCTTGAAGAAATGGAATTGCTGAATCTGTTTTAAAATCTACCTTTTCCTCTTACAAATATCATTACAATAGCTGACAGACAGACAGACAGACAGACAGACAGACAGACAGACAGTAACTGAGTGGCTTACAAGTTTAAAAACAAACAAACTCCCCAAACATAACTCCCTGACGCTCAGAGATAAACTGTTAACCATCATTAGTGGCAGAGATCATCCCTCCTCTGACCCAAATGTCTGGAAGAACAGCCAGGTATTCAATAATTGGCTGCTTATAAGGAAGTCCACACAAGATACCAAAGTTATAAAACATAGAAGGCTGTTTTAGTCATGGCAGCTGGACTGAGGACTCACATGTGTTCAGTAATAAATCTTGAATGAAATGAAGGGCAAATTAGTCTTTAGGTCCCTTCTCTCTCCCATGTAGGCTACAGCCTGTGACATCACAGTCCATGATGGTCCATTACTCTGTATTGCTGAATATTAAACCTGGACTCTTGGCACTGTATAATGCTCTCTTTCTAGCCACCTTCACTCATACTGTACCTGCTGGTTAGAACTTCAGGCCATACATAGAAACAGAGGCTTAAGACATTGTACTTTAATCACATACCCAACATAAAACCAGCTTTACACATATGCAAAAGCGAACCTAGGTTGATGAAAGTATGTTACTGTACATACTTGCTTACCATACACAAGTTGCTGTATGATAGTAAAACATAAATTACAGTTCATGAGCTATTTGGTGAGTAACCAAGGATGTTTGGCACAAATTCCATTAATTCAGTTACCTGAGTTGAGCATATATTGTAGACTAAGGATGTGCAATGCTTTGGATTTGTTTTTTCCCCCCAGAAAGGTGCTTCAGAACATGCAAGAACACAAAGTCTGTCTTAGTACTCATTAAAACTGCTGCATGGAGTTTTGGGAAAAAGTGAAGGTACTTAAACAAATTCAGATAGCTATATGCACACCCCCATATGCTTCAAGGCACATTTTTACAATAGAATCCAAAGGACTGCACAGCCTTATTATATACCAATTTGAGATATCTATTATATACCTGATCCAATACAGTTTTGTAAAGTCCAGACCAAGCTAATTACATTTCAGTCTCACTGAAATCAATATGAAAAGTTAGTCATGCCAAATTGAAATTGCATGGATTTCAAAGGAAACGGAGTGCTATTTATTTTGTTCTGGATGCAAGACACTATGGCTACTGAGCTCTGAATTATTGCTTAATTTTCCTCCTCTGCAAAACAGAGGATCTTTAAAAATCAGAATGGAATTGGCAGAACTAGAATGCACATTATTTCAAGTCAAATCCAGACTTGAATGAGTCTGGCCATAACTCAGAATGAACCATCCTTTTTTGAACAGAGATGTTTGTATTTCCCCTTTCCTCTTAAAATTCATTGCATTCACTTAAAGGAGTATTTTTTCCTCTGTTGCATTTCTATTGCAATTATCTAATATGACAGTGTTAAGATACTGGTATGGTACAAGACAGGAGATATGGGAGGGGTTATCTGAATTCTACATATTGGCTGAACATCTAACCAATCTGCCTCCGTGTGTGTGTGTGTGTGTGTGTGTGCACACTATACGCACACATATACATACCCTTTGGAAGTGTTTGTTAGAATCTTAGGACTGTTGTGTATAATATTGTATCAGATGTACAAGCCATCTTCTTTGTGTCTCAGATAAGCATAAGCAATAATAAATTTGTGCAGGTGATGATTTTATGTTCAAGTATAGCTTATATATCTATATGCATTATAAATTAAAAGTCAATATCAGTTTCAAATCCTCTTTTTTTTGTTTTATGTTGAAAGGAGACATCAAAGACTAACACTGGACTAAGCCCGAAGGGTAAAATCTACACATTTATACAAGTCTCTCTAAAAATGTATTCTTTATTCAAGACATATGGAACACTTCAATATGGATGCTTGGGTGGCATGTGATTTATGGATTGCTGTTGGAGAGGCATGGGTTCAGTTATATCTTTTGCTATCAAAGCCCACTGGATAATTCTGGGACAGTCACTCTCTCTCAGATCAGTTTATCTCACAGGTTCATAGTTGTGTGGAAAACACTGGAGAAGGGAGTGGTACCTATATTGATATGAGTTTCTAGACGATATAAATCTAATGAATAAATATCAGTAAAAACTGTAAAAATGTCTTAATATAGTGGTTCTTAGCCTTTCATATTTTACATCCCACTAACCAGACAAAGAACATGGTCCCCTCCAAAGAAAATGCATGCATTCTTTTAAAGAAAGATCTCTTTATGTTTACAGACAATCTGCTATTATCATTTATATCAATCAATCTTATTCTCCAGGATTGGTGCTGCAGCATGAAGGCTGCTTGAAGATTGCTGAGGGGCTCTGACATTGTGTGCTGCTTTATCTACCACCAGCTGCTTGGAAGAGAAGTCTTTGCATTATCAGTAGGGAAGAACATCTGGACCACATTCTTGAAGACATGAACTTGTCTTTAATCTCTTTTTGACAGTGTGCCTCAGCATAAATACAAAGCCAGTCTGCAGGGCAAGGGAGAGCACAATAGTAATCAGCAGGAAGGGTCATGAGTAGATGCCCATCAATCCTGCTATAGGATGGCATGATACCTGACACAGGTTGTTCTATACAATCAGTCTGGCTTTCCAAAACTGCTTTCCAAAAGGACTATACCGTTGCTTTTGCTGAATGTTACATATTGAAATGCGTTTCACTAGTTTAATTAACAAACTAACACGATTAAAACAAATATAAAATCCAGCATAATTGCATAAAATCTTTGCTAATTATGTTTGAATAAAAAGACAATCAACATTCCTTTCTTTCACTTTTGAATTTGAAATCTGAGCCATGTGTAAAGTTTTTATGACATTGATTACTTGTATAGTTCTATGATAAGAGCTGAGTTTTTATTAATTTTAAAATAGGGAATTCTCCAAAATTTTCATTCTTTTCTGATGGTGGACCAACATGCCCAAACAAATTTGGATCTTGCAAGAAATTCTCCCTTATTTTCACTTAATAGGGAACTCTCTCAATGACATATGAATCCGCACTCATCTACTGAAGTATTATTGTTAGAGGTACACTTTTGAAAGTAGGGCATATTATCAATGCAACATTATTAAAACTCAAAAAATTAGTGCAGCAAGGAGAGCACAGGTACATTTATCAGCATACCTTAAAGCATTTAACTAGATGTTCCAAGAACTGAAGTATAACATTTTAATTTATACTTGTGTGGATTTCAATTAAACCTCACCCTCCTAAATAGATCGATATCATTAAATTTACAGATTTTACAAGGTGAATTCTAGGTCCATGCCATTAGTTGCTATAATGCCTGGCTAAAAACTTTAAAATATTGTCTCCTGAGGAATCAGAATACTGTCAATTGACAGGTGTATAAATGCTCTGGAAAGTTCTCTCCATATTTATTTGGATGCAACTGGCATTCACTTAAAAGAGGGTAAGTCCATTTGAACTAACTGGACTTAATGTTGATTAGATATGCAGAGGACAACACCATTAAATTATTTTCTTGAAGGACACTGACTAATTGAAGGCTAGCTGATGTTAAACTTCATAATTAATAGGAAGGACAACTTGGGAAGAAACATTAGGCATGTGTATGCCTGAATAATCAGAACCATTAAACTTACCAGCCTGTTTAGTTTTTACAGCATCAAGCTTAGTTATTTCCTAATATGAAGCTGTGCAGGAATTTAAGTTGTTTTGTGCAATTAAGCCTTTAGTAAAATCCAGTGAGTTCATTATCCCAGTGGATGAGTTCATTATCTATTTTCTTTTTAATAAACGTGTGGGTGTGTGTGTTTGTATACAGACACACATACGTACACACACACACACACACACACACACTTTTAGGTGCGCAGCAATATAGGATTAATAATAATAATAATAGCAAGAAAAGAAACATAATTATTGAGAGATGCACAACTGTGTTAGCCCAGAAAATCACTATGGATTTTCTGCTTGAGAATTTCTTCCATGTTATTTGAGGTTAAAGATGAAGAGTGAGGAAAAATAAGGCAAAGCAGATATTACTATTTCAAACCCATTTTTTTTGGTGAAAATTATAGTGGTGCTAAATCTCACTAGAAAGGAGGACATGTAATTCAGTTACACAAGAAGTTTGCAATAATTAAAAAAAAAAAACATAAAATGTACTGGTAGGATTTTTTTTTTTGGTGCCTTCATGTCAGCATTGACTTCTGGTGACTGCCTGGACAAGTCTCTGCAGTTTTCTTGGCAAGATTTTGGAAGTGGCTTGCCATTGCCTTCTTCCTAGGGCTGAGAGAGAGTGATTCGCTGAAGGTCATCCAGCTGGCTTCATGCCCCAGGTGGGACTAGAACTCACATTCTCCGGGTTTCTAGTCTGGCACCTTAACCACCACACCAAACTGGCTCTTGGTGGGACAATTAGAGAAGTAGAAATAGTTTGGAAAACATATTGAGAAGAATGCCATGTGTGCAAGCCAGACATGATGCTATTGTAGATTGGCCCAAGTTTTAAAAATGGTTCAAAGCTTGCTGATGCTGACTTCAGTAAAACTGAGTACCAGGTCATTCTGAAGATAGTAATCTGCAGAGCTAGCCATTGATGATCTTCTCACAGATGGTCAGATACTGTAAAAAGTTGGCCTGACAAGAGTAGCAGCATTGTCTGCACATGGGTTTAGAAGAGATCATATAAAATTACTGACTGGAGAAGTTGCAAGAGAAGAGCATCTGCTGCCTTTAAAAAAATTCCCTCCAGAAGCAGAAGTGGTACGTGGCCTTCCGATTGTGAATGTTGGGAGACCATCATTCTAGACACACTTGATAGACTCCATTAAATAAGAAGAGATGGGCCATCATAATCTCTGTGATTCTGATCCATAGGTAATAGCTAACATTGCTCTTTGCCGATCTTAGGATTCTAGAAAACACTTGATAGCCTATAGAACAACCAGTCCAGGCTTTCACAAGGCAATACAAATGATTCTGCTTTGATGAGCTTTCTGTAGAGATAGTGGGGCTAGGCTGGCATTATAATTTGCTTTCTAGTAATTTAATTTAATTTTATTTGTGCTGTATTGCAAACTGCCAAGTGCATCAAAGTATGATGATGTATAAATGCCTTTATATATGTATGTATAAATAAACATACTTCTTTATATCTTGTCTGACACCCCACTTTAAGCAAAATTTCATGGCAGTTCTCAGGTTTTTGTGTGAAACAAACCTATACCTCTTCCAGGAGATACTCTTATGCTTCTAGCCATTTACCTAAATATATCTAAATCTTGCTTAGATAAGAACATTAGAAAACTTATATCACATTAAATGCTTAATTATCTTCTGGTGTAAAATTTCAAAATGTAGTTAAAAACAGCATGAATTTTGATTAAAGCAATTCAGAAAGTGACATATCCCCTTTTTCTTTTTAAGAAACACCTTCATTACAGTTTGATAACTTACTGTTGAGTAGCAAACAGTTTTTATTACTGATTCTGAGAAGATGTTGAAATATTGTGTATGATATATGAGGAACAAAATGAAATATCTTTGAGAATTCGCTGACAAACATTCCCACATTCCCTATGTCTATCAAATAATATAATTATTTGTTGACAGGACAATTAAAGTAACAATTGAGTTGAAGATAAAGATTGGCTGATTGGTCAATAAGTCTTAACATTGACTGAAGACAGATTTCTATATTGTTCTGTTCCTATGTGGATATTATAAGCAGGAATAATACGCAAATTGAATTTGTATATCTCATATGTTAACATAGAAAAATCTGAACAATAGTAGAAATGGTTTACAAGTGTATACTATCATAATGACTATAAACAAGTTATTACAACATTGAACAAGATTAATGTACATATTGAAGGGCTTAAGCAATTTATTTCTGTTCAGACTGTGACCATTAATTGCTGTAGAATCAAAGTAATTCTCCAGTTGAAATGAGTGGTACACTTCTTTAGCTAGATATAATCTCTTGCAATCAACATAATGAAAGCAATTAGTGCCATCAAACTTTACTTCCAAGTCAAATATGGTACATGGTATATGATATGGCATGGTATAAGATCAGATCAGGATAGATTATGGTATATGAATTAGTGTTAGCCTTTCAGAATATTGGAATGATAAGAAAACCATTCTAAGCTAGTATTAATAGAAAACAAAATCCAGAGCAGGATTATTAAATCCAAGAATACACAAAGCCTCTCTTCTCTCATTTTCCCTTCATTATCCTGGCAAGAGAATACAGAACAAAATTCCTCAAAAAAGAGCCATATTGTCCAAAGCAACAATTATTTTTCTACTTGAAATAGCCATGTATTCTCAGGAAATACAGTACATTGGGGGAAAGTGTTGAGAAAATCTTGTTTGGAATCCTCCAGTTCATTCACTGGGTTCATATTTAGCACAGCATATGTGCGTGAGTATTTCAGTAAGGGCATCTACAGATAGCTGCTTAATGTGCGAAAGAACAAGAGAAATTTATTGAGGAAGTTATGTGCTATGTGAAAAAGTCTGCAACTCTGAGATTTCTGCCTTCTGCCAGCGGGGAAAGGAAAGGAAAGGCCAAAATGTAGGAAGGAGGCTGAAGGAGACAGCCTAACAACTTAGCAATCAAGTTAAATAAACCACGGCCAGGTTGAGTTCTACCTACCCTGACCCCTGATTATTTCCAGCAGGTGGGCCTTCAAGTACCTGTTCTTCAAGTGACTGCTTGAGCAGCAAATGGTCACACACAAGGAAAATTACTTGGCCATGTGTTTCCTCAGACCCTGGGAGTGGAGACTGATTTCTCAGGAAGTTTCCACACTTCAGAAGAAACTTTTTAAGTGCAAAGACAGCCACTCTGAGCCAGGCTCTTCCCTTGGTTTTTTTCTTAGACGAATCCTTGGGTGAACTGCAGGCGATGTTGGGCTTTCAGACTGGAGTTGTGCAACTGCAGAAGCCCTAGGTTCTGAACAAGCATTCATGTTTCCCAGAAAGGATGGTTGCCTGCACTAATAATCTCACCAAGTGTTAAGTGCTACTGGTTACAGAAGTGGCCCAGGTGAAGGGCAGAAAACAAGGGGATTGAGACATCCACTGGATGTTCCTCCCCTAGCAGCAGGGCCCTAGATCTGGCATGGGATTCTCCCTGGCAAGCTCAAGTGTATCAGTCTCAATTTGGTGCAGTGTCCAGCACTGCAGAACCTCTGATCTATGCTTCACAAGACAGCCAGAAGAAAATGAAGAGACACATCCAGATTTGGGCAACCAATCCAAGATCTGCTCAGGCTGATATGTCTTTTGCCTACCAATCAGCATTCCAAGTGGGCAGATGATGCATTGACACTGCATCATTTAAGTCTGGATGCTGATTTGACGGAGTAACTCAGCAAGATTCTTAAGAAAAATCTTCCCATGCTGACTTCCTACACCTGCTGCAGGAGGAAACTGAGTGTTAGCTTCTTATCTTACCCTCCAGCCTATTGGTAGTGACCTGCCCATTGTCAGATAAGGCCAATGTTGAGGGATGAATTCTGTCCCTAAGGCACAGGTGGAAAAGATTGTTTCTTGGGTAAGAAATAAAAAACACAAATTTTGGACTCCCAAAATTTCAGTGAGGGGCAGATGGCAACAGAATTAGAATTTTCTGTATCTCTTTGCTGATGTCTAGGGTTGTCTAGATTTTTGCAAGCAAAAAGCCTTATTTTGAATACAGTATTTCCTATGTCCAGAACCTGTGAAACTCTGTCAAGTTTTGCTTCATCCAAATCCAGAACAAGCAAATTGTTCTGGATGTTGCATTGCATGAACTGTGGCTGACTCAGAGAACGTCAAGAGAACTCCCAGGAGGCAACCGTTTATTTCAAGTTTGAACAAAACACATTCTCTGTTTTGTGGACATACTTAACACTGCCTGTAAAGTTATCAGCTAAGTTAGTTCAAACAGATGACTGTATTCAGAAGACATTGAGCTTTCTAAGCATTGCTACAATGGGTTTACCTGAAAGGTCATATGAAAGTCCACTCTTCATTCAAGATCTATTTCACCTCACCTACATTTGCCCACACTTTACACCAACTTGTCTCATTTCTGTACATTGTATTAATATGTTTGCATGAGAAAACTGCTTGGCATATCAGATGGTACAATTGATTTAAATGCAGGAGACTCAGTTGAAAGCCTTGTTCCACAACACTCAGAAATTGAGAAGTGAAGGCTTGAAGGGGAAGCAACCCCTGAAAAATTGAGGGGAAAAACTTGTTTTCCCCAGTAATGTTTTCCGCTTAATTACTCCAATGATGGAGAAGCCAATGCCTTTTTTTCCCTCTTAGAAATGGATAACATTTATTAAGACAAACTTTTATTAATTCAGAATGATGTGGTATGAGGAAATCTACAAAATTAGAACATGATTATATAGTACACAATATTAGAGACTGCTGCAAAGCTTCATTGCTTTCCCCTTATATTTTCCTACTTTTATGCTTAGGCAGCAAAGAATGCAGTGATTTGCAGTTCTCTCTCTTCCAACATAGGCTATCATTGTCTTTGTACAATTTTGTGCAATTCCTATGAATATTTACATAGAGATGAGCTCCGCTAAGCAGAGTTTATCTTGCTTTGCATAAACATGAACAGAATTACTCTGAAATTTTCATAAACATGCCAAATAGTGCAACTGGATATTCTAAATTATGTTGATAAAGCAGTAAAATACATTTTGGTTTGTTAATGAAGTAAATATGTATGGCTATGTTTCCCTGGAGGGAAAGACAAAGAAAAATGTTTGTGTGTGTGTGTGTGTGTGGTGTGTTTCAACCTTTAACATTTCCAGAAATGATACTTTTAGCTTTAGGAATCAATATTAGTGAGGAAGATTGACAGATCTTTGGTTTCACCTTCTGTTATTGTTATTTACATTTATAGACTGCTAGTTCCCTAAAGACTCTCTTGGTGGTTAACAAGAAAGATACACCAACAATATACAATAAACGAATATACACAAATAAAGGTCCCTGTACTAACACAGAATAAAATTAAATTAAGTAAACCAAACTCAAAACCAAACTAAGATGGAATCAAAGCCCAAATTCCCTCTGGAAAAGCTCTGTTTTGAGCAGCTTCTGGATTCAGTCAGGATGGAGCCAGCTGGATGTCCACTGGATCTCCCATCTTTTTCCTGTAGCATCTGATCCCAATTGCATTGCAGGAGTATCTATGAATAGTTTGGAAAGCCTTCACTGCACTCTTATATTAGGAGTGATTTCAGGAGAATTGAAGTACTGTTGCTTTCTGTTACACCAATGTTAAAATTGTAATTTTCAGTTTCTTTTCTTCTTCTTTGGGGTATAAGCACAGGATAATCCTGTGTAATATATGTGAATGCATGCACACTGGTCTCCAGCACCAGAAGATCAACATGCTATTATGTTATTATATGAAGCCAGTCCACTTCTGCAACATAATTCCCAAAACTGAAACAACATTCTGGGATCAAACTAAAATTCTGGATCTAGAACATAGCAGATTTCAGAGATATCCTGTTTCAATTCCAGAAAGATTTTGCTAAAGACAGAATCATAATTTAAGTACCATGTATCTGTAACAGTTCTAAAACATAAAAGAAAGTCTTTAAATAGCAATCCATTACATTAAAATAATATCACTTAGGTTTTTGCAATTCTATTTTTATGATCTGTTTTGCAGATACATTTGCAAAAAAATGACTGAAGAGCACACTTTTATTATGCTTCTACAAGAGGTCATTCATCATTTGAAAAGTGATTATAAGTACCGTCAAAATCTTCAGGTATTTAAATGATGAGTCATACACATTTTGTAGAAGGATGTGAACAGAGGATTATGCTATGAAAAGGCTATGAACAATGGGTAAAAGTGAAAAAAGGGTTTTGAAAACCTCAAAAGGTAGGTAGCATAGAATAATTTGAAATTTGATTAAGTGCAGTAAAAGGAGTCCTGCAGACAAATATCAGATTGCTTATTTCAGATCTACAGATATAATTCTCCCACATTCTCACTCCTTCCTTGGAGTCCTGTTGTTTTCCAGAGTGCTTCATAGGAAAGGGGTTGAGAATGTGAAAATGGTATTTTTGACGTAATGCATAGTGGTTTATAGTGGGTCTAATAGTTTGTCTGGGGTGGGGCACCTGACTTCTTTCTCCCTGCTTCAGTATTTCTTTGAGAAAGCAACCTTGCAAAAATTCCATTATGATGTTTCAACAACCACTACATCTTCCTTCCCAGTAACAAGTTTTCTTTCAACCTTATAGAAGATTATGCAGTTCAGTTTTGTCTCTACAGTCAGAGCCCTGTGTGCTTCAGGGCTGGAAAAACAAAGTGCTGATAACAGTTCACATAGAGAACTGAACAGCACATATTCTGTAAAGATTCTACAATTCATGCACAAATATAAACCATTATGTTTTTATAACATATTTTAATTAAGCTTTTCTTCACAGCCATCATAGCTGCCATCATTTCACTTAGATTTCTGTCTTGCATAACATTATTTTATTTCACATGGAATTTGTAAATTTGATGATAGATACATTTGTTCTTGTATGAATATTCTGAGTTCTGTTGTAAAGCATGAAATAACACCGTTCATAGGAGGAAGGAAAACACCTTAGCAAATAAAGAAGAGTCCCCTTTGTGCTGAACTGGTTTGTGTGTTTATTTATTTATCTGGTGCCTTCAAGTCAGTCTTGACTCTTGACAACTGCCTGGACTAGTCCCTAGTTTTCTTGGTAAGGTTTTTCAGAAGTGGCTTGCCATTGCCTCCTTCCTAGGACTGAGAGAGAGTGACTGGCCCAAGGTCCCCCAGCTGGCTTTGTGCCTAAGGTGGGACAAGAATTTACAGTCTCCCAGTTTCTAGCCTGATGCCTTAACTACTATACCAAATTGGCTCTCATAGAACTGGTTTATACCAAGAAATTATTTAGTTAGCTAGATGCCATGGAACCACTCCTGACTCCCTAGTGACAGTGTTATTGAATGGCTTCCATCTTATCAATGTCCTCACTGAACACCCAAAGTTCTTCACAGCGCACCTGATCCATTGACTCCCCTTTCTGCATGAACCTTCTGCTTCTACGTGTACCTCTTCCATTATTTCCCCTTTCTATTGTTCTCAACCATACCAAGCATAGTCTTTATTTATTTTTAATCCATCATTTGCTCACATCAGATACGGAAAGTACATAAGTTTCTTCTTCCTAATCCATTAGCCTTAATAAGTTCCACATTTTGGTATTATTAACACAAAGAAAGGCCTTGCTCTATTCAATAAAGCTAAAGTATATCCCTTCCTTAAATTCTCTTCTCTCCATTATGCATTTTATATTATCTGATCTTGTGTTCCTTTGATTTTTCTAAACCCTGTCAGTTCATTTGACATTTCTCTTTTCATTATGGGTCTGTTCTTCTGTGTAAGATCTTAAGGAAAATGTTACTTGTATGAGGAATCTGTGAAAAAGGTTTGATAATTTGCCCATTCTTTGCTCTCCTTTCTTCAGTAAATACAGTATATACACTGATATTGTCCAATCTATAGGCCACACAGTCTGGTTTGGCATTTGTTGACACAGACGTATTAGTATTTTACCCACTAGTTCTTCTCAGCTTTAAACAATATAATGGGTATTCTGCATGTGTCTGATGCTTTTTTAATTTGAAAGCTGCTTTATTTTTTTAGATTTTTTTTTTTGATATTTGTATTATTAAAATAGTGAAATAGAAAGGAAAGAAAGTCTAATTTAGATAGTGACAGTACAGTAGAATAAAATAAAAATAATTACTAAGCATAAATAAAAACATTATGGGAAAACTTTCTAGTGATACATTCTCCTTTTCCCTTCCCTTGAATTTATTTCCCAAACTGCTGACCCCAGCCTAGATGTTTAAACTTTACATTGAACATTGAAGATTATTGCTAATATCTATTTAAGTCCTTTCATTTATTATTTTGATTAGTCTCAACTTTTTTTCTAGAAACCATATTCCAAACATCTAAATTTGCCTTGCTGTGTAATGTGTAATACGTAAGGGAGCCATTCCTGCTAAAATTTGGTTAGACTTCTATTATGGATATATAGTGTCAATTTTGCCATTGCTGCATATTCTCCAATGTTGGTCTCCCGATTTAATACGGTTGGCAAGGTATCTCTATTCCAATGATATGCCAGATTTGTTCTTGAAGCTGCCATAAGGTTTATTGACTCCTGATCCTCATTTTATAGCAAAGTCTAGTGAAGGCTGCTCTTGAACATATCATGTTTCTACAAATATTTCATCTGATAATTCCATTTGGAAAGGAATAGTCTTTCTATTATCCTTTAACTTTTTGTCCTGATTAGCTCTTTGATGATTTCTGTTCTTCTTAAAATAACTTGTTTTAAAATAATCTTTTAAAGCTTTTCTTGTATTTTCCTCCATTACTTCACATTTTTATTGAGATAACTCTCCTTTCCTTTCTTGCTTGTGGTTGAAAGTCTGTTTCCAGTCATTGTACATTCTTCTTATTGCCCAAGGCTTTCATCTTCCATTTTCCCTGGCTATCATGATAGCTTGTTCTGAAAGCAACTTGAATATTTTCTTCTTTGAAAGTTTGGGAACACATTTTTTTCTGCTTAGGTTTTCACAATATTTCTTACCTCTTCCTATTGTTCTGGTTTTCTTTCGCAAGTAAGGTGTATCAGCTCTGTTCTTTATTGTGAAGATATCCTCCAGGCACACCTACTTTCTTTAATCACCCGATAACCTGTACATTTTATACTAATTCATGGTCTACTCCACAATATGCACTTGCAAATATCCTGGATGACTAGATTGCACTTCTTCACTTTCTATTTCCTTTTATGTAGTCAATTTAATTTAGTGTCCATCTGGTGATGTCCAGATGTTGCATCTGAGTTTATGTTCCTTGAAGCACATGTGAGCAATGAAGAAAGAATTATTTTCATAGGTAAGTAGAAAACTCTGTTAAACTAATTCCTGCATTGTTGTGTTTTCCTTATCCAAATCTTCCTGTAATTCTAAGTTCTCTTTTTCCAACTCTGGCATCCCAACCGTCATTAGAAGTACTACATCCTTTCTATCTGTGATAATTATAAACTCTTACTATAGAATTCCTCAGTATCTTCCACCATCTAAGTCCTCAATATATTTTACTTTTATATCTGTAGACATCTATAACACTGATGTTCCCTGAACATCCAGTAATTCTAATATATATGATCCTGTTGTTTATTGGGTTATAGCTGAGCACATATTTAGCACTGTCCTTTTTGTGTATTGTTGCCATTTTTGTATGGTTTCATGACCTGAAAGATATACTACATAACCAACTATTTAAGATGGCCCAATCTAATCCACCTAAATTCATTTATTCCAAAATACTTAAATTAGTGCACTTTATTTCCCTGTGAGATCTTGTATGACTTGCCACGGGGCTGCTGATAGTGGAATCTGCCAGTCCAGATGGAGAATGGGGGGTGGCAGCAGCTCCTTCCCCCACAGCAGGCTGAGCCCTTTGTTGATTATGAGGAGGGGTGGTCAGCATAATTTCCAGGAGAGGGTCTTTCCATTGTGTTAAAGTTGACTCTCTCTCTTTAGTTACTTTGTTAGCTGACAATTGGGGATAAAGTCGTGCTGGGGACCCCTTCATTTCTGTTGTTTATGTTTTGCTAACAGCCTCTTTTTGCTTTCAACAGTTAACTCTTTCCTGTTTACCTGCTTTTTGTTTCTGACTGCAGCTTTTGATAATTATGTTTCCAGCTGCTGGCTTTGCTTTCTGCCTCTAGTTTATTGCTTGTAGATAACAAACTGCTTCAGCTGTCTCTCTTTCTCTTTGGGCGGGAGATTCAAAATATACTTATTAACTCTGTGTAGTCTCCCAACTCCCCGCGAGTGGCCACTGAGTATCCCTATAAACCTTTGTACCATTATTCCATATTTTTAATTACCTTTGAACCAAACTTCTGTTGCATAAACCTAACAGGAGCTCCCTGCGGAGCTTCCTTCAAAGCATGCTTTGTTTGCAAATTACCCATTTTCTTCTTTCCTCCCAGAGATTCTCTTGCCCTTTCAGATTTCACTTATCTGATTTGATCTCTGCCCGCATCCAGGATCTGGAGGTTCCTCTTTTTGCTGGCCTCTCTTCTCCTGCGTTGATTATTTTGGTCCTTGGATCCACATGTCGGGCTGCTTTCAACCGGGAAGGATCAGCTTTTATGCGATCCCTGGCACTTTCACTCCTTTTCTTTCACAAATGCACTCAAACACCTCTCACAGTCTGCCTGGACACCATTAACACTTCCCTCCTTGCCTATTAGCAGCTTAAGGCAACTTCATTCAAAGGGAAACAACAAGAAGGGGGAGTTTGAGCAGATTCTTGGGGTCAGCCTCTGCTTGACACAAAAGGAACACAATTACTCTGCCAAGACCAAATTCCCCCTTGCTTTCCGGACATTCCCGGTCATAGCAATTAAACTCACAGGAAGGCCAGATGCAGCTAAGGATTTGGCATGGCCCAAATTTCCTGACAAACCTCCCTAGCCAAAACAGACTTTTAGACACAGACAGTTGCCTTACACACACGCCTAAATGGTGCCCTTATGTGGCAGCAGGAAAAGGACATGGGATCAGGCTCACCACAACACTCACCCTGTAGGGCGCCCTGTTGCAGCTTGAAGACTGTGGATCCAACTTCTGACACCAGTTTCTGTGGAATCAAAACGCAGGACACAAAGGCAAAATAATCAAGGCTTCACTGCAGTGTTTATAGGCAGTATGTACTGGAGGGGGACCCCACCAAAGGTTAGTGGGAGACCCTCCCCTGTAGGCAAAATGGATGCCCTGACATTTTTATAGTTCTACAAGAAAAGGGAAGGGAAAAGAACACATACGTATACATATTCATATGATGATGCAGGCATACCTAAATGAGCAATACTTCTCAAGTTACTTTCTGTCCCTGTTCTTCGTCACTATCTACAAGGACGGAACAACTGCTATCTATAAGGAAAGCAATAGTGTTAGAGGGGAAGAAACAAATTGTTCAAGGTGCCAACTGCCAGGACAAAGACATCCTCTTGTGATAAGGGGTTTACAATCAGCCTAATTCATGTCAGCTTCAAGGGTGCTGCACATTCCTTTATGTTTCAATTTTATTAAGGCGATCCCATTCATCTGAGGCCTCTAAAAACTTGCTTCTTTCACCCAAAGATTCACCCAAAGATATATTTTCCTCATTTTCCTCGCATCCCCTTTGATAATTTCAAGCTTTTCTTGATCCCCACTTCTCACTTTCCATTTTCCAGTTGTATATGTCTTTGTAACTCAAAGAACTTTCAAAGCTGGTACCATCAATGACCAATGTTCCTTGTAACTTTGGTCTGGTATGGTCATCAATTCTGAATCTATTCATAAAAGCTCAGTATTCTCCTCAATAGCTAGAGGAGAATGTCTTGACAAGTTTTCTGTTCTGTTCTGTTCCTATTCTATTCTGCTGTAGAAGTGGTTTACCAATGTCTACTTTGTGGTTTACTGTGGAATTGTTTCTAAGTAGGTTTTCTTCTCTCATATCAGCTCCGCCCAACTTGCCCTTACCTACCACTTGTGGATTATTGTAAGCTTCCTCCTCCCCTTTCAGCTTTAGCAGTAAAATACTTATGCTCACATCAGTGTGGCTAGAAGAGTTACTGGAGCTACTGAGCCCTTCTGCCTCATAAACACATTTTAGGCAGTCTACATGACTTTTAACAGAGAAGGGGTGGGGAGAAAGAGAAACAAAACAAAATAAAACTCCAGATAATGATGGTAGTGTCTTACTTTCTTTTGGATAAGTGAATTATATCGTATTGCAAAATTACATATCATCAGAAAGGGGAATCGTCTACTTTTATATCCAGGAAAAATTAAACTTCCAACACATATTGTTCATTTTAGGAACTAAATGCATCTGCGTCAATAGTTAATCTTCCTATGCAGCTGCCTGCCAACCTGTCAAGCTTTATGAACTTGCACATATGTCTACCAGAAAAGGTTGACAAAGATATGCTCAGCTCAGTTGAGCACAATATCAGAAACTACAACAGAAAGTCTATTTCTACAAAATGGGCATGCCTATTTATGATGGAAAATAATTTTCCTTTTTTTGCAAGGAGTTTTTTTTGTTGTTGTTGCTTGGAGTGGATCATTGGCAGAACAAGCTGTAACAGGAATGGAGTCCATTCCTAGAGGAGGAAGAAATTTATTTCACTTTTGAACATATACAAGGCAGCCGGGACTCTTAATTTTTTTTTTTTCCTTTTCACAGTAGAAATGCACCCTGTGATGGGCTGTTTTCCCCTTGTAGCACTATTTAGAATGACCGTGAGATTACACAATATCATGCAGTCACATGATAATTCCAGGAAGCACTACTGAGTTACTCTGGACATTAGTTTTTACATCATGGAATACAGAAACAGACTATACCAGATCTGTTAATGAAGGACTATCCACGAAGAAATGATACTACTCTCCACAGCCATTTCACCTCAGTGTAAAAGCATAAATAGTGAATATATAGGTGTTATCTGTATGTACCTGGCTGGGATGAATGGTATGTTTGTTTATGCAGCCGGGTGAATATGTAACGAACCAAAAGTGGAACATCATATATTTGAACTTATAATAACAAAGTATCAATACAGTACTAACATTAATCATGGTTTTATTTCAAGGCTGCAATTATACCTACACTTACTGGGAGTAAAAGGAGAATCAGAGCCATTATTAGTAACATGCAATGTAAAACTTAAGTTCCCCAAATCCTTCCAATGTATTTGGATGCTTTTCAAGAAAAGCTGCCACCCCACAGTATATGTCTTATGGAGTCTTTATAAGTATTGCTAATGAAGAAAAATAAATAATTTCTCTCTTTAAAAAAAGAGCAATAACAGAAAGCATACAGATGAAATGTACTACTGTCTTAAGCAGCAACGTGTGGGTGTCAATGTCTTAAGCGAATAAGTTAAAGGTGGGGCACTGCACGTTGCTGATGATTTTGGAGTTTTTCATTTGCTTAGTGCACATTGCAGTCAGACAGATACTTTCATTTTTGCAATGTCTGTATTTTACACTTTTCATGGCAGTGATAACGGAATGAAGATAAATACACCTGACATACATTTTCACAAACAGCTGTTGAGCAACACTGAAATCATTTTCCAAGTCATTAAATACATTCCTCCACCTAAAAGGTGTGAGTGGTTAATAATAAAAGCAAAGATAATTCAAACAAGAGCATGCAGGTGCAAATCTGTCAAATGGTAAAGCACTAGAAGGGTAACTAGCTCCAAACCATTACTCACAATCCTTCTCTTGCAGAGATGTTTATGCATTGGGTGTGTATCCCTTCTGTGCAGATGGCATATTATTGTCCTATAGTAAGCGAACATTTGCATAGCCAAAAGAACAACAACCAGCTTTCTCCCAGCAAATTCTGGATAAATGAGACTACATCAACAAAGGCTCCAACAGGGAAGGACATCATTACGGAAAGCCAGATGCTCATATAAAGCCACAGGAACATGGGGGAGAGGGAATATAAAACCAGACCTAGGGTTCTTAGGACTTAAATGTCAGTATCTAATCAATGTACAAAGATTTTTCAGACACTTATGATCTGTATTTCATGAATAAAATCAAGTGGTATAGTATTATACTGAAGAGGTTCTATTTCCAATTTTTTGGTAAAATAAAGGTGTCCATAAATGCCACAACCTTTATCTGCTGGAGCAGATGGTTGAAAATTCTAAACCAAAGTCAACTTTGATCTAGTTTTAATTATTTAGGATACATAGTACAAACACTCTCCTGGATTTATTTCATAAAATAAAAAAAATCATAAAATTTTCATAATTTTTCATTAAAAATTATTTGATGCCTTCTTTTATTATTTTCCTTATAACCAATCAAGGAACATTGACTGTGTTTGGAGCTCATAGCCTTCTTTAGGCCCAAAATGAGGATAAACATCAAGCATCTTAGTCCAGCAGATAATAAGATGACTTCTGTACCTGTGCCATTCACAGAGCAGATATTCAGTACAGAATATTTCAAGTGGAGATATCAATGCCACACCACTTTTTGCTTCATTACTTCTATACTGTATACTTATTAATTATTCTTAAGTATAAAGTAATAAATTCCTGAAGCTTCCAGCTTTTATTTATATAAAGTTAAAAAAACCCTAGTAATATATTTTAACAAAAATCTAGTATTTAGCAAAAACATCAAATCATTAAACATCATTCAGCTAGTATGAAAATCATGTGCCACAGCAATGAATCATCAGTTAAATCGATAATGCACATGCATGACAAAACTGATCAGCCAGCACTCTGACTTCGGCAGTCTTCTCTATACTTGTCCCTGACTCATATTAATTATGTATCCATCCTGCAGTGACAACAAATCAAGTTACTAGAAGGCATATCAAGAATGCGCTAAGACTTCTGAAAGGCACCAATTCTTTGTGAAAGAATAAAAAGACAGATGCTCATATGACTTGGGCTGGTAGTGTCATTATCGTTTTATTTACTGGGTGAGAGACAGAGTAACAAGTTCTTGACTTAGATTTTCGTAAGAGATTCTGCTGGATGAGATACAAACAACCTTATTTCTGCATCTTCAGGATATAGCCACTTTTATTTTGAGTCAACATATAAGAATTACCGGTGCTAAATTTTCCTACCTGTTTCATAAAAGATTAGAATATAGATACTGTGAACAATTCTACCTGTGGACTTTCAAAACCCAAATGGCTTTTTCATTCAAGTTCCATATTCACCAAAGCTATTGTAATCTTTTAAATGTGCTTCGTAAGCTTTTATTACTTAGCAGAGATCTTATAACTTCAGGTTCTGCTGTGGCTGTTAGAAGTGAAAATAAATCCAACACAAATTAGCAAAACTGGATCACATAGTAAACAAGAATATGCAAAATAACCAATACATTGTATGCAAATACTACTGGAATAGACTAATATGTTTTCTCATTACAAACAGTTTCTAGGACTCATCAAATTTGGGAATAGTCAAGAACAGAGTTGTATATATATATGTTCACTTCCTAAAAATGTAAGGCTGCTTGTACTCTTATCTCTATAACTTTAGTGCTGCCTCACAGAAAAAAAGAGTCCAATTAATCTTTAAAAAGCTATTTACTTTTACAAACTTTTACTATTTAATCTGTCACTTCTAAATGGAGGACATGGCAGGGTAGCTTAGATTGCTATCATGTCATTTTCCTTCTACAGTACACTTTGTGCTAGAGGATTGTTTTTAAAGTGACATAGTTGTCTTTGAAACTTTTAACAGCCTTGCCCTTAGCTATCTATAAGACCTAATACTTGAACTTTCTCGTTATATGATCCTACATTCAAAGATTGCCTTTCTTTCAGGGAATTGTTCTGTAAGCTTTACCCTGAGGCAGCAGATAAGACTCTTTCTATAATCACTTTGGGTATGTATTTCAACCCAACCCAACCCAACCCAACCCAACCCAACCCAACCCAACCCAACCCATCCATCCATCCATCCATCCATCCATCTATCCATTCCTTTTCTCCCTGCTTCTAATTTCACTATTAATATTAGGATGAGCATAATCTGACTAATTTCTCTTAATTATGTCCATATCTTCTGTTCTGCCCATTTTTCACTATGAATCTAAAGGATCACACCTCTTTGGTGGAATGGATCTGCAAGTGGCTGAGGAATGAAGCTGTGATAAATGAAACTGTTGAGCCACAGACTAAGGTACAGCAAATATATCTATCCATCTGTCTGTCTGTCTGTGTGTATGTGTATGTGTGTGTGTGTATATATATATAACCACACTATTACATCAACATGATAGTTCATTCTTGGGCAGAGCGCTTTTTACCCAGTCCCTCCCAACTGTTATAAGCTCTCCTGACAATTATGATGAGGTAGATGACTCAAGAGCTATTGGCTTGAGGACAGAAGTTTCAATTGGATAACGTGTCTTTCCTTGGCCTGCTTCAGACTCAACTGCCAGAGCACTGTTTTTATCCTCTTGGACAATGAAGGAAAGTAATGTGACAGGCTTGACAGCTGGGGAAGGAACTATTTGTTGGGAGAAAGTACCTAATTTCATGACTGAATCAGAGAGGGAAAGGGGAGAGAGTCTCACTCATATTTGCAAACAGTCTGAGGAAGAGAGAAGGTGGTGGATTCATCTGAAACCCATCCTTGTTCCAGATGTAACTTGTTCAGCTATCTTCTGAATAATCAGAAGGTTAAAGTTGGTGTGGCTGGCCACTGCAGCAAATCTCTTTCTTTTGTTCTTGAGCATTTGTTCTGTGTCTCAGCAGATGGAAAACTTTACTTGGGGTCAGACCTCTAGGGAGTACCTGTGCTATAGGCTAGACCAGGGAATCTAAATCATCCCAGAAGAAGGTAGTGAGAAACCATTTCAATAATGTTGCCAAAAAAAAAAAAAAAAAAAAAATCCTTGAAATCAGTCACCAGGAAATTACCTTGTCTTGAAAAAAGACTTTACCTTTACTATATGCTATGTGTGTTTTTCCCCACCTATAAATCCTACCTTTTAGGGTGTGTATGAATAAATCCCATTTCGAATAGTTATTGAAACTGATTGATTTTAGAGAATCTTTTTCTATATACCTCTCCAAGAATCTTTACGCTTAAGCAGACTGACTACAACTATGTGCATACTAATCTAGGATACACCTGAACAAGCCAGGGAAATTTGATGAATGAGAAGAATAATATAGTGGGGAGAGAACTGGACTGAGACTAGAAAGACTCAGGAGGATTTTGGATTTCTGCGGTGGAAACATGGTGGACTAGCAAGCCTCCGTGTAGTGGGGATGTAGCGGAGCTTCTCCAGACAAGGAGAAAGTCATGCGACTGCCCAGTTGAGCTCTGGAGACAGCTCCTTATGAGGAAACCTGCATGATCCAGAGGGTCTTTTTAGGCAACTCGCGAGTAAGAGTGCTGGGAGCTGTGGAGGGAAACAGCTTGCTCACAGCCTCATGTGAAGCCTGTTTAAAGGACATTGGGTTCACCCAATTACTTTTCTAAAGCACTTTTGGATGGAGAAAATTTGAAGTATAGAGATCTTCAAAGGAGCAGAGCACCTGAAGCCACCCAGGTGAGTGTACATACATCCCATGGGAAAGATGACAGTAAAAAGTAGGGATACAACTATAAAGACTTAAAAAGAATTAAAAGCAAAAAGCTTGGCCGGAAGATTGGAAATTGAAAGTTAAAAATGGACTAAGGGGACAGTTAAATTTGGAGTATTGCCTTATTTAAAGTACTTTTGAATTAAATAAATAAATAATGCATATCTCTGTGGGAAAGAGGATTATTTAAACTTGCTAAGGAGGAAGATTGGCTGACCTCACTAAACAAAGATATAAGCGGAGAAAAAAGGGGAATAGGAAGTTGTGAAAGATCATGTGACTACATGGAAGTATGGAGTGCCGAAAGGGACTAAAGAGTTCTGGACACAGAAAAAAAAAGGCTCTCTTTTACTTTTTACTTCTCCTCTCTGGATTACAAACTAGAAAAAAGAAAAATGGCTACTATTAGAAAGGCAGCAAAAGTTACAGAAGGGAGGAGAATATCATTTACAGAGGGACCACAAATAGAAAAAGGGATTATGCCAGAGTATTTTCAAAGGATGTTTGAAGATTTAGGGAAGAATGTTGCAGCATCACTGCCTGCATCAATCAAAACCAACCTGGATACCCTTGAAGAGAGAACTGAGGAAAGATTTACAAATATGGAAGAAAGGATGAATAAATAACTGGAAAAATCTGTAATACAGATGAGTGGAGAGGTTAAACAAATCAAAGAAAAAAATAGAAATTTTGGAAAATAAGACAGAAATAATAAATTGAGGGATGGAAAATTATTTAGATAATGTGGCATTAGTGGAATTAAGAGAGAAATAATTTCCTTTAAGATTGAGAGTAGTTCCAAAGGAACCTGGTGAAGATATTACACAGAGAGAGTGGTGGAATCCCTAACAAAATTCTTGGAGTGGGATGAAGAAGTTATGGATGAAGAAGTGGATAAAGTGTACATCATTAGCACAAGGTATGCAAAACTGAGGAAAGTATCAAGAGATATATTTGTACACTTTGTCAGGAAGAAGACAAGAGACCAGGTTCTACACCAACATTTCAATACTAAACTAAGGATAAATAACTCAGAAGTAATTGTGCTCAATTAATAAGGAGAAAACAAAAATGTTAACAAAAAAACATGAGGATGGAAGATGAAAAATATTTGATTGTAGAAACTGGTTTTCAGATTGAGAGAAAAGTAAAATACTTTAGCATTACTATGACTAACATGAATTGTATGCGATTTCAGAATAATTATGTCAAGGTATGGAGCTTTTCTACACTGAAAGCAAGTTTACTTATTCCCATTCTCTGCCTACTGCTTTTCTCCCCCTCAGAAGAGAACATTTTTGTCAAAAATCCATCACATCCTCACATTAAAATTCTATCAGTTAACTAAGCATACGCCCTGGATGCTGCATTCATCGTGATAATTATCTAGTGCTTGGTGTACTTTGCCAGTCAAATACATAGGATGTATTTGATATAAACCTTTCAAACTGCAGTGAAGAAATAAAAAATGAGACCAAGTCGCAGAACTAGGTAGAGTGATTGAGAGAATCACTTCTACTTATGTCACAGAGCTGCAGAATCAGTTCAGGATCCATCATTTCCATCCACAATCTACCATGCACCCATAACAAATTAGATTGCGTTTTCCAAAAAGTAATTGCTTTATCCGTTTAGGCTTAGGCTTAAGTGAAACTAGGTACTGCTTTATAAGCACAACATACCTCTTTCAAATTGATTTAATTATGATTGCATTACCAGTTCAGTCTCTCTTTCTCTCCCCTGCCACACGGCGGGGGAGGGGGGAACGTATACCTTCAACACATGTGAACAAATGTTTAAAAATCTACTTTAAAATATATTTTCTTTGATTGTATAGGCCATGTGGCATATGTTACATTAGGAAATTGGAGCACTTCAAAATTTCTTTTTATTTCATCCAAGTAGCTACACTCAGAAAATTTAAGCTACTCTTCAGCGAAGAATTTTTATCTTAGACACCCCTAATATTTGAAATCAGGACTGAATGAAAACTATTCACTGCTTTTTGTTTTGGTGGTGATGAAAAGTTCCCTTGCTTCCCCCCCCCTTTATGAAATTGTTCTCAAAGTCAGAAGAGCAAAGTGTTATCCAGAAGAGAGAGCGAGCAGAGCTTTTTCTTTCTTTCCATCTCATTTGGACAGGCAGCTCTTACTGGTTAGAGCAGTGCTTCTCAACCATAGCAACTTCAAGATGTGTGGACTTCAACTCCCAGAATTCCCCAGCTAGCGTGCTGGCTGGAGAAATCTGGGAGTTATAGTCCACACATCTTAAAGTTGCCAAGGTTGAGAAACGCTAGATTAGAGACTTATTTGTGATATTTACTTATTAATTAAATGTGTATGCTGCCCCACTCCCAACGACTCTGGGTGGCTCATGATTAAAAAAAACATTTAAGAAATACAATAAGAAGGAAAATAAGGAATAAAAGGTAGCAAGGTGACAAAAATTGGAGTGGAACGGAAAAAAAGAAACAGACCCACACAATCCAAGGGGGCTTCACTCATACTTCCTAAAGGCCAGGGAGAGGTCTTCAAGCCCCTTTGAAACACCAGTAGGATGTTGGGTGAAACCCCATTCATATTTGTCATCACTTCTGGACCACCCTCTATGTTACAGCTCTATCTTAGGCAAAAAACCTACTTTTAGAGAACATCCTTCTTGAGGTTACTATCCTCTAGCATATCCATGGCCAAGGGACTGAACAGTGGAGGTACAAAGGGAGCACAGCTGAGAATTGACATCTGTGAAAGTATTTTGAAGTTGAAATGGCTGCTTTGAATGGCTGTTTTGAGTGTTCTGAGTGCAGAACAAAGGACCTCTTTTTCTGTAGTTTCATTCTGAGCTCAAAATAAAGCATTTTTACTCCACTTTTTAGAGGTTGTGACACCCCATAATTTTAGTTTGCGATCTCTCTCTCTCTCTCTCAATAAAAAATCATTCAAGCTATAGAGACTTGCAGAGTGCATTAGCTAATAAAACCACAGGTACAAATTGTACTCTTTGGGTTACTAGCTAGAAGTAGTTAACGGGAGGAAGGGTGGCATGAAAAAGAGTCAATTAAGCAGGTATTCAGAGACTAAGAAGCCTTTTGGATTGTTGAACTGGGGAGAGACAGACAGCCAAACTGAAGATCAGAGATGAACTTTGAGGCTGAATTTTGGATGTAAACATGAACTTTGCATCTGCATTATACATAGGGTTGAAAAATTGAGTTTTCAAATTCCAAAATGCAAAAACTAAGCTGCATTGTAGTTGGGCTGCCAATGAAAGAAAGGAAGGAGCATGTGCAGTGCATTTTAGTTAGAAGATGCCTCCAGTCAATAGCTAGAGAAGTATATATCTATACTTTAGGAATCTGTTGGGAATGTAGTGGTTTAAAGATAAATAAAAATTCAGTAAGTAAATAAAATAGATCAGTCCTCGCTGCAAATAAACACTGATTTATTTTTTAAAAAAAATCTTGTTTTTTAAGATTTTAAAAATTAAAATCCTAAGGTCAACTGTGGGAAAGTTTTATTAAACATACTATAGGAAAGTTTTATTAAAAGAAAGCTTTTCCTTGGAATTAGATTATTGAAAATATTTACAAAAAAATGTATAATCTGCCAGTATACTGTACCAGTAAGGTACAGTATAGGAAGTATTAACAGAGAGGATAGGATTCCTCATCCTGGTCTAGAAGTTATCTATACTGTGCATTACAGTATATGGTACTACTATCAGGTATTATTATATTAGATTTAAAGAGTAAATAATAGTAGACAGCTAAGTTGCTTCAAAGTTTTGTGTAGCAATATAGACTTACGATATTTGGCCTAAAGAAAATCCATAACCAACAGAAGACAGCAAAGAAATAAGAAAACTAACTCTTTTTGCAGCCAGATAAGATAATCCTAAATAATACAGCTGTGATCCTATCACTGAAATATTTGGTAATTAAATCCTATATGGTTGAAAGTATAAAGTATCTTTTAAGGACAGCCCCATTTAGAATGTATTACAATTTATTAAGTTGGAGTTAAATGGGGCTATAGATACCCATAGAAATATCTGCTACAGGCTTAAACAGCCAAATTTGCACAACAGAACTCTTGGCCAGAAGCCTTAGCTGACAAAGCTTGATCTATGAATATGTCCAACGATTCAACAATCTAGATAATTCATTGCATTGTCTGGAATTAAAGGTTACCATTGTTCAAACACCATGCTCCAAAAGAGAATATTCATGACTGGGCATATTATGAACATTTGGACCATACAACTAACTACTTCAGTCCTTCTCACATTAAAAAAAAAACAAAAACATTTATTGAACTTACCCAGTTCATTTTTTTAAACACCTAGATGCAATTAATCAATGTGGATTAATTCAGTACTCAGATAATTGGCCAAGCCTTCCCTTCGAGCATCTTCTATCTATCTTCAGGTAGATGCTGTTACTTCCATTTCTAATATGGGTTCAGTACTGGAAAATGCTTTGATAATTGTGATGGAATGTGAGGGTGACCTTGGAAGACAGAGGGAAAAGATGCTGCCTAGGGAACTATCAAATAAAAGAGAAAGGAGTCTGCAACAGAGTAACGGCCAGAGAAAGAACCAGGAAGGAACCACCCTAACTACTCAGGTGGTAAATAGGGAGGGTGGGAGATTTGTACTTTCAGACTTTGGTTAATATAGCCTTATAATACAGTAGAATTAGCTCATCTAGTCATGTTTCCTGTCTGGCTTACCTGGGAAAGCTGACAATAATGAATGGTGTATCACCCTTCTTTAACAGAAATCTAAGGGAAATGCAGGCATTCTGAGACAGGACATGATTATAATAACAGTTTATAACATGAATAATTAACATTAATTAATTATGCCATTTTTGCATTAACAAATTCTGCTGGCAACCTCTTTAAATCATATTTGAAATAACAGGGTAATCTGTATTTTTTTTAATTTGTTTCCAGAGGATACAAATAAAATATGAGATTTACATCAAACATTATTGATTGAATGATTGTTGCCAGGATCCTAGTTTCCTAAAGCAGAAAATAAAGGCATTGCCTGTACTAGTTAAACAATGCTCAGGAAAGAGTGGTTTTCTGGATGTTCATTGTGAGAGATATCTTGTATTACATATAAAAGTATCCAATCCATTGATATACTGAAAATACTTAAAATGTAATCAGTATTACCAACAGAATCAGAGAGGAAATCATTTTAGCTTTATAAAGCTTATTTAATGGAAGAGATAACAGTGATTGCTTCCTTTAAATTGTTCTTGCATAAGTAATTGTTTTTGTTGCAATTTCCTTTAATTACTTTTTTTAAAAAAACATGCTTTCTAGAAGGAGATATAACTTTTATTTTAAGGCATTCTCAAGGCAATAATCAATCATAATTTTCATCAACTAAGTAACAGCAGTAAAATGTACAATGAAAAATAAAAACATTTAATAATGAAATTTAATCATTTTACATTTGCAACAACAACCTTAGAAGGCTGTATCAAAAATAAAATAAACTACCGGGATTAATATCCATCTTAGCATCGTAGCATCTTTGAAAGCCACTGGCTGCATGTGCATTATTCAGTCATCTATCACTATTTGAACATGCCCCCCCCAAAAAAATCTGAAACACAAAACACATAAAACAAATAAAAAATCCCTCTTTAATGGAAGTACTGCCTGTCAGCTAATAAGCATAGCAATGAGAATAAAATTCAGCATATTAGGAAAAAACAAAAACACAGCAGAGTAATTATACAGAATTTAAGCACAGAAAGGGATAGGATTTTAGTAAAACAGATTATTGTATACTTGAATTTAAGCCTTCACTCTGTCCATAATTAATTTAAAATGATGTTTTGTCTAAACAAAATAAATTTGGCTTCAAGTGGAATGAATACCAAATACTGACAAAAAAGCCTCTATTCTTTTCTGTTTATACACTGTCATCCTTTAATCATTGTATTTCAATAATATTACGTCTCCTTCCTGATGTCAGGTTCGGCCAGCACGGGGCTTCAGGGAAGCTCGCAGCCAGACCACGCGGAATCCACCGGCGGTAGCTAGCGGGGAAAAGAGGAACTGAAAGCGCCGCTAGTTAACGGGCCACCTGCGCCCAGCCAAACAGGAAAACCGCAGCGGAAGCATTTAACTATAAACTGATAACGGCGCGAGCCAACAATGAACGGGGCCGCAGGCAGCGAAACAAGATCGCAACGCAGCACAGAACCCTCGGGCTTGCACGTAACGGGGAGGGACCAACCCAGCCGGAGGGGAACTGGCAATCAAGGACAATGGACCCTGACCGAACCTGCCATCATGGACAATCAAGGGGGATTATTGGGGGGCCGATAATCCGCAGCAGCAACGTGATCGCGGGGCGGGAAAAAAGCGCGGGAAGGGGGGAATATAACAAGTGATGCAATTGTACCAAGCCAGTCCTGGCTTTGCTTGTGACTACTACGTTACGCATGAGTAAACCTTCTTTGTGAACCACACGTGTCACGAGAGTTTCTCTGTTGAACGGGGCAAACCTTACATAAAGCCAGGACTCACCGTTAGTGCTACCCGGTACCACCGAGGAGCGTTTCCCTTTCCAATACAGGCATGACCAGCGACGAGGAATCCGCGGGTCAGCTGGAGCACGAGGGGCCCAGGCTTGAGGAGGGACGGTCAGAGCCACCCGGGAGCGACGGGACAGCGACCAGGACCGGGCGCCCTCCAGCCGAGCGGTGGTCAATGTGCGTGAACCAAGGGCCAGATGGTTCAGGCGTCACGATGACCCGAGGTTCAGGGTCCCGGAACCGCGAGTGGGGCCAGAAGTTCGCCCGACTAGAGCAGAGAGTCGAGCGGCGCCTAGACGCCATGGAGGCGATGGTCCAGAGTGGGACCATCGGCGGTGAGCAATGGGGCGAGCAACGGGGGTGGCGGTCCGGCACCCCAGCCGGCACCGCCCACGATGCCCCGGTCGGTGGACCGACGGGCGGCAGACGCCCTGAGACTTCGAGGCATCACTGGGAAGTTCTCAGGGGACCCTGAACAGCTGCCGCATTTTTTGACGCACGTTAGGGGGTTCACGCAGAAGGGTGGTCACCTATTCGCTAGGGATGAGGATAGAGTATCCTACGTGGCCGAGCTGCTAGATGGCCAAGCAGCTAGCTGGGTGATCGGACTATATGTCGCCAACGCGGCGGAACTACGGAGTTTCCCGGACTTCATGCAGGCGCTCCGGGACAGATTCGAGGACACATTGAGCGCCAAGCGGGCAGAGGACGACATCCTGCAGTTCAGACAGCGGGGCAGGTCGGTATCGGAATACGCCCTGGAGTTCCGGAGGTTGGCAGAGAAGCTCACGGACTGGCCGGAGTCCCTGAGGGTGAAGTATTTTAAGAGGGGGCTCAATCCAGAGATCCTGGAGCGGGCACTGGGACGGGACGACCCGTCCACAGTGAAAGATTGGATCTGGCTGGCCGGAACGGCGGAATTGGCATGGCGGCAGATCCAACAAAGCGCGAGGCGACGGGACCAGCCGAGGGACCAGCCGAGGGAGAGAACCCCCGAGGAAAGGCGGAGCAGTCGGCGGCAGTCCACTGGGGGGCGAGAGGCGACCAGAGCCCCGAACCTGTGCTTCCGGTGCGGAGGCAAAGGCCACCGAGCGGCGCAGTGCCCGATGGAGCGGGAAGGAGCCCCACCACGGCCCGAAGTCAAGCCCCCGCGTGCGACCGGGAAAAGGGCCGGCGACCGACCGCGGAAGGGGGCAGTGGCGGCGGTGACCGAAAAAGGACGCGGGGGGTTGTCGACCCCGGAGACGGCGTCCTCCGGAGAAGACTCGGAGCCGGCGGGAAACGAGGCGCGCTCGCACTGAACGGCGTCCCAGTGCGAGCAGGGGAGTCGAGGCGCGCAGACCCAATCGGAGATGAGGACTGCCCTCCGTTCCGGGTGAGAATACACATCCGGGGGGTGAGATCCGGAGGGGAGGCACAGCTGCGGGCGCTACTGGATTCAGGCTGCACCCACTGCTTGATGCACCCAGCTGTGGTCTCGGGGCTCGGACTACAGCTGAGGCGCCTCCGGGAGCCCATTGCATTCAGCCAGCTAGACGGCACGCTGGCAGGGGGGGGGCCAGCTCAGTATTACACCGAGCCGGTACAGATGATGATCGGGAGTCACCGGGAAGAACTAAGATTTGTGGTGGTCCCGGTGGCCGACTACGCGGTGGTACTTGGCTTGGCATGGTTGCGTCGACGGAACCCACGGGTCGACTGGACGGCGGAGGCAGTGCGGTTCGGGGTCGACAGACCGGCGAAGTGCGAGAGCAGAGGGGACCGAGCCGTGGAGACGGGTGCGGCCGCAACCACAGACGGGCAAGTGGAGGATCCGAGACCCCGGGAGACGGGGCGAGAGCAGACGGAGCCTGAGACCCGGGCGGCAACAGCAGCAGCAGCAGTGCCGGGACCCCGGAGACTCGCAACGATCCCGAGGCATGGGGAGGCAGCGGCGACTGGCGAGACAACTGCAAAGCGAGAGGCAGGGTCCGGGGAACCCATGACGGGCGGCGGAATCCCGAGGCAGTATCGAGACCTGGCGGCAGCGTTCGGGGAGAAGGAGTCCGACCAGCTCCCTCCACACCGGCCCAGTGATTGCGCCATCGAGTTAGAGCCAGGGGCGACTCTGCCTAAGCCGAAAATGTACTCCCTGTCAAGGAGGGAGATGGGGGCTCTGCGGGAGTTCATAGACAAGAACCTAGCGCGGGGATTCATCCAACCCGCGAAGTCACCATTAGCGGCCCCGGTACTATTCCGGGAGAAGAAGGATGGCTCGCTCCGAATGTGCGTGGACTACCGGGGGCTGAACACAATCAGCACCGAGTACAAATACCCCCTCCCCTTGATGAAGGACTTGATGTCGCACCTGTCTAAGGGGAGGGTGTTCACAAAACTGGACTTGCGCGAAGCTTACTTCAGGGTCAGGATCCGCGCTAAAGATGAGTGGAAAACGGCGTTCAACACGCCGCTCGGAAGCTACCAATTTTCCGTGATGCCGTTCGGATTAAAAGGGGCCCCGGGGGTATTTATGCAGCTAATAAATGAGGTGCTGCACGACCTACTCTACCGGGGCGTCCTGGTCTACCTGGACGACATCCTCATCTACACCGAAACCCTGGCGGAGCACGTGAGCCTGGTGCGCACGGTGCTCCAGAGACTGCTGAAGGCACAGCTGTACGCGAAGCTATCGAAATGCGAGTTCCATCGAGAGCAACTAGACTACCTCGGCTACCGAATATCCAGCCGGGGAATTGAGATGGACCCGGCGAAGGTAAAGGATGTCCTGGGCTGGGAAGCGCCGCGAACCCGGAGGCAACTTCAAAGCTTCCTAGGGTTTGTGAACTTCTACAGACAGTTTATCCCGAACTTCGCACAAATCGCCCTTTCCCTAACAGACCTGCTAAAAACCAAGGGCACTGGAAAACCCCCCAAGCCCAGCATGACACTTGCGTGGACTGCAGAATGCCAGGGGGCGTTTGAGGAGCTAAAACGGCGGTTCACAGCGGAGCCGATCCTGCGCCATCCCGACCCAGATCGGCGGTTTATAATCCAAGTAGATGCATCAGACGTGGCAACAGGGGCAGTCCTACTCCAGCCCAGCCCGGAGGGGGCCATCCACCCATGCGCCTACGCCTCCCGCAAATTCACCGAGACGGAGAGGAGGTGGATGGTGTGGGAGAAAGAGGCGTACGCAGTCAAGTGGGCACTGGCCACGTGGAGGCATCTACTGGAGGGGGCAGCTGAACCATTCGAGGTGTGGACGGACCATAAGAACCTCGAGGCCCTGAAGACCCCATGTAAGCTATCCCCCAAACAGGCGCGGTGGTCCCAATACTTCGGGAGGTTCAGGTTCACCCTAAAACACATCCCCGGGAAGCGCAACTTCCTAGCCGATGGACTGGCTCGCATGCCCCAGCACGCCAGCCTACGGGAGGAGATCGTGGACTCCATCATCCCTGCCAGCAGACTGGCTGCAAAGGCGGTGACCCGGAGCCAGACCAAGGGGGAGCGACGGGACACGGCGCCTGAAGTAAGACAAGGGTTCGCGGAGGCGGCGGAGCGGGACGCTTGGCTCAAGCAGAACCGAGAGGCACTAACCAGCCAAGAGGGGTTGTGGTGGCACGAAGGAAAGCTGTACGTGCCCGAGGGTTGCCGACGGGAGGTCATGGAAAGAGCCCACGCCAGCCGGAGCGCGGGGCATTACGGCTTCGTGAAGACGCTCCACTTAATTCGGCGGCAGTTCTGGTGGCCCACGCTCCGTAAGGACGTGGAGGCGTACTCAGGGGGTTGCCCGGTGTGCGCGACGGCGAAAGGGGCCAAAGGCAAGCCTAGAGGGCTACTCCAGTCGGTAGCGGAACCCGACGGCCCATGGCAAGAGATCGCCATGGACTTCATAGTAGAGCTCCCGGAGAGTAAGGGGAAGACCGCCATTTGGGTGGTTACGGACTTATTCTCCAAACAAGCGCACTTTGTAGCGTGCTGGCGAGTCCCCACGGCAGAGGGGTTGGCGAGACTATTCGTGCAACATGTTTACCGGCTCCACGGCGTGCCCCGACGGGTCGTCAGCGATCGGGGCGGCAACTTCATCGCGCGGTTCTGGAGGGAGCTCCTGAAGCGGGTGGGGACGAAGCAAGCCCTTTCTTCCGCGGCGCACCCGCAGACGGACGGAGCCACGGAACGCCTGAACGGGGGGCTCGAACAGTACCTGCGCTGCTACGTGGGGCACCAACAGGACGATTGGGCGGAGCTACTACCATTCGCGGAAGTGGCATACAACAACGCCATCCACAAGAGTACCGGGTTCTCTCCGTTCAAAGTAGCCACCGGGAGAGACTTCGTCCCCATGCCGGAGTTGCCTCAGCCGGAATCCCAGATCAACTCCCTGGACGCCTGGTTCGCCCAAATCGACGCGACCCGGCGAGCGGCGCACGCGGCATTGCAAAGAGCCAAAGCCGACTACAAGAAACACGCGGACCGCAAGAGGCTCCCCGAGGAGCAGTGGAAAGTGGAGGACCAGGTGTATCTGTCAACCAAAAACCTAAAGATGCACCAGGCATCGAAAAAACTCAGCCCGAGGTTTGTGGGGCCGTTCCCCATTGCAGAGGTCATCAATCCAGTAACCGTCAGGCTGACGCTCCCGAAAAGCCTCGGGAAGATCCACCCGGTGTTCCATTGCAGCCTGCTAAAGCTTCACCAGCCGGGGAACGCCTGGCACAAGACAGAGGGAGTGCCACCACCCATCATGGTCAGGGGGGAGCAGCATTTCGAGATCAACCAGATACTGGACGCCAGGAGGCACAAGGGGCAGGTCCAGCTCCTAGTGCAATGGAAACATTTTCCCAAGTCCCACAGCGAATGGGTGAGTAAAACCCACATAAGGGCGCCGGACCTAGTGCGGGACTTGTACAATAAATACCCCGGGAAACCGAAATAGAGCCGGGGGGGAGTTGTCTTCAGGGGGGCGGTATGTCAGGTTCGGCCAGCACGGGGCTTCAGGGAAGCTCGCAGCCAGACCACGCGGAATCCACCGGCGGTAGCTAGCGGGGAAAAGAGGAACTGAAAGCGCCGCTAGTTAACGGGCCACCTGCGCCCAGCCAAACAGGAAAACCGCAGCGGAAGCTTTTAACTATAAACTGATAACGGCGCGAGCCAACAATGAACGGGACCGCAGGCAGCGAAACAAGATCGCAACGCAGCACAGAACCCTCGGGCTTGCACGTAACGGGGAGGGACCAACCCAGCCGGAGGGGAACTGGCAATCAAGGACAATTGACTCTGACTGAACCTGCCATCATGGACAATCAAGGGGGATTATTGGGGGGCCGATAATCTGCAGCAGCAACGTGATCGCGGGGCGGGAAAAAAGCGCGGGAAGGGGGGAATATAACAAGTGATGCAATTGTACCAAGCCAGTCCTGGCTTTGCTTGTGACTACTACGTTACGCATGAGTAAACCTTCTTTGTGAACCACACGTGTCACGGGAGTTTCTCTGTCGAACGGGGCAAACCTTACACCTGATACCTCAACACTAATCAGAGAATCAGAGTTGGAGGAGACAATTTAGGCCATCAAGCCAAAGCCCCTGCTCATTGAAGAAACTCAGATCAAAGCAACCTCAGATAGATTGTTCTCTAGTCTCTGCTTGAATATATCTGAAAGGGGAGTTCACCACCTCTCTGGATAACTGATTCTACCATTAACTGCTCTTATTATTAAGAAGGTACTTCTAACATTCAATCAGAAATTGTCTTCTCGGAGCTTGAATATTAGGAGCTATATTAGGTTCTGCACTCTGGAACAATGAAAAACTGCCACTGTATGACATCTTTTCAGGTATTGGAAGACTGCTATTGTACCCCCACATACACACTTTTCATCTCAAGGCTAAACATTCCCAATTCTTCCACTATTTCTATACAAATTTTTGTTTCTAGTCCATTGATCACCTTCATTTATCTTCCCTGAAATGATTCCATTTTGTCTGAATCTTTTTAAAATATGTTGCCTAGATACAGATACAACAGTCAAGGTTGGGTCTGGCCAATGCAGCATAAAGAGGAACTATTACTTCCCGTGATTTAGAAATTACACTTTTGTTAATGCAGTATAAAATAGCAGTTGCCATTTTTGCAGTCACATTGCACTTGTTACTCATATAAAATTCTTTTTCACAAGTCTGTTACCAAGCCAGATATTTCCCATCTTATAACTGTGCAACTGATTTTTCTATCTCAAGTGAAGAATTTACATTTCTCTCAGTTAAATTTCATTCTGGTATTTTTACTTAGTCTTCTGGAGCATTAGCTATCAACTCAATTTTTGGTCCTCTGAATCTGGGGGGGGGGGGGGAAACTTTTAGATCCCAAAGGAATGATTGGTACTGAGAGTGAATGCTTCTCCAACTATTTACTTAAGGCAAATTTCCAGCTGTTTTACTGGATTAACAAATCTAACCATTGTCTGAACAGAAATTCGGACTCTTAGAGAAGCAGGTTTGCAAAAACTGAGCAAAACTGGACTTTAAATAAAGGTAACGCAATACAGCCCACAGAAGATGGACAGGAGTTCCTCAGTAATATTCTGCAAAATTGATTCTATACGATTCCTAAAAAACTTACTTTGTGGGCATTCCATCCCCAAATGTCTGCTCCAAACAGCACTGACGGAATGGGCTTCCTACAGAACAGTTTTAACACTGTATCTACTAATCTGCCTCCTTGTGTATAGTAAAAATTCACAATTGCCCTAACTTTCTTAGTTTTTGTTATTTTAATATACTCTGTGTGAACCTTCCAAGCCAATGTTTCATTAAGCACCGTTCCTAGATATTTATATTGCTCATGTTGTTTTATGATGGCTTCTCCCTAACCATTTACACATTTTAGGTTTCCCCAAATTATAATTTTGCTATCAGCATAATTTCTCAATGTGATCATGTCCTAACTTTTTCAACATTTTTTTCAACCCAGCTCTTACTGCAGAGAGAAGAAACATCTTATCAGCATAGGACAAAACAAACACTGTATGGTACCACCACATTTAGTAAGAGAATCAGTTTGGTGTAGTGGTTAAAGGCATCAGACTAGTAAACAGGAGACTGTGTGTTCTAGTTCTGCCTTAGGCACAAAGGCAGCTGGGTGATTTTGGACCAGTCACACTCTCTCAACCCTAGGAAGAAGGCAAGGGCAAACCACTTCTGAAAGAGATTGCCAAGAAAACTGCAGGGACTTGTTCAGGTAGTTGCCAGGAGTCAAAACTGACTTGAAGGAAAATAATAATAATAATAATAATAATAATAATAATAATAATAATAATAATAATAATAATCCATATAAGTGCATATACGCAGGCTTGTTTTACTCATTTTTTTGATATTACTTCTGTAAGCTACCCTACCCTATCTCTATCAGAAGTATTAGAATAATTGCTACAATAAATTCAGTAGATACTTATCTGTGTCAGCATTGGCTGAGTTTATCTATAATGTACTACTGTTTATTGAGTCAAAAGCAGCAGCCAGATCAACAAATGTTGCAAACAAACATTTTGTAGTACTGCTCATATACTTAGCAATGACTGACTGCTTATTTGATACTTCCTAAAACATATTTGCTAGTCTTGATTCAGTCTTCCAATTTATCCAATATTTTTGCATACAGTTCAGCATAAATATCCAGAAGGTTGATTTGTTGAACATTCTCAGGTTGTTAGTTACTTTTCTTTTTGTATATAAGTAGCATTTAACACAATCTACAGTCTTCTGGACATATTACTTTTCCATTAATGTAAGAAAATTGTTGAGCTAGCAGAAGTGCCCACCAGTTAGAATATCATTTGTATACTACTGCAGGGATCATATATTCACCTAAAGCCTTGTTAGAGGCCAATGAAGCAATTAATTTCAACACCTGGTTCATAGAGAATAATACCCAAGAATTACATGGATCCAAAAATGTGATTAGCCCCTGACTACCCAGGTTGTAGCAAAGGTCTGACTGGTGCAATATTTGCTACAATCAGGCAACTATAACTAACTATTCCACCTGTAATCAATTCCCTAAAGTCATTCCTTTTCCCTTACAGCTGGATCAAGTTCCCTTTAATGTAAGTTAACGAATCACTCTTAATTTTTGCCATTTCTGTTAATCAGACTGGCAGTTGAATAAGCACAAATTCAAATAAATGAAATACCTAAAACTTTAATATATCTTATCCTTTGCTGGATATGGAATATGTGTGCCAGATCTTTCCTTGCACATCTGAAATCTTGATCAAACCTTGAATTAATGTATTTGCATATTACATATTGCATTAGCTTTTACCTGGATATACCCTGGTTATAACATTTATGTCAAGTGTCATGGCCTGGCACAGTATCAGAGTATCAGAGTTTGAGTAGTATTCAAAACTCTAGCTACTGAATTATCTGCCTTCATAGACTATTTAATTCTACATTCTCCCAACAACATCCCTCAACTTCTTTCTTATGGGCTGGTAATGAAGGATACCCATCCATACTAAAAGCTGTTCTCTATATTAAAGAAAACAACATCTTGTAATGATCGAGACAAGAACCAAACATAATCTTCTGTGCTAATATCTCTATTTTTAATAAATGTATAATGACCTGCTAACTGATCAGGTTTTGTGCCATGCACATTTAACAACTATAATGAGGCCATGATTTTCATCAGAGATCTTCCAACTTCATTTTTTGTGTCTTGACATGTGGGGAGGTAATCTAATTCTTCTTTACTACATTTAAAACTTTAATCATGCCCCTTTATTCTTCTCTTCACAACTGCCTAGTGAAATACATAACCTCTTGTTGGAGCAGAGAGCGCCAAAGTAAGAGCTGAACATATTTGCCTTTTCTTTATTACCTGCTAACATTTTACTGTCTTCACTATCAGTCCATGTACTTATTTTTCCCCTTTAACTGTGTACATATCTAATGAAACCTTTTTTGTTGCTTTTAGTATCACTCACCAACCTTAACTCATTGACACTTTTAGCTTTCATGATACATCTCTACAATTCTGGGCTATCATATACTCTTCCTTGATGACATGTCCTCCATCCATCCATCCATCCATCCATCATCCATCCATTCATTTTTGTTTTCAGATCTTCACTAAGTATTGTGTGTAGCCTATTGGCTTATTCTGCTGTCCTATGTTTAATTCCCCCCCCCCATTGGAACTATTTGCAAATATGTCGTATCATCTCCTTTTTTAGAAACTCCCACCCAACTTATTTTCCCATAAGCTTCTTCAGCCATAAAACCTTAGTTACCATTTCCCCAAAGCTTATTGAAGCTTTTTTCCCCTTGAAATCTAAGAGATGACTTTAACTGCACTTGGCAGTTTCACTTCAAATCATGAATTCCAGCAGTACATGGTCATTGTCCTCCAATTTTCCCCATACTTCTACTACTTTGACTTAATCTTTCCTATTAATTAGAAGCAAGACAAGGATAGTTGATCTTCTTGCGCATTTCTACACCCTCTGAAGAAGAAAGATTTTCAGGAATGTAAGCATAAAACTCCTGGAAGGCTCATGCTTTGTCTCCCAACGAATACTGGGGTAATTAAATATAGGAGTAACTAATGCTTCCATCACTATTACTTCACACCTCTTTGCAAGTTCTGCAATTTGGTCTTGGAAAGTATTATGCACATTATCCACTTGACTGGACTGGTAAGAGCAGACCCAGCACGAATGCTGCTTTTATTTGTTGTTCCATTCAGATGCTTTCTACAATAATACCAAGGTCATTCACGTTTCTAAGTAGGTGCACATCCTTTAACATAACCTTCAAATCTTCTTCTTTTTCTGTTGTGTCTGTTCCCTTTGAACAAATTATATCCTTCAGCTGCTGTTATTGTAATTATGGGAGTCATGCCACCAGGTTGCCCTTGGATTTGTCAGGGCTTCATACCAGATAAGGTGATGAAACATTTTCCATCAAGCACAATAAGGTTAGATAAGTAGATCCTCTGCAGAGAATAGGAAGTCATATATACAAAGAGATTCTCTAATAACACTCAAGAATCCTACTCTCTTTATCTGTTAGTTCCCGTATTTAAATCCTGGAACCCTTTCTCCTGCTTTGTTGAATAATGTTTTCTGCTAATGGTCCCTTGTTTCAAACAATGACATTAGAGAATGCCCATCTCACGAGGTTCAACATTTAAAATAGCTACTAAACCATACTTGTTTTCTAGCATTAGGAGTTGGTTCTTGTTCATTTCATACTCTTGAGTTTTAGTGTATACATAACACAGGCCATACATTTTAGGATTCAATGTTCTGATTTTTCATGGAGTGTTTTAGTAAGCTTTATTATAATAACATTTTTACTTCCTCCTACAGTGCAAAGTATTTACAGTACTGTGCAAAAGTTTTAGGCAGGTGTGAAAAAATGCTGTAAAGTAAGAATGCTTTCAAATATATATATTGTAATTGTTTATGTATATCAATTTACAAAATGCGAAGTGAATGAACAAATCAAGATTTGGCGTGGCCACCCTTTGCCTTCAAAACAGCATCAATTCTTCTAGGTACGCTTGCACACAGTTTTTGAAGGAACCTGGCAGGTAGGTTGTTCCAAACATCTTGGAAATCTAACCACAGATCTCCTGTGGATGTAGGCTACCTCAAATCCTTCCGTCTCTTCATGTAATCCCAGACAGACTTGATGATGTTGAGATCAGGGCTCTGTGGGGGCCTAACCATCACTTCCAGGACTCCTTGTTCTTCTTTACACTGAAGATATTTCTTAATGACATTGGTTGTATGTTTGGGGTCGTTGTCCTGCTGCAGAATAAATTTGGGGCCAATCACATGCTTCTCTGATGGCATGGCATGATGGATAAGTATCTGCCTGTATTTCTCAGCATTGAGGACACCACTTATCCTGACCAAATCTCCAACTCCATTTGCAGAAATGCAGCCCCAAACTTGCAAGGAACCTCTACCATGCTTCACTGTTGCCTGCAGACACCCATTATTGTACCGCTCTCCAGCCCTTCGGCAAACAAACTGCCTCCTGCTACAGCCAAATATTTCAAATTTTGACTCATCAGTCCAGAGCACCTGCCATTTTTCTGCACTCCAGTTCCTATGTTTTTGTGCATAGTTGACTCACTTAGCCTTGTCTCCATATCAGAGGTATGGCTTTTTAGCTGCAATTCTTCCATGAAGACCACTTCTGGTCACACTTCTCCAGACAGTAGATGGGTGTACCTGGGTCCCACTGGTTTCCGCCAGTTCTGTGCTGATGGCACTGCTGGACATTTTCTGATGTCAAAGGGAAGTAAGCATGATGTGTCTTCCATTTGCTGCATTAAGTTTCCTTGGCCAACCACTACGTTTACGGTCCTCGTCGTTGCCTGTTTCTTTGTGCTTCTTCAAGAGAGCTTGAACAGCACATCTTGAAACCCCAGTCTGCTTTGAAATTTTTGCCCGGGAGAGACCTTGCTGATGCAGTCTAACTGCCTTGTGTCTTGTTGCTGTGCTCAGTCTTGCCATGGTGTATGACCTGTGACATGAAACTGTCTTCCACAACCTCACCTTAGTAGCAGAGTTTGGCCATTCCTCACCCAGTTTTAAGCCTCCTATACAGCTGTTTCTGTTTCAGTTAATGACTGTGTTTCAACCTACATATTGATGATCATTAGCACCTGCTTGGTATAATTGGTTCATCATACACCTAATCCTACAAGATCTCTGACTTTGTGCAAGTGTACAAAGTGTGCAAGTGTAAGAATTGATGCTGGTTTGAAGTCAAAGGGTAGTCACATCAAATATTGCTTTTAGATTTTTCTTCTGTTTGCTTACTTTGCATTTTGTAAATTGATAAACATATACATTTACAATATATATTTTTGAAAGCATTCTTACTGTACAGCATTTTTTCACACCTGCCTAAAACTTTTGCACAGTACTGTATGTGACATATTTATTTCAGAGTTTTCATCTCCAATACCCAGTTCAAGCTCACCATGTTACAGATAAACACATCACTCATTGTGAGGTACAACCCATCTTGTGCCAGCAGTCCATCCTTGAGGTAATTCAGACTACATCTTTCCAACTGATACCATAGGCTTATCCAGTCATTCACTTGCAATATGTCTTCCCTTTCCAATTTTCTTCCATGGACAGAAAGAATGCCCAAAATTCTACTTGAGCCCTCAGGTTTTTTTCCTAGATTTTCAAAGTCTGTGGTTGTAGAGTACTTTGCAGCAACACTTTTCTCAGATGGATTAGCAAGAATGGATAATTGTAAGTGGACCTGATAAATCTTGGGAGCTGTATTGTCATATTGAATATTTGCTCTTGAGAGAGAGCACACACTTGTTTCAATTTCTTGTAGTAGTGATTTACCAACTGTCACAACTTTTCTCTTTGTATTCCTGCAAGGCATACTTCCATCTCCTCTGCTTTTGAGAAATCCAGTGTCCCATCTCCTGTTCAGCAGTCTCTTTGAAGACTCAGAGACTCTTGTAAGAACCTCAAAAGCTGCTTCTGAATTCCAGAATTCAGTGTATCTCCTGTGTCTCTTCTGGTTTTCACTCTCATCCACTGAGACGGCTCCTTTGTTTGATACTCTTCTGTATGGAGAGTTGTTTCTGATGTCAGTTTTTGGTGTAGCATTTCCTTTCCTTCATTTGATAAAACTTCATACTTCCTCATTAACTGAAAAATGGCCTCTTCCTGCTGCAACCTTTTGACACTTCTTTCAAGGACTTGCTGCAAATATATGCCAGGTTGTTCTTAGATGGGAAAATAAGTTTGCCACAATAATTGCAGATCTGCAGAATCCTATCCATTCATCTTTATTTGGTTTCTTAAGGCGCTATCAGCCAAAGGCCTTTATTTCTTCTTGTTCCCTTTTCGGACTAGTCTGCAAAGGCTGACTGAAAGGTAGAGTTTGTTAGTTTCTTTAAATTCTCCCACCAAATTCCACTACTGCTCCTGTTTGCTTATTCAGTGGGCTTCCTCCCTGGAATGTGGCTACCTTATATTCTTCCAATTCTACTTACTCAACAGGGGCTCAGTCAGCCCCAAAGTGTCATCAACACTTCTTCAGCAATTCTCTGCAATCAGCACTTAGTCACAGCAGAGCACAGAACCCATTAGATCCCACAGATTCTCTGGCCACTTCCATCTTTCTTGCCTCTTCTACCAATTGAATGTCATTGGCAAACTCGTCTTTGCTCTCCCTCATAATTGTAACCAACACAGAGGAATAAAGCCATATTTAAATAAAACAATCAATTATCATACTGGATCACTGAGGAAATAGTTTAATAGTACTGCAAATTGGCCATCTCAGTTTAGAACTCTCTCTCTCTCTCTCCCTCTCTCTCTCTCTCTTTCACACACACACACTCACAGAGACATACCAGGTTTCAGTTTATTTTATTGTGCTTGAGGAATGTATATCCATATGATGGGTTGCACTCTTGCTGATATTGTTTGATTACATCATCAGTTATTTATAAGGTTATAGAGCATGTATGGACAATCTTTTGGTCCCAAGAGCCAGACTGACTGTTAGGTCAGAGGCTACACATAGGTCTGTACATGTAGATACTCATTCTTGTGTACCCATTCATGTGTGCATACTCATTTATGTAACTTTCACACAGACACACTCAATAGTATCATTCATACTCATTATGTACACAATACATTTATAACATATAGGTATGCAGCATTCTTCTCCCTTGCCTCTCCTATTCATTGATTCTGAGCAGAGATGCTAGGAGTGAGTAGAAAGCATCAAAGCTCCCCACTCTTTGCATATTATTGTTTCACATTTTGTAGGCAAATTATTACATAAAGAAGAACACTAAGAAGGGAACAGAAAGTCTCTTTTCCTTCCTAAGGATCTGAAGGAGGATACTGGAAGGGAAAGTGAAACAGCCATAAGTGTTTGCATGTTTACTGCCACTGTGTAGGTATTTAACTGTTTTATTGAACAGTCTAAGCTTTAAAACTGAATGGTGAAAAATCTATAGCAAATTCTCATTTATTATTTTAGGGAACATTTCCCTAAAAACATGACTGGGATTTTTCTCATTTGGAAATGAAAATAATTGATCTTAAATATCAACTCTCTTTATTACAAATAATAGTTAAAACTACATAGGTACATTATATTATGCATTGTATAATAATCATGGTTTATTAATACCTTTCTTTAAAATGTATTTTTTACAGCGAATGCTGAAAACAAGAATATAAAATTAAAACCTTATTTTAAAAGACTACTGTATTATTTCAGGCTCTGCAAAATTCTTTCACTAAAAAGAGAGATTAAAAGATATGTGTTAATTTGATAGTAAAATAATTATAATAACTAATACGTACAGATGAATAATTATCAAGGTGAGCAACAGAATGAAAGGGAAAAAAACTTTTCTAGTAATCTAGATTATTGTTGTACAAAGCATGTCTAGTTCAAAATGAGGTTGAAAAGAAAATTAATATTTAGTCATTTATAGATGAGATAATTATGTAAAATATCTGAACAGTGACCACCCATGGGTTTTTCATTTTTGCTTACAAGTTTATACTGGATACTTGAACATCTACAAAATGATTATCTTGATTAATATTGATTAAGAACACTGCCCAGAGCAATGGTTGGGCCTTCAGAGTATAAAAACAATTCCCATTAATAACAGTCACATGGCCAATAATCAGGGATTATAGGATTTGTATTTCAAAGTATTTGTAGGGATCCAGAATTCTACACCAGTAGTATTATTCTGATGAATAGTAGCTTTCTCCAGATAGTGATAAAAGTCTCCTCTATCTTCAGATAGACTGAAAAATGTAATGATGTGCCAAGGCTCTAGAATATTTGCTCAGCTCCAACATTTACTAAGTGATCATATTTTTCAATCTAAATGGTTTTAATGTATTGTTTGTATTATAATGCAGATCTTTGGGGGAAAAAAGGTAGATAAAAATGTGATTAATGGTTTTGTTCTTTTTGGGGAGTAAACACCAACTTTTACTTATAAATAAAATGTATCAGAAGGGTTTTAAGGGAAAAAAAAAGTTGTAATATGACAACAGGATTTATCCAAATAGCCCTCTTTTCCAGCATAGGCTGAATGTACAGATAGCACAACTTTGCAAAAGCTGCTCAATCAAATCTGAATTGCATTAAAAGTTTATGAGTGAGTGAACAATCTCTTTAGAACTGCAAATACGGCACACATTGTACAATTCAATGGAGAATTCTTAATAGCACAAACTAACCTCAAGTTAAATGCCATTTTTATACCATGAAGAATCCACAAATGACTGTTTCCTTTTCTGTACTTCCCATTTGGATATCTTGCTCAACACTTTCTTCTAACTGTTCAAAGCAGTAAAATAAATAGCCAAGCTATTAAAATTAAGCGTGGGAAGATTTCATGAATTGTTGAGAAAAAATAAAAAGTTCCAATATTGCCAAGATAGAGAAAAATTAGGTTTTTTTTTAAAAGGGGGGAGATAGAAACTTTAAAAGTAACATTATGGAGAACACTTAATAAGGAAAACATACTGAAAGCATAAAGCATTCAGTTATAGACCACTAACACCCTTAGTTTAATACTAGAGTTTTCTGCATGTATAATGCTATAATAATCTGGGTCATGACTTATGAATAAAAAAAATTATGAGAAATGAAATAAAGCTTTCTATCTCAAAACCCGTCCCCAAAGCACCAGCGGTTTTCTTTCAATGGGGACAGGAGGTTGAGGCAACAAGAAAAGCCAGAAAGTACATTGTCCATCATGTTTACAACTTGATGGACAATGGAAAACTTTCAATGCCAGCCTAACGCTAACCTAATCCTTTTGCTATTAGGAACATACACTTGGCTGGGAACTGGAGAATACACCCTGCCCTGTCATCTTAACTGCTTTCTCCTTCTTCTGACAGAGTTAAGATTTTGGGACAGGAGAACAAGCTTGGTAAGTGCTTTAAGCACCATGAGCATATGCTTAAAGGATCAAAGCCTTTCAGGGATGAATTGAAATATGTTATTGTGAATTGTATCTGATTATACATAACATGCACTTGATTATTGTAGCATTTCTTTACCCTCAGATAGAAATTAGCCTGGGACAAAAAGCAGAAGGTAACCAGTTCTTGTCATAATCTTGGTCTGTACAAAGAATGAGTAAATTCTTCACTTTTTATTTAGCTTTATGCATGATGGCTCTATTTGAGAAATTCTTCCAAATTGAATAAAAGGGAGGATAAAAGACTGCACGAAAGAGCCATTGGACAAATAAGGGATTCAATTATGTCACAATCCACATAGATGAATAAATAGTACAGGCAAAGAAAGCACATTAGTTTGTTTACCGTGGAAAGAAATCAACAGTCTATGTCTACTTTTGCAGGAAAAGAGTGAATTCTGCAGAATCTTAGCTTACCATGAACAGGTTGCATACCACTGCATGCTGTTTATTCTCATCCATTTGGCCTCACTTGTACCCACTGGTGAGTATACTATTAGACATTTTAAAATTATGCTGTGGTCCAAATCAAAGCTCCAGGCTTGTGTTACTTCTTAGAAGACAAGGTCACCAACAAAGGCTTGTTCTTCATTTACAACTTCTGGCTAGTTCCATAGCACTAACCTTAGATTTCTAATTTGGATGATATGGTAAATTTTTAATGCTTCCAGGTTTAAATATTTCTTGGTGGGAGAAACCAAGAAATATTTGGCACTGAACTTGTTCACATTATTGGCTAAACATGGTATGTAAAGGTATCCCTAGGTTGCCTGAATTGAACCACAGGGTCTATGTCACTAGGAGATACCACAAATTTTATACAAAAAAGGATTAGAAAGAGAAAATATGGCAAACAATGCATTCTGGATTGTAAAATAATAATAATAAAAAAAGAGATAAGCCAAGGAGAGGTTAAGCAAGAGGCAGAAAGATGTACAGACAAGAGTAATTAGACATGTAATCTAAATAATAACTTCAGGAAAATTTAGGATCAAGAATCCTTTAGATAAGGCTGTAGCAGAACTATTATATAATGAAATCACATGAAAAATCCATAGGTTTACAGACAAATAGGTACAAATTGGCTGTGTTACATGGTTTAAACTCTATAAGCTTATGGAGAAAATGATGACTGGTATTCCACCTTATTGTGCATATGAAATATGTTTGTGTTTGGTCATGTTTTGTTTGATATCCATGGGTTCAGGTCTTCAGTTTATATATGTCTTCTTTAAAAGGTCTTCTATCTTAGTAAGGAAATTATTAAGGATGAAAATCCCCCTTTTCATTCAAGAGAGTTCATTATCTCTTTTCTGGAAATATTAACATAATACTTGCAATAAATCTACTTGCAGTTTCTGACCAATTATAGAGTTAAATAATTCTTTATTAAAAGGGTAAAGTTTTATTTCTGCTTAAAGTGACATTAGTAGGAATTAATTTTGTCAATGTTTGAATAAATATTAGATGTCACTCTGTGAAAAAAGAACTATACAGCTGATCAATAATATAACTGAAGAATAATTTCCCCCAATCTAAGTAAATGAACGTTAAAAATAGCCCATCTTTAAAAGGAAGGGACTCACAGGGCAAAGCACTTAACCAAGAGTAGGGAACAACTGCACTCAGGCCAAAACTGACAATTGCCAAGTTAAAGGAGAACAGGCTTATAACCACTCCTCCAGAAAGATTGCCAAAATGGAAGAGGAACTTTTGAGAGAATAACAGTTCCACAAAGTCTTCCTACATTTTGATAAAACATTAATGTTAAGGAAGGCTACTCTGTATTTTTCTCTGAAGGCAGAATATTTGATGTTTTTATACATCTGGCTTACTTAGTAAAATGTCTACTTAGCTTTGTCACCGGTTCAAAATCCTCCATGGAGGTCTGTCTCCAATACCTAACTTGGGGGCTCCGTGTCTTGGGCACTATCACCCTTTTTTATGTAGAAAAACAGAGGACTCTTCAGCTCACTGAATCCAATCGTGAAGGAATCCAGATTAAACCAAACAAGGCACATGGGTTGCCATCATTTCAGCTCATCCATGAAGGAGAGCTCACCATCCCTCTGAATAACTGGTGTCACTATCCATCTTTGCTGACTATTAGGAAGGTGTCATTTTTATACATTGAACTGGATTCTTCCTTCCTTTAAGTTAAATACATGGATCTTCTGTTCAACATTCCTTCAGATACTTGAAAAGTACTACAAAATCTCTCCTCAGTCTTCCTTTTTCAAAGCTAAACACACCTAATTTCTTCAAGAATTGCTCACAGGATTTTCTAATCCCCTGCCGAACTTCATAGGCCTTCTTTGAAATTTTCCCAGGTTCTTGAATCCTTAAAATACAGTGTCTAGAACTGCATACAGTAATTGAGGTGGGATCTAACCAATGCTGAATAAAGTGGAAGCATTGCTTGCTGTGATTTGAAAACTATACTTTTGTAGCCTAAAACTAAATTAGTGTTTTTTGCAGCCACATCACCCTTCTGACTTATTCAGTTTGCAAGCAATTATTATTTCAAGATCTTTTACGTAAATAGTGTTAGCAAGTCAGGTATTTTAGCATGTGACTTATGTTTTCTAAATGAAGAGCCCTTCAGTTGTCTCTATTAAGCATCATTCTGTTATTCTCAGCCCATTTATCTAATTGATCAAGACTGTTTTGAATTTTATTTCTGCCTTACTTTGAACCAAGTTATTTATTTTTCAATTTATCATCCTAATTCTTATTTTTGCTTTTCTTATCCTTAATTTATCTTTCTTAAGTTAATTTATTTGACTTTCATCTGCACACTTTCCACATTCCTTCCATCGTACTGTTACAATTGCTACCTTAATGGTTATAATTAAAAGACCATATACTTTTTAAAAGCACTGATTTCTATAAGGGTTTCCTTCCTTATAATGGTCTCTCTCTCCTGAATATTTTGTTGTATGCTGGACACCCAACGATGAAAAAACATTGAAATGGGCAATGTGACATCACAATACAAGCTAAATTTTTTCATGCTTATATTCCATCACCGGATGCTAGTACGTCAGGGACACATTTAAATCATGATGTTCTGTTGCATATGTTGTCACTCTTCCCCTTCCCCACCCCACAAGTAAATGCCCATGTAACTTTTAAAAGAACACACACACATACACACACACACACACGTGTGTGTGTGTGTGTGTGTGAATCCTGTTAGGTATATCTTTTTACTATGTTAGATGAGAGATCAGAGTTCCGCTTTTCATGATACATAGTCCAGAATAGAAAATGAGTCATTATGGGCTATTCCTCCTCCTGCCCAATACAAAATTAGTTAGGCTTCTTCCAGATCATGTTTCTGGCCTCAAATTGGTTTGGACACTCCTTCAATACCTTTTCATGTAAAGATTTAGGGAGATACTATGTTTGTAATGAAGCTGCAGTGGAACTCTTTGCCTCTTAGATCCTACTGACTACTCATAGCATTAGGAGTAGAGACATCAACAAGAAATTCTCTTGTTGTTCCATTCCTTGTCTTGTTCTGTTTTCTGAATTTATTAACTGACAGGATCCAACATGGATTTATGATGAACAAGTCATGCCAGACTAACCTGATCTGCTTTTATGATAGATTTACTAGCCTGGTTGATCAGGGAAATGCCATTGATATAGTACATCTTGAGTTCAGCAAGGTTTCTAGCAAAGTTCATCATAGCATCTCTATTAACAAAAAGGTCAAATATGGGTTTGACAGTTTAACCATTAAGTGGATCCACAGATGGCTCAAAGATCGTACTCAAAGGTAATTATAAATGGTATTGTACTCAAAGGGTAGTTAGAAATAGCATCAAATCTACTTGGATAGACATCTCAAGTGGGGTGCTACAAAGCTGTCCTGGGCCTGTTACTATTGGTAACAGTGCTCAGGTTGTGCTCAGGTTGTGAAACACTGTTCTAGAAGAAAGGAGTGTTCTCTCATTTCAGAAAGCGATTTCTGATATTTGACTAAGACAACACAGGAAAGCCTCAGCCTATAGCTTTGTATTCTGCTCTAAATCTTTTTAAGTAAACTGAAAGACCCAGTAGTCCAAGAAGAAAAAACAGGAATCATCTACAACATGCAATATAAGGACTGTAACATACACTACGTAGGACAGATGGGCAGAAGACTAGCAGAGTGCATCCATGAATACCAACTAGCAGTCAGAAGATAAGATGAAAACTTCTTAATCTCACAACACATGGACAGGCTCAACCATAGTTTCAACTGGGAAACTGTCAGCATCCTAGACTAAGCTAAATCCAAAAATGTTAGGGAATTCCTGGAAGCTTGACATTCAGACAAATCAACCATCAATAGACACATAGAGATAAACCACTTTTACAAACCATTCAAAAGAGACAAACAAGCAAACAACCAAGCTCAGAGGGCACCAAGAACTCCATAAATCTTTTTGTTTCTCATGAAACCCTACCTGCTCCAGGTTATCCTGGCTATTCTTACTAACAAAATGACTCATAATCAGTACTATTTGAAATTTTTTAAAGCAATACCTTCTCCCTATGTTCCAGTCAATGAAGTTTTCGTATCTTTGAAATCTTGAAAATAACATTTGAAAAAAAAAAAATCTGACAGAAGAGGAATTACTTTTTTCTGAAGTCATCCTTTGATGCAGCAGTTTCTACAATCACCCACGATTTTCAGCAACAAGGTTTTTTGAACACCATACTTTGATGGTGGTCAGAAATCCTTTGTCATGAGGATACTGACATAACTGATGTATTGTTTCAAATGCATTAGAACTTCAGCTCCTCTGATTTAGAAACAGACTGTAGTAGAATGCCTGTTCTATATAACCAGACTTTGCCACGAAACGCTGAGAACAAATAGTTGAAAGGCATTTCCAATAAATAACGGTATCAGCTAGATTCAGGAAGAAAGAACTGGCCTTATTCTTTTTTGTGAAGGTTCCACATTCTGAGCAGTGGAAAGTTCCACATTAGTAGATTCGTATTACATTATGTATTATTATCCAAGGTTGCAATCCTATGGTCCCTGAACAATTTTTTCCAGAAGACATAGGCTGCAATCCTATGGTACCCTCTGAGTAACCAAGAGATCTCTAAATTTATTGTTTCAGTTCCCAGCGAATTTTCTTCATGTTGAATATCCCAGTATGTGAACATAGAAGAAGAGGCGTGTTGCAGATTAAAAAAAAAAAGGGGGGGGGATGCTCTGCATCCATCTCAACTTTCTGCCACACCAGGAAAAAAATAGTTCAGCACTTGTATGACTACCATATCTGGGCTGCAAAAATCCAAATAATTTCGTGATGGTGGGTAGCAAAGAGATTCAAACCTATCTAACTCTGCCCTACCATCCAGTGAGTGTCTGCAGCTTTGATACAATATCCTGCTCTGGACTAAACTGTTTTCCTCCCGTCGCTTGCAAGAAGGACAGGAAGATTTTATTTTTCCTGAAAAACTCTACTTAATAGGAGACACAGAGACACCCATATCTTTCCATCCTATGTTAGTCTGTGACCATCAAGACTTTAGAAAACTTGGCGCCTCAGATATAAAAAGCACTCTGGAGTTAAAAGGCATATTTATCTGCTGTCACTTACATCTTGCATGCATTCATTTAAGAAGAAGAACTATCATGGAAGCATGGATGAATGGAATAATCTGTTGGTTTCAGTATTGCATAATATACAAGGGCAAGGTAGAACGAGTGAGATACAAGTGAGATATTATAAAGCAAATGAGTATTAATTGTTTTGTGAATTATATCCTTCTGTAAATTTTACAAAGTTGGGAATTTTTTTTTCTTTTTTCTTTTTCACTAGGAGGAAGTTCTGTTCCACGTGTACCTAAGTGAGAACCAAAGCTGGTATGTAAATATATCTATTCTGCAGAATAAACGACCATGATTATTTTGTTATCTGAAAGTTTTCTTCAAAGGTAGCAGCAACTGCTGCTTTGAGAAATCCTGGGAGATATTTCCTGCAACACATTTGCCAGAGAAATGCTTAACAAATTTCAAAAGCTGCAGCAAAGTGTCTTCTAACTTACAGCCTTCATTAATAATACTTTCTGGTAATTCATAATGTTATCAACAAGTTTTCAAGGAAGAGGAAATTCATCATGTAGTTTCTGTCTTTTGTTTAGGACAAATCTCTTCTTAATAGATTTAAATGATTTTTTCCCCCGAAGAGTAAATCTGGGTTTCAATAACTATCACACAGCAGATCAGAATGATTCCAGCAGGCTGTATGTGGACCTAGGTTAAAGATAGCCTCACTTCCTTTTTCCAAATTTACTGGTTCTTACTGAAAAAAATATAGTCTCTTCTACATTCTTGGATGATTCACTGAAGCCAAAACTTTCAAATTTACTTTTAATTCTGGTTAGAAGTAAATCAGACAGAATTCTAGAGACAAGGGATGATAATACCAAAAGGCGATAAAAACAGAAGAGGAAAGGGGGGAAAAATGATGATAACAAAGAAAGAGCAAAACCTGGAGAACTTAGAAAAAAGATGAAAATATTATTATGAGTTTGTTTGTTTTTTAACCAGATGAATTTTATTCTTGAATATTCCAAGAATTTTATTTCTTGGAATAAAAACATAGCTACAGCATCAATAATTTGCAAATATATAGATATACATACAGACAGGGGGAACAAAATTCCCACAAAACCTCTTAGCTGAAGGACTTAATATTTATAGAGAAACTGTGAAATAATAATTGACAGAATCATCAATAAATGCTCACTTAGGAACATATGTCTGCAGTATAAAAAAGGGTGACCAAGAAGATGAGCTTTGATTCTTTAATATGACCTCTTCTTAGCACTAAAAGTAGAAATCAATCATGGATAATAATACATTTTAGATTACTCAGTGGATGCTATCATCAAAGGGCTCAAGTTGTAATTGAATATTAGATTTCATAGAAATCATATTCTTTTTTTCCTCCTTTCCTTCTTTGCTTTGTGTTAATAGAACAACATTCTCCCAAGTTTAGTAAGGAATACTTATTTCCGAATGAGAACTGGATACATATTTCACTCATTTGTTTAATAAGATCCACTCCTACCACCTAAAAACATGATCCTTTATTCAGCAGCTGCTCCAAAAGTACCCAGAATTACAGTCATGGATTAAATAATACAAAGAACAATTTATCTGCAGTGAAGCCTATTCTTGTATTTCCATATGAATCATTATTTTGAATGCCACTTGCTTGAAGGGTAGCTAATAGGGATATAAAGGTATTTACCTGAAACTTCTCGAGGAATGGATTGGGTGTTTTCATGCCAAAAGAATTCAAGATAGAATGGACACTCACCACAAGCAAAATCTAGCAAGTGATTTGCACTTCATTGCACATTAAACATCATGGGCTCGTTCTAAGAAGAACTGGACAGAAAGAAAAAAGGCTCCTGCTGTAGTTCAGCATTGCTCTCAGTGTGCTGTGCTTTTTAAAATATATATTTAAACAACCTACTGGAAGAGATCCCTTGGCCACTTTCTGCCTTAATACATGGTCTGACCATTAAAAAAAAATACTTTAAAAAACCTCAGACCCATCACTTTTAAAAATGATATTTAAAATGTGAAAGATCAATTCAAATCAGTCCATTGGAGGATAAACGTCTCTTCACTGAATGTTATAGATCATAATCTGTAATACTGGTGCAGTGCAGTTTAGTAGACAGATGTTTTTCAAGTTCCCACTCTTGGCCTGAGAAAGGATGACAGGCCCAAAATTACCCAGACAGTTTCCATATCTAAAGGAGGATACTGGCTCTCATATATCGATAGATAATAGATACACAAACACACACACACACACACACACACACACACGCACACACAAAGAGAGAGAGAGCCACAAAGCCGCTTACAAACTCCCCATATTTTAGCTACATAAACGTTGTGCAGGAGTCGTGAATCCAGGAGGAACCTCAGATTGCACACCAGGTCTGTCTGGGGCAGTGCGACCCCTTCCAGTACCAAAGACGACATAGCCCTAGTACCAGAAGGCCCCAAAACCAAAGCCACTCCATCTTGCCAGGGTTCAGTTGAAGCCTGTTTTTCCATCCAGACCTCACAGCCTCCAGGCATCAGGATAAGACATTCACAGCATTGCTTAATTCACCAGGGGCAGAGATGTATAATTGGGTATCATCAGCATACTGATGATATCTCACCCCATGATGACAAATGACCCAGTGGCCTCATGTAGATGTTAAATAAGAGGGTAAAGAGTACCGAACCATTCGGCACCCCACATAACAGGGGCTAAGGGTGGGATCTCTCCTCCCCAACCACCACCAACTGGAATCAGCCCTGGAGGAAGGAGGTGAACCAGCACAACATAGTGCCACCCACCCCCAATCCTCTGAGCTGATCCAGAAGGATACCATGGTTGGTGGTATCAAAAGCCACAGAGAGATCAAGTAGGGCAAAAGCCACAGAGAGGTCAAGCAGGGCAACCCCCATCCTGCCATTGCCAGAGATCGTCCAAAACCATGACTGATGCTGTTTCCTTCCCATACCCAGGCCTAAATCCTGACTGAAAGGGATCCAGATAATCCACTTCATCCAAGGTTCTCTGAAGCTATTGTGCAACCACCTTCTCAATCACCTTCCCCCAAAAGGGGAGGTTAGATACTTGGCAAAAGTTGTCCAATATAGTGGGGTCTAGTGATGGCCCCTTGAAGATGAGGTGAACCAAAGCCTCCTTAAGAGGCAAGGGAACAACTCCCTCACTCAAAGAAGCATTAACCATTGCTAGAACCTTCTCACATGACACCCCCCGGGCTGCTTTAACCAGCCAGGAGGGGCATGGATCTAAAAAACAGGTGGCTAAACTCACAGATCTAAGGACCCTGTCCACTTCCTCAGGTCCAACAGGTTCAAACCGTTCCCAGATAACAGGGAAAGATTCCTCCCTAGGCATCTCCACTGGACCTGCAGCAAAGCCAATGTCCAACTGAGAATGAGTGATTTATCCAATAGATGCTAGGAAAATTCCTCCACACATCCCTGCAGAAACTTTTCTGAGCCGTCCTTACCCAGGAGGGCTTGCATCACCTGAAGCAGGGCTGCAGGGCAGCTATCTATGGATGCAATAAGAGCGGAGGAGTAATAATGCTTTGCCACCCTTATCACCACTAAGTAGGCATGAATAGCAGCTCTAACCAAGTTCATCCCTTGTTGAACACCAGCGACAGTCTAGACATCTCTTCCCTTGCTTCTTCTCCCTTAGCTGTTCCAGAGAGTGCCGGGATCCTCAAGAGGAGAGAGCTTGCATGGGAATGATTCGATCCAAAGCCTCAGCTGCCCCTTTATTCTAAGTGGTAACCAAGGCTTTGGATGGACCTTGCAGCAGATGAGCAGCGACAACCCCCAGCTCCCTCTGGAACCCATCTGGGTCCATTAGTCTCCAGGGGCAGACCAATCTAATGGGTCCAGCCTCCCTGCAGTTGATAGTGGCGCTAGAGAATCCCATTGTAATCAGGGCATGATCTGACCATGACAAGGGGGACACCAAAAGCTCCCCGAATTTCAGATCACATAGCCACTGCTCTGACAGGAACACCAGGTCCAGTGTATGACCATTAACCCATGTTGGGTTCTGGATGAACAGGGTCTCACATCCAGTGACCTGTACAGCACCCCAGAAAGCCGTAAGAGATTCCCGGATGACAATCATCCCCACCCCCACCCCTGCCCCGGACTCTCGGCTGATGCCACATCAAAACCCTGCTGTGCATAACTCCGAGAGGGCTACTTCCCCTTCCAGATCCAAACAGGTCTCAGTGACACATGCCAGGTCAGCCTTTTCATGAGGGAGGCCTTATTACAGACTGACCTGGGATTCAGAAGCCAGAGACCAGAAGAGCTTCTGAAGGTCTGCTGACAGGGTACCGGGGCTGAGACTGAGGAGCTAGAATGTGAGACCGGTAACAATCAACAGTCCCACAGTCCCTGGAAATGGCCTGCTCCCTGTCTTCCACCACATCTCTTCACCACCATAATATTTTGGCCCACCCCCAACAACAGCCCAATCCCTATATTCAAGCCCCTCAATTCCCAAAACTGGGGAGCTGTCCTTATCAGCTATACCTGGAAAGGAAGCTGGATGTAAGGTTTGCCCCGTTCCACAGAGAAACTCCCCTGACACGTGTGGTTCACAAAAGAGGTTTACTCATGCGTAATGTAGGGTTTCAAGCAAAGCCAGGACTGGCTTGGTACATTTACATTACTCCTTTATAGTTGTCTCAATCCCCCCGCGGGCCCCGGTGCTAGGTTACATATTACAAATTAGATTGCAGATTGCCCCCTGTAATCCCCCCCTTCTACTGGAATGGCACGTTCAGCCCAGTTCTCTTGTTTCTTTGATTGTTGTTGCCTGTGGCGTGGTCATTGCCTTCCTTGGGGCTTCTGTCGCGCGCACAGCCGGGAGCATCCCCTCGCGCGCTGATCTCTTCCTCAATTCCGCGGCTCTCTCCTTTGTCTATAACGCCTCTGGTGTTAACACAACGCATCCGCTCCAGATTAGTGAAGTGGTGCCAGGTGGCCCATTCATTAGCTTGCGGTTTCGCATTTCCTCTTTCTGCGCTAGCGCTCGAGCGGTGAAATTGACTAAAGCGCGGCTGGGCAAGTTCCTAGGCGTGCAGTGCCGGCTGAACCTGACACTGGACACCCTGAGGCTCTTTAGCTTACCAGCATTCAGCATCATCGGAACCCAGCAACCACCTCTCCCACTCCATTCCCACAGCCTCACACACAAACATACACAGGGATCCCTCCCTTGCTGCTCTCACCAGCAGGCAGTGGGTACCCTACCCATTCACCTTTCATCAAATTCCTCATCTGACTCCCACTCAGAGAGAGGACCAACACATTCACACCCACACCCACTCACACTCACTCACACAACACTCACTTCCAAGAACCCCTACCCTGCTGCTCCCACCAGCTGGCAGAGGCTCCCAACCATTCCCCCACCAAGCCCACTCCTGGCTCTCATCCAGAGAAAGGCAAAGAGGAGGAATAACATCCAATTCCCAGTGGGAAGCCCGCCATCCAACTCCCAGGCACTTCAGCATTAAATGGGAGTAGTGGTATTTTCTTCTTCTTCTTGGGGCTACAGGAGGGAAGCAGAAAGGGCTCCGCAGGGGAAGGGCATACACAGCAGCCTGCCAATCCACTGCAACCCCCCCGCCCCACCTAGCCCTCACCCACACCTCCAGAGCCCCCGCATCCTGATGACAAGTTGATGACAGAAATATGGTAGAAGGCTACAACACCCCAAAACTCCAAAACACAGTTAGACCAGCTCCTCAGTCCACTCTCCAAAGCAACAGCTCAGGCAGTCCTCCAAACCAGCATGAAGAAATCCCTCTAGCCAAGCCAGCTAGGCCAGTCCGAGAACGCTGCTCCCAGATTCAAAAAAGCCACCAAGGTCACAAATGCATCAGATGCTGCAGACATAGCAAATCCCAGCAACAACCACAGCAGGCGTGGCATGCAATGCAAGACAATAAGCGCTGCCGTCATTCACACTCCTCCAGCCGAAGAAATCCAAACAGACCCGAGCAGTCCAGCTTCCATTCGGGTGAGTGCCAGTCCAGGAGCACCCCTCCACACCACAAACACACACACAGGAGACACGTACAAAAGCATAACGTGACAAGGCCAGCAGCTCCACAGCTCTAATTCTCCCCGTCATCTTAACCGGAAGTTAACTTTAGTCACTAAGGGGAGAGTTAGGGTTTGGGTAAGAGGCCCTGGGTAGGCAGCACACGGCAATGGATATATTATCCTACCACATTTATTTATTTGAACAATTTATATGGCTGCCCATCTCACAACAGTAACTCCAGTGCTAGTGGACAAGAGGTGAAGGAGATCGTAAGAGACAATGAAGCCATTGGCAGTATGATTTGCAATGCCTCCTAATTTCCAATTATTTTTCTTATATAAACCAAGTTATACAGTTTTATTAAATTAATTCACTGATTAAAATTTAGAAACACACACACACACACATATTAAAAATAGAGTGCTAACTTAATCTGAATCAATATGGAACTATGCAGGTGTGGCTCTTTTGACTACAGATGAAGCTGACTTTCTTCCAGCTGAAGGAAGTCCTCTAATATACAAAGTGGCTGAGATATTCATGCCATTTGATAGTAGGAATATGTCCAAAATTCTTTCCATCTGAATTTCTGCATGGATTTCGAGTGCTAAATTATGTAATTTCAGATGTTGAACAAAAGACGGTTGTATAAAGTTGTGCATGATTTACAATTTCAAGTTTTTTTAATCCATGCCTGTCTTTTGTATATGTATGTCTTCAACATACACACTTTGATAATAATGGGAAGAAGAGTATCACCTGAAGGAATTAAGTAAATACAAAATTAAATAATACAAAGGTCATGTAGTTTGCTGTGTGAACATACATTAAAAGAATCAATGCAAAAACAAATTAATAAAATGCTCTATCAACCACTGTACAAATAAGTTCTGCAGAATTATGAGAATCTTGTTACATACATTTGCCACATATAATTTCAAAACTACTCATTTATCAAAGCTAAAAGTTGCATTCATTTATTTTTTTAACAGCAACATTCTAATGACTAATTGAACTGTAATCCTACCATTGTATTATTACACTTTCATATTTCAGAATGAAAAGAGAAATGCCACATTTTGAACAGCATAAAATGTCCATAATTAAAAAGAAGCCAGCAAATGTCTGATGTTGAAAGCAAGCTTTATTGATCTTTAGTTAGGAGTACTCTCCATTTAAATAAAATGAAACTCTGCATTAATGCTTTCAGTTTCTTTCATAGAACTGTAACTGCAATATTTCATCAGACAAAAAATGAATAATTTTAAAGTATAACTGTGATATTTGGTCATGTTCTTTTGTTGTTGTTGAAAGTAAATGTACAAGAAAATTCCTAAACCTATCCAGAAAAAAACAAAAAAAAAACATTTTAATACAAAATTTAATAGGTAAAGTTCCATGGCTTAAAGAACACATTTGGAAAACACAATGCTGATATGCTGGAGGATAAATAATATATTATTCTTTATTGCACTGTTCATAGCACATACCACATACCTACAAAAGTAATCAGTTTTTTGGAATTTATGAAGAATAAAAATCAAATTAAAATATAATTCAGGTTTGCTCTTCTATTGAGCATATTTATTCAGTAGAAATTTACTGTACATTGTCTTCTATGACCTTGTGATGTTCAGTATCCAGCTGAAAATCAATGGACTGGGGAGGAGATGTAAGATTATTTACTGATAGTAGTAGATAAGTACATTTATCAAAAGCTATAAGGCATTTACAATCACACCATACAACCCCAGCTGGGGAATATTTGTTTGTTTATTCTTATTGGCCCAGACTCATGCAAACAAATTTCCTATTGCTGTCCTCTGAACTCTTCTTATCTGGAGTTTTGGGAATTCATCCGGGGACTTGGTATCCAGAGCATGCACTCTGTTATTGAGATATAGCCCTTCCAAAGGTTGAAATATACAAAAGTTCTCCTAAATGTGATAGCACAAATTTTGAAATCAGTGCCCCAAAACCACACAGTTTCAGTCAAGGGACTATTTTCCAACTAAAAGATGAAATATATGTTTGGATCAGAACAACATCTAGGTTACACAGTCACCTCTTATTTTAGCGTCCATTGGAAATAATTAGTGCATGCTGTGTGTTTGTGCATCTAGTCACACCCATACCCCATAGCTGTGGGGTAATAGTTTATCACCAATGTCATTTAAATGCTCTTTTATTACCTGTTTGTATAAGAAAGGAAGATGGCCCTGAATTTAATGTTTTTTTTAGTGAATCTAAGACAACCATCTAATTTCAAAAATAAATTATTTGATAGAAAACCTAGTCTGCCTTTCAAATAAATATTGTCATCCTCTAAATGAGTTATAAAGACGCATAGGTGAATACTTTGGTCAGATTTCACCTATTTTTCCCCCATATGCAGCAAGGGAAAGCTTTGGACATAAAAAGGAAGAATTTCTAAAGTTGCCCAAAGTATCTGTATAATGTGCACATGTAATAATTTGTGCAGCAATGATGGCAACAAGTCAAAAATAGAGATGATAATGATGATGCAATCATTGTCATCATCCTTAGTATTAGTAAGATAATATTGTTCATGTAACCAACAAGGGCATAATGGAAAGGAAAACATAAAACTTACCTGTTTTAGGATCAACAGAGAAATATGGCTGTCCCTGAAGAATACTATAAACTACTCGGGCACTATTTCCATAGGTGGGATCATCTGCATCTGTAGCTGTCACCTGAAGGACTGAGGTACCTGTTATGTTCAAGGAAACATGATTCAGTTGCCATGTAGAGTTTTTTAAGTAGTGCACATTCTCATGCCTTTTCAGTTCAAAAAGATGATTTAAATATAGTCTTTCATTAAACCACTGACATTATCATTATTTGTTAGATTTATAACCAGCTTTTTTCCTAGAATTTAAGGTGGATTATATCAGGATCTCTCTTCATTTTATCACAACAGTAATAAAAGTGAGTTGGGTTGGACTAAGAGAGAGAACAGAACTAAAATCATCCAGTGAGTTTCCATGGCTGAGGGCAGACTAGAATGCGGATCTCTACAACCTCTATTCCAGATTGGCTGTTCCCACTATTTTAAAGAATATGTAAGTGCAGAAGCTTGGAAACTGGCTGATTACAATGATTACATGCCTGTAATCTAGGCATGGTCTTGTCATTGAAGTTCCCATGCTCACTCTACATCTTGGACTTTCATGTTTTGTGTCTGCAATTCTACAGCAAGACAAAAAGGCCAATGTTGATGGGGAAACCTACTGTATATTACAATTTTAAAAGCCACAACCGATTCCAAACTATAAAAGCTTCTTTAGCCATGCTCAGTAACCTATTAGAAACTACTTTATTTGTTTGCTTGCTCCAAATCTAAATTAAGGAAATAATTTCAACTAATGGTGACAAACTAGGAAGCAATGGGGGGGAGGGGCATGAACAGATTATTATGGATAAAAAATATTCAAGCACTGTTATAAGTTAAGTAGGCAGAAGTTCCAAAAGTACAGGCATGCTGCCTATTAAGCAATATGAAGCAGATCGCCCTTGGCTTCTAATTGTGAGGCACAAGATTCCTTATGTGATTCGGGTCCTTACAGAAAGCTAGGAAGGGATGGAGCTGCCAAAAGGTATAGACCTGTTTAATTTGAGACCAGATCAGTGCTGAAGCAATATCATATTGTGTTCTTTGTAATTCTGCACAGAACAGTTCACCTGATGTTGTGATTGCTGACTCACTGGACAGTTCCTCCCTCTTTCAATGCACTATTTTGAGCCACACAGTAGTAGGAATAGGAAAGTAACTGGAAAGAGAAAGTGTCTGAAATTTCTCAGAAATATTTCACACATCTAATTCTGATAGTCCTGTGCTATTTTTTTCAACAAAAAAAAATAATTCTCTTGTTACACACAGAGGCTTAAATTATTCAGTGTACAATTAACTTTCTAATTTGTTCCTTTATGTGCTTTTAGAAACTTCAGACTGCATATTATATATTCCACACTTAATTTCTAAAAAAGAAATTAAGAGAGGCTAAATGCTTAAGGCTGGATAGAAGGACTGAAAGTTATGCTGGACATACATTCAATGAAATGAAATCCTTGACACCTAAAGCAAACTATGTAATGAATAGTTGGGATGATTTGGAAAGATGTTGCACACAGACTCCTTATCTTTTCCTTTTTATAACTAACAAATGCTATTGTATGGTTGGTAACTGATGGCTGAGAAGATGCCTGGATTTGGGGAGAAATAATGACTCACAATTATTCTTTAAAATTCCTTCGGGGCTAAGCTCTCTGCCACATCTGCTCTTCAGGAAGTTACTGATGGTCAGGAAATAGCTGGAAGCAGCTACAGGCCACAATATTTTGATGTGTCCCATCCTGTTCCTCCTTCCTCTTGTTCAAGAAGAGGAGCTAACAGAGTCTCTTACATGAGGAAGAACCAAGGATTTTGGAATATAGGCCAATTCAGAAAAGAGAAGAAACATGACTGAGCATTGGCAATCACTTTATAATATGCTTCCTTGGGGATCCCATATGGCAATGGATCTGCTATTTCTGTAGTGCTTTTGTCCAGCAGGTATAAACTAAATTTTTTCATAAGCATCATAAATTTGTTAAAGTCCTGAGCCAGTGTCTGGAGGCTTTAAGGGTCAGGATTAAATCAGATGAGTTCCTATTATGATGGAGCTGTTGTTTATCAATAAACAGCTAGGTTGTTACAAACAATCGAAACAATATAATGTATTAAGACTTACAACAACATAATTAAATAAACAGCTAGGCAACCCAATAGCATCAATCCTAGTAGTTGTTCTCAGTGGGATTCTCATTCACCCTGAACCCAGTGGCTCATGACTTGGGGGTAATGATTCTCCTAGATCCCTGGCTCCCACTAAAGCAGCAGGTAGAAATTGTGACCATGCGGCCTTCACCCAGCTTCAGCTGTTGCCCTACTTATGACCTTCTTTGGACCTGAATGCCCTGGTGATGGTAATTCAGTACTCAGTTGGAGTACTGAAACATACCATACATGGGGCTGCCTTTGGAAACAACCCAGAAACTACTGCTGATGTAGAATGCAATGGCTAGGTTACTGATGGAGAATGGCTAGGTTACTTTTCAGTCCAGAGAAATGAATGATGAGGGTGACAACTGGGACATGCAACAGCACTTAGCAAAAGTGTATTCTCCTTACTTCGTTTCACTCCATCCCTGATTTGCTACCCAAGTTTCCAATTAACCCTTGCTGCTGGCATCAGGAGTATGCTAAGTGTCATGAATGCTAATGTGGGATGCTAATACTATACTTGTATTTAGGTGGCTACAGGACTGGCACTTATAACCTGAACTCATTATAGGTATATGTGGTAAGATAGAAAAGATAATGCAGCATAATTTGTATAATTTAGGTCCCAATGCAAACCTGAACAACTTGTGATCCTTCCTACATTATCCTTCACTTATCTCTTACACTCTGCCAAACATCTGACAAATCTTCTTTTTGCAGATGTATTCAGAAGTAATATAACCTTATCACCCCCAAATTCTCAGAAATAGTTTCATGCTGCCCCATGATTGCCTTTACTGCTGCTGACTTTGAAATGTATGAATCCCACTTAAGCTACCAGTACGTCCTCCAGCTTATTGGTGGACAGCATACAAAGCACCACTTTATCAACATGTTCCTTCCCTTCCTATGTTGTATTCATTTGACTGAATATGTATATACGCACACATTGTACCGTATTTTTCTGACTATAAGACAATATATTTTTTTAAATCCTTATGCTAAAAATTGAAGGGCGTCTTATGCAAGGAAGTAAGCCGAGGAGAGAACCGCGCGGTTGCAAAACTGCCCATACTTTGTCTCTGCAAACAGACTTCCTCCTATTGCTAGCCTCCAATCACGAATAAAATAGCTTGACTCTGCAAACAGGTTTCCTCCAATCACGAGCCTCCAATCACGAGTGAAACTGCCCATACTGTCTCTGCAAACAGACTTCCTCCAATTGCGAGCCTTATGTAACTGACGTCAGCTAATGCTGAACAAACCAATTGGAGGAAGTCTGTTTGCAGAGACAAGCTATCGGCAGTTTCACTTGTGATTGAATGTAATCAGTTATGCAAAAGAGCATGGAAACAGAGCTGCAGAGAGACGGTTTGGACGTCCTCCCACCGAGTGTATCAGGTAAATGTTACCTAATTACTAAATAAAAATGTGTTCTGCACTATCTTTAAAATATTGATTTCTTAATTTTGGGTTGGAAAAGTGGGGGTCGTCTTATACATGGGGGCGTCTTATTGATGGAAAGTTACGGTAATTGCAATTGTAGTTGCTATGATGAAGAAAGATACCATAGCCCCAATGCTAACAAGATTCCTCTACGGGGTACATTTCAAAATGGGGCAAATTACATATATCACAATGTAATAGGAAGCAACGTTAATGTGCTTGCTAGTTGAAATGAGAGCATGGTCAAAAGTGCTGGTGTGATTTTTCTACTTTTATGGAACTTGTAATTTCATGAACAGCCCCAGCAAAGAATCAATTTGAGTTTAGTCAACAATATACAGTGCAGGAAAATGTAAATTTTCCTTACAGTGAAAATTATTTTATTTTTATAGAAAATACATCAGGACGACTTCCTATGCTCACCAGTTCCTAAAAAGAAATCAACATGTATATAAAAACTATGTACATTATTATAGAATTCAGTCTTTCTATCATGAATAAATCAGTTAGGTAGTTACCTGAACCTGAATATAGTACATCATACTCTTGCTAATACTGAATATATTGTGATTTTTATTTATGGATATTAATCTTTGCTTGGAAAGGGTCTATAAAAGAAATGCTGATGTCATATTAAGATAAACATTAGAAAACAGATATGGAACACCTATAAAGTAAACATTATAAGATTGTTTGCAGTGTTGTAAATTTTTAACAAGATGAGCACCATCCAGAAATTTCAGTCACCAGTTCATTTCTTGCAGTGGAAAACTTCTCTATAGAGGTCTGTTCCACTAAATCTGGATTATAAACATATTTTTAAAATACTATGATTACAATCAAATTTTAATATTTATGTTTAAGAGTTACCACATTTTGCAAACTCACCCATATAAATATGTTTTGCTTGGGCTGTTTCATGATCAACACATTCAAAATTTAATGTGTGCGTGGAGGGGGGAGTAATCTAATTATATATCATTTAAAAAGAGGCTTTACTATGATACTTGATTTGACTGCTGTGCATTTCAAATTCCAAATAATTAAAGGAACCAAAAAATGTAGCTCCTGCTACATCAGGTGACTAGACTAGTAAAAGACCTTCAGATTTGATCTGTCACTATTAGATTATCCAACTTTTAGTAACCATTAATGTGGTTTGAGACTAGAGATTATAAGGTGGCCTTTACATAAGGAGATTTAGAAGAAAACAAGGTAAACTCTACCTGTTTCTATACATTTCTCCTTTGGTTCTTTTGTCTGTTTTTTTCAAACTAATAGTTTCAAGTAGGCATTAATATGTTTTCCCTACTCAGCCAGACAAAAGGGTCAGTAGAAAAATGGGCAGCTATAGATTTCCTCTTCATCTCTACATTGTATGTATGGAAGAGTACTCATTCAGTTCTCATTTTAATAAACAGTTATATAAGCTATGCTTCTCAAATGATACATAAACTGTGACATAAAAATCTATTTTGTACACACAATTTTATGTCTAAAAATACTTAAAACAAAGCATGCATTTCTGATACCCCTTACACATTGGAGAATATGTAACGTTTCCAAATGCACTTTAGCACTATATGATTTAACACACTTTTTAATAAAATAATGAGCTCATAAAGTTTATTAATTATTGTTAGAATATATTAAATTAGGTATTCAAGAGTACAGAGAAGCACAGAATAAGAAACAGAAGAGCTCAGTGCTTGAATGTCAACAGAATACCATTTCTGGCATGCATGTCACATTTTTATAGTCTTAAAATTACGATTAATTCAACAAAAATATTACTTCATATAGGTTGTATGCCTGCTCATTTTTTTCAGAAACAAATGGATGGGATCATCTAACAGTGCTCAAAACATACAACTTTTCCATGTAATAGGATCTTAATGCTACAGTGGTTTGATTTTGGAGACAAATTATTTAACATATTAATTTTGATCTGAAAGATTCATTGAATTTTGTAGACACATAAATGCTTTTGAATGATGTAACGATGTTTTGGAATTGAACAGGAAGTTAGTAGAAAGGAATAGTACACACACACACACACACACACAAAAGAATACTATATGGCTGGAAGAATACCTTATTCTCCATCTATTGCACAGTGGTCTGAAAACCTTACTGCTCTATAACTGAATAAGCATTTTCTTTCTGGGATTCTCAATTGGAGAATTATTTAGAAATGTGGACTGCATGCTGTGGGTGTTTTAATTTTCTAGTGTTAATATTGTTATTTTAGACTTACTGTGTATGTCTTTATTACATATGTATTTATGTTTTACCATGAATGTTTTAATTTTGTTGTATGCCACCAGGAGTGTACATGGAGTTGGTGGCATATAAATTTAATAAACAAAAATGCTACGTTTCCCCTACTTTTTCTATTATTGAGTAAACTGACTTAAATGTTTAAGATAACATTATACCTCATCTTATAATTACAACAGACAACTTTATCTCATATAATATGAATGTACTGTAAGGCTAGTTTGATTAAAATATGTGATATTTATGTTTTTATACGTTTGCTCCTTTTGCTTTTTGCATAGATCAGCAAAAGCTTGGGAAGCAGTGTATAAAAAAAAACCCTCATAAATTGAATGTTTACTGAAATTCATTTATTTTGAAAAACTGTATACGGAATTGTATACACATTTCATATGCATGAAAATAAATATGAAAATTGCATATTGTCAAGCTGACTTTGAAAATAATATGAAAATGGGAAAGAACAAATTTCTGCTTCATAAAATGTGAATGTTACAGAAAGCAAACCAAATAGAATTATATCTATCATTAATTTCAAGACAATTGGTACAATCTAGAGACTGACAATAACATTGCAAATTCTACTCTACCGTTTTGATTCACTAGTTCTGTTAGTTCCACAAATTCAGAAGTGAAATTTTTTTAAAGAAATTACTTTGGGAAACACATTCACATATTCATAACTGAAAGAAGGCAACAGCAACCTCCTTCTATTTTGCTGCTAAGAAAATGAAATAAACATGCCCAGGAAGTTATCAGGTTTCAAGCCAGACTTGAATGAGATCTGACTACAGGTCCAATAATTGAAATGGAGGATATTTAATTATTTAATTATTAATTGTAAGCATAAAAACAAATGACTCCCAACACTATTAATTAATAGTTCTTTTGGAAAGATAGGCTAAAAAGAAGTACAAAAATTACTAATCTAATTAAGTAATAGCAAATGGCTGAAAATAAGCAAATCCTAATATCTGAACCTGTCTGTCTGTCTATCTGTCAATAAGACATCCTGAATTTAACAATGTCAAATTCTGGTAGTATTTCATTTCTTCTTTGTTTGCCCTAAACCTCTGGATCTGCCTATAATTCTTAAAGCTGACAGTGGGCCCACTCACTCTTTGACTTTGTGATAGCACCATTATGTAGTGCCAAGAATCTTTCGTATGCCATTGTAGCTATTGATCAAATTAGAATACTGAACTATAATGACTACTGTTGGTAGCCAGAGAGGTGTGTGCTGCTCATACACACTCAACACTTTAGGCGGTAAAGTGCAATAGAGATACTGCTGCTAGCTATCCTTTGACTTTATTTAGAACAATTCACATGTTGGGCTCTTTTCTGCTTAATGGTTCTTGTTCTGCTGTTTCTTACTTGTGGTCTTATAATTCTATCTGCCTGCCAACTCAGCCCCTATGAACCTGACAGAATCCTCTTTTTGTAAACTATGTGTGTGTGTGTGTGTGTGTGTGTGTGCGCGCGCGCGTGCACTTGTATGTTTGTGTTGTCTTAATCTTTAGAAAGAAGAAGGTAAAAATATGATGCTGGCATCCATACTATTTTACCGCACACTTGCTTCCTTCCTGTGTTTCCCACAGCCTACTCTGATTATAGATAATTCAAGTACTTATGCCATTTCTCTGGATGATTACTGTTAGCTATTTCGGCATACCCAGAAGCAGATATTTGTTCTCAGGTCAGAGGATAATACAACAAAAACAATCTATCCTGGGAAGATATTTCAGTATCATATTAATCTCTCTCTTCTTTTATCCCATTGCTGGGTAATATTAATTGAGTTCATATGATGGATGTATAATCCGCAACTCAATTTTGTCATCCTTAACGTTTATAAGGAAGTAGACTGATTTTCTTACCAAACATAAATTGCATCTTTCACAATGTTTCACATGCTGGAATGCAATTCCTGTTTCTCTGTTTTCTTGCCCAATATAGTGGTGATTATAATGCCATTATTCAGAACAATGATAAACTGTCAAGACAAGGGCATCTGTAGGGGCAGGTCAACAGCATGGAAATGGCAGTCGCAACATGAATTGCATGCATCACATGCACTTAAAAAGGGGCATGGCTTTGATCATTCCATTCACACCTGCCTTTTTCATGCTGTTGACCTCCTATGGATGTCCTTGCATCTGGATGGATGGATGTGTGTGTGTGGGTGTGTGTATGTAAACTGTGTATCTCTGTCTCTCTCTGTGTGTATACACACACACACACACACATATATATGCATTCGTTATCTGACACATAATAACACATTTACTCCCTAACCCAGGAATTCAATTTACTAAGTCATCGTCACAATGAGCGTTTATTAATATAAAATCATGTATTTTTGGTTGGATAATGTTTTTATTTGGAAATAAATTGGAAAAAAAGTATTTGTTGCTATTTTGGGGAAATCTGCATAGTTGTGGATTTCTCTTTATTCTCTTTGAAGGGCCCACAAACAATGTCTCACTTCACCATCCAGCTGGCAGCAGACCCTGAAGCAGGAACAATGGACTTACGTGAACTAGTGTCTATTCTGATTTCCTTTTCCAACCTCTAGCTTTCAGCACCATACATGGAATACATGAAGTTGCTCTGCACCAAGATAAATTATCAGTCTAGTTCAGGATTAAGCAACTTGTAAACTCTAGGTGTTGATTCAGTCAGCACTGTTAATAACTGGTGAGGACTCCCAGCCCTGATGAGCTTCCCAAATCAGAAACTTCTTGCTAAAGTCAGAGAGGATTTTCCTAACTCTGCAACCTACATTCTTTTTCAGTGAAAAGTCAGAGACTAAGGAAAATATTAAAAGCTAAAGGGAGGAGTAATGCTATTTTCCAGCATGCTGATAAGGTCAGAAAAAATTTACTTGCTTAAATGTTGTTATGCAACTGTAAAAATATACTACAGCCCTACCGGGGGGTGGGGGGAGGGGGGAATGGCAATTCTAGTGAAGTCATTGAAGTTCTAAGGAGAGGAGCTACTCATCTTACTTTCCAATTGACTGGTAACACAAACAGCTAAAATAAACTAGGGTACACTCTCTAGTATCTCAAGAAATCAAACCAAGCCCCCTGCTAAATGTCAAATCAACAGCATATCATTGCTATTTCTGATTATTCTTCTTACCCATATCAGACATCTCTGGCACAGTAACAATATAAGGTCCGTCCGTAAATTTGGGTGCATTGTCATTGATGTCTTGTACTTTGATAATGAACTCAGATTCAGGCTCAAGTGGCTTGTTGGTCCACCTATCAATAGCTTGGGCATGTAGCACATAGTGTGTCTTCTTTTCTCGATCTAGGCTTTTGGTTGAATGGATGTCTCCAGTCGTGTCATCAATAATAAAGATAGTCCCAGCCCCTTCACCAGTAAGAATGTATTTGACTGATCCGTCACCTTTGTCAGAATTGGAGTGCAGCTGTAAAACACAGATATAGATGTAATAAAATATTCATTCTGCTATAACCTTGTCCAGAATGGCACAAAAATATATATTTATGCCATGTACATTATCATTTAACGGAAAATATCATACTTTGTTTGCTTCTTTTAAATAAAATGAAGCCAAATCATCCAATATAACCCCTTAATTAATCATCATCAAAAATACAGTGAAAACCAGCTGCTTGGCAGGATTAATTATTATTTCCAACTTGGGGAGAAAGGGTAAAATAAAACAAGGGAGCAAAGCAACACATTTCCATAAAATATTTTAAGTTCCTTACCCCTCCCCCCAAAAAAGGAATGAGAATGAGAAAAGCCTTGAAAAAACAGGGAATTATCTCACTGTTTCAAAGAAGTGCCTTTGAAGCATTTTAAATATTCTAATATGACCATTTAAATACTTTATTAAGCAAGCTGCTTGAACTGAGTTGAAGAAGCAATGAACTAGGGCACTGATTCTTATCTTAATCAAGATATACAATTTGGAGAATCAGGGAACTGCAACTCTCTGTCTGCATCTGTTTAAGTAAACAGTTTTCATATACTGAGAAGTCTAAAAAAGTGAGATGTTTTATAATGTAAAGTAACAGCATGCAGTTTCAAACTCATTCTCTTAAATAAAATTGATTTTTTTCCTTAGCTGAACTTGGCACACAGCAATACCTTACACCAATTATCTTTTATCAAGCTCCTCCTTTAGTAAGTTTATTAGTACGATGCAGAACTTACACTATTTGCCTTAAAGTTTCTAAAGTATTGACCCAAATTCACTGAGTAACGTATTAATCTGTTGATTATGGTAGAATTCCAATGGAAAGGTCATTATTTGTAGCTACAACAAGTAACAGTGATGGGGGCATCTATGGGGTGTAAATGCAATAGAAACGGGGAACCAACAAAAGAAAAAAAAGGAAAAATACATTTTAAATCTCATAGAGAAGGAAACAGAAATGCAACATTTGATAGTGGCTGCCACAGAAATTGCCCTAATATTTTAATGTTTATTTTTCAGTTTACTTTATTTTTCTATTATGGTAACTGGCAATAAGACAGATAAAATATAACCAATTTACTAAAACACAACAGTTTACATTTAGAGAGGGGAGAAATATAAAAAACACTTTTAAAAAATCAAGCCAATTATCTTTTATAACTTATACTGGCTGGCTACAGAATGCCAACTAAAATAACCAAAGGGAAATTAATCTATTAATTACAGGTGAATTTTACAACAAGCATGGAAAAGTAATGGGTGCATTAAACTGACTAGACAAAAGATAATGGGCACAGAAATCACCTGGTTGCCCAGGAAAGGAATAATAAAAGGTGCTATCAACTTATTACAAAAATCTCTGTCAAAATCACAGCACAGAAGAACAGAAGCCATCAATTTAACTCTTCCAGCACTTCAAGATCAGATTTTAGGACTGCTGAGGGAAAGATGTCAATGTGTAAGAGCATGAAGATAATTAGGTACATAAGTAGATCAAGATACTATTCAGCTGGTTCCCTAGTTAACTTCAGTGTGGATTCAACTATATTCAGTTTGATTTTCTATATCCAGAATTTGAATTCTACCCTGGCCTGTTTTTAGTGCAAGACCCACAGTGACTCAGAAGAATATCAATACTGCAGCAGTTTATCCTCTATCCCTCACATACTGATGGACTGATAATTGATCACCAAGTTGGAACAGCCAAATCCTGTGGGTAAAATGTTAGCTATGTCAACCAATAATTGAAATAAGAGTCCTCTTTTATTTATTAATTCCATGCTGCAGGTAGATTAACTTTTGGAGATGAGGCTGGAATTATGGGAAGGTTAGGAAAGTCATATGTCAAAGGTGAAGCTAGCTGGCAGTATGGCCCTGTAGGCTCCCTTCACACATCATATGTGAGAAGGATGCTAAATTAAACCCAAATAATCCAAAGGAAAGGAATTTATTTTATACAGCAGAGGTAAGCCAGGCAAGATATATTTTAACATGAATAGTAAAGTTTGCATTCCAAGGGTAAACTGCAACAGAAGTGAAAAATAAAAATGCCATGGAAGGTGGGGCCAATACCATAGCTTCCTCTAGATTGTTAGTACAATCTTATACATGTCTGTTCTCACTGAGTTCAGATAGAGTTACTCCTAGATAAATGTGCATGCATGTCAGGTTCGGTTAGCACGAGGTTTCAGGGAAGCACGGGGCTGCAGGGAAGCTCGCAGCCAGACCACGCGGAATCCACCGGCGGTAGCTAGCGGGGAAAAGAGGAACCGAAAGCGCCGCTAATTAACAAGCCACCTGCGGCCAGCTAAACAGGAAAACCGCAGCGGAAGCTTTTAACTATGAACTGATAACGGCGCGAGCATGCAAGGAACGGGGCCGCAGGGCAGCGAAACAAGATCGCAACGCAGCACAGAACCCGCGGGTCTGCACGTAGCAGGGAGGGACCAACCCAGCCGGAGGGGGACTGGCAATCAAGGACAATTGACTCTGACCGACCCTGCCATCATGAACGATCAAGGGGGACATTGGGGGGCCTAATAGTCCACAGCTGCAACGCGATCACGAGGCGGGAAAAAGCGCGGGAAGGGGGGAATATAACAAGTGATGCAATTGTACCAAGCCAGTCCTGGCTTTGCTTGTGACTACTACGTTACGCATGAGTAAACCTTCTTTGTGAACCACACGTGTCACGAGAGTTTCTCTGTCGAACGGGGCAAATCTTACATAAAGCCAGGACTCACCGTCAGCGCTACCCGGTACCACCGAGGAGCGTTTTCTTTCTCAATACAGGCATGACCAGCGACGAGGAATCCGTGGGTCAGCTGGAGCGTGAGGAATCCAGGCTCGCGGAAGGGCGGTCGGAGCCACCCGGGAGCGACGGGGCAGCGGCCAGGGCCGGGCGCCCTCCATCCGAGCGGTGGTCGATGGGCGTGAACCAAGGACCAGACGGTTCAGGCGCTACGATGACCCGGGGTTCGGGGTTCCGGAACCGTGAGTGGAGCGAGAAATTCGCCCGACTAGAGGAGAGAGTCGAGCGACGCCTAGACGCCGTGGAGGCGATGCTCCAGACCCTACTACAGAGAGTGGGACCACCGGCGGTGAACGAGGAGGCGAGCGACAGGGGGGGCGGTCCGGGACCCCCGCCGGCACCACCCACGGCGCCCCAGTCGGAGGACCAACGGGCGGCAGACGCCCTGAGACTTTGAGGTATCACTGGGAAGTTCTCAGGGGACCCCGAACAGCTGCCGCACTTTCTGACGCACGTCAGGGGGTTCATGCGGAGGGGTGGTCACCTATTCGCTAGAGACGAGGACAGGGTATCCTACGTGGCCGAGCTGCTAGATGGCCAAGCAGCCAGCTGGGTGATCGGGCTGTACGATGCCAACGCGGCGGAACTGCGGAGTTTCCCGGACTTCATGCAGGCGCTCCGGGACAGATTCGAGGACACATTGAGCGCCAAGCGGGCGGAGGACGACATCCTACAGTTCAGACAGCGGGGCAAATCGGTATCGGAATATGCCCTGGAGTTCCGGAGGTTGGCCGAGAAGCTCGCGGACTGGCCGGAGTCCCTGAAGGTGAAGTATTTTAAGAGGGGACTCAACCCAGAGATCCTGGAACGGGCACTGGGGCGGGACGACCCGTCCACAGTGAAGGATTGGATCTGGCTGGCCGGAACGGCGGAATCGGCGTGGCGGCAGATCCAACAGAGCACAAGACGACGGGACCAGACGAGGGACCAGCCGAGGGAGAGGACCCCCGAGGAGAGGCGGAGCGGTCGACGGCAGTCCACCGGGAGGCGAGAGGCGACCAGAGCCCCAAATCTGTGTTTCCGATGCGGAGGCAGAGGCCACCGAGCGGCGCAGTGCCCGACGGAGCGGGAAGGCGCCCCACCACGGCCCGAAGTCAAAACCCCGCGTGCGAACGGGAAAAGGACCGGTGACCGACCGCGGAAGGGGGCAGTGGCGGCGGTGACCGAGAAAGGACGCGGGGGTGGTCGACCCCGGAGACAGCATCCTCCGGAGAGGACTCGGAGCCGGCGGGAAACGAGGCGCGCTCGCACTGAACGGCGTCCCAGTGCGAGCAGGGGAGTCGAGGCGCGCGGACCCAATAGGAGACGAGGACTGCCCACCGTTCCGGGTGAGGATACACGTCCGGGGGGTGAGATCCAGAGGGGAGGCGCAGCTACGGGCGCTACTGGACTCGGGCTGCACCCACTGCTTGATGCACCCAGCGGTGGTCTCGGGGCTCGGGCTACAGCTGAGGCGCCTCCGGGAGCCCATTTCATTCAGCCAGCTAGATGGCACGCTGGCAGGGGGGGGGCCAGCTCAGTATTACACCGAGCCGGTCCAGATGACGATCGGGAGTCACCGGGAAGAACTGAGGTTTGTGGTGGTCCCGGTGGCCGACTACGCGGTGGTACTCGGCTTGGCGTGGCTGCGGCGGCGGAATCCACGAGTCGACTGGACGGCGGAGGCAGTGCGGTTCGGGGTCGACAGACCGGCGAGGGGCGAGAGCAGAGGGGACCGAGCCGTGGAGACGGAGGCAGCCGCAACCACCGGCGGGCAAGCGGAGGGTCCGGGACACCGGGAGACGGGGCGAGAGCAGATGGGGCCCGAGACCCGGGCGGCAACAGCAGCAGCAGCAGCGCTGGGACCCTGGAGACCCGCCATGATCCCGAGGCGAGGGGAGGCAGCGGCAACTGGCGAGGCGACCGCAAAGCGAGGGGCCGGACCCGGGGAACCCCCGACGGGCGGCGGAATCCCGAGGCAGTATCGAGACCTGGCGGCAGCGTTCGGGGAGAAGGAGTCCGACCAGCTCCCACCACACCGGCCCAGTGATTGCGCCATCGAGCTTGAGCCAGGAGCGACCCTGCCTAAGCCGAAAATGTACTCCCTGTCGAGGAGGGAGATGGGGGCCCTGCGCGAGTTCATAGACAAGAACCTAGCGCGGGGATTCATCCAACCCGCGAAGTCACCATTAGCGGCCCCGGTGTTATTCCGGGAGAAGAAGGATGGCTCACTCCGTATGTGCGTAGACTACCGGGGGCTGAACGCAATTAGCACGGAGTACAGATACCCCCTCCCCCTGATGAAGGACTTGATGTCGCATCTGTCGAAGGGGAGGGTGTTCACAAAACTGGACTTGCGCGAAGCCTACTTCAGAGTCAGGATCCGCGCAAAAGATGAGTGGAAGACGGCGTTCAACACCCCGCTCGGAAGCTACCATTTTTCCGTGATGCCGTTCGGATTAAAAGGGGCCCCGAGGGTATTTATGCAGCTAATAAATGAGGTGCTGCATGACCTACTCTACCGGGGCGTCCTGGTCTACCTGGACGACATCCTCATCTACACCGAGACCCTGGCGGAGCACGTGAGCCTGGTGCGCACGGTGCTCCAGAGACTGCTGAAGGCACAGCTGTACGCAAAGCTCTCGAAATGCGAGTTCCATCGAGAGCAACTAGACTACCTCGGCTACCGAATATCCAGCCGGGGAATTGAGATGGACCCGGCGAAAGTAAGGGATGTCCTGGGCTGGGAAGCGCCGCGAACCCGGAGGCAACTCCAAAGCTTCCTAGGGTTTGCGAACTTCTATCGTCAGTTCATCCCGAACTTCGCCCAAATCGCCCTTCCCCTAACCGACCTGCTAAAAACCAAGGGCACTGGGAAACCCCCCAAGCCCAGCATGGCACTCGCGTGGACTGCAGAATGCCAGGGGGCGTTTGAGGAACTAAAACGGCGGTTCACCGCGGAGCCGATCCTGCGCCATCCCGACCCAGACCGGCGGTTTATAATCGAAGTGGATGCATCAGACGTGGCAACGGGAGCAGTCCTGCTCCAACCCAGCCCGGAGGGGGCCATCCACCCGTGCGCCTACGCCTCCCGCAAATTCACCGAGACGGAGAGGAGGTGGATGGTGTGGGAGAAAGAGGCGTACGCGGTCAAGTGGGCGCTGGCCACGTGGAGGCATCTACTGGAGGGGGCAACTGAACCGTTCGAGGTGTGGACGGACCATAAGAACCTCGAGGCCCTGAAGACCCCGCATAAGCTATCCCCCAAACAGGCACGGTGGTCCCAATACTTCGGGAGGTTCAGGTTCACACTGAAGCACATCCCCGGGAAGCGCAACTTCCTAGCGGATGGACTGTCTCGCATGCCCCAACACGCCAGCCTACGGGAGGAGATCGTGGACTCCGTCATCCCCGCCAGCAGGCTGGCTGCAAAGGCGGTGACCCGAAGCCAGACCAAGGGGGAGCAACGGGACGCGGCGCCTGAAGTAAGGCAAGGGTTCGCGGAGGCGGCGGAGCGGGACGCTTGGCTCAAGCAGAACCGAGAGGCGCTAACCGGCCAAGAGGGGTTGTGGTGGCACGAAGGAAAGCTGTACGTGCCCGAGGGTTGCCGACGGGAGGTCATGGAGAGAGCCCACGACAGCCGGAGCGTGGGGCATTACGGCTTCGTAAAGACACTCCACTTAATCCGGCGGCAGTTTTGGTGGCCCACGCTCCGGAAGGACGTGGAGGCGTACTCGGGGGTTTGCCCGGTGTGCGCAACAGCGAAAGGAGCGAAAGGCAAACCTAGAGGCCTACTCCAGTCGGTAGCGGAATCCGACGGCCCTTGGCAAGAGGTCGCCATGGACTTCATAGTGGAGCTCCCGGAGAGTAAGGGGAAGACCGCCATTTGGGTGGTCACGGACTTATTCTCCAAACAAGCGCATTTTGTAGCGTGCCGGCGAGTCCCCACGGCCGAGGGGCTGGCGAGACTGTTCGTGCAACATGTCTACCGACTCCACGGCGCACCTCGACGTGTTGTCAGCGATCGGGGCGGCAACTTCATCGCGCGGTTCTGGCGGGAGTTCCTGAAGCGGGTGGGGACGAAACAAGCCCTATCCTCCGCGGCGCACCCGCAGACGGACGGAGCCACGGAACGCCTGAACGGGGGGCTCGAACAGTACCTGCGCTGCTACGTGGGGCCCCAACAGGACGATTGGGCGGAGCTACTACCATTCGCGGAGGTGGCATACAACAACGCCGTCCACAAGAGTACCGGGTTCTCTCCGTTCAAAGTAGCCACCGGGAGAGATTTCGTCCCCATGCCGGAGCTGCCTCAGCCGGAATCCCAGATCAACTCCCTGGACGCCTGGTTCGCCCAAATCGACGAGACCCGGCGAGCGGCGCACGCGGCATTGCAAAGAGCCAAAGCCGACTACAAGAAGCACGCGGACCGCAAGAGGCTCCCCGAGGAAAAATGGAAAGTGGGGGACCAGGTGTATCTGTCAACCAAAAACCTAAAGACGCACCAGGCATCAAAAAAACTCAGCCCGAGGTTTGTGGGGCCGTTCCCCATTACGGAGGTCATCAATCCGGTGACCGTCAGGCTGACGCTCCCGAAAAGCCTCGGGAAGATCCACCCGGTGTTCCATTGCAGCCTGCTAAAGTTGCACCAGCCGGGGAACGCCTGGCACAAGGCAGAGGGAGTACCGCCACCCATCATGGTCGGGGGGGAGCAGCATTTCGAAATCAACCGGATACTGGACGCCCGGAGGCACAAGGGGAGACCCAGCTCCTAGTGCAATGGAAACATTTCCCCAAGTCCCACAGCGAATGGGTGAGTAAAACCCACATAAGGGCGCCGGACCTAGTGCGGGACTTTTACAGTAAATACCCCGGGAAGTCGAAATAGAACCGAGGGGGGGGGAGTTGTCTTCAGGGGGACGGCATGTCAGGTTCGGTCAGCACGAGGTTTCAGGGAAGCACGGGGCTGCAGGGAAGCTCGCAGCCAGACCACGCGGAATCCACCAGCGGTAGCTAGCGGGGAAAAGAGGAACCGAAAGCGCCGCTAATTAACGAGCCACCTGCGGCCAGCTAAACAGGAAAACCGCAGCGGAAGCTTTTAACTATGAACTGATAACGGCGCGAGCATGCAAGGAACGGGGCCGCAGGGCAGCGAAACAAGATCGCAACGCAGCACAGAACCCGTGGGTCTGCACGTAGCAGGGAGGGACCAACCCAGCCGGAGGGGGACTGGCAATCAAGGACAATGGACTCTGACCGACCCTGCCATCATGAACGATCAAGGGGGACATTGGGGGGCCTAATAGTCCACAGCTGCAACGCGATCACGAGGTGGGAAAAAGCGCGGGAAGGGGGGAATATAACAAGTGATGCAATTGTACCAAGCCAGTCCTGGCTTTGCCTGTGACTACTACGTTACGCATGAGTAAACCTTCTTTGTGAACCACACGTGTCACGAGAGTTTCTCTGTCGAACGGGGCAAATCTTACACATGTCACTGCATCCTTAGCTGACTGAGCTACATGCTGAAATTTTCCAAGGAGCTGTGATAGAAATCCTATAACAGTTTTATTTAAAGGTCAGCTGAAAATAATGGTGAGGGTAACATAAGAATTCAGATGTAGTTTTTACAGTTCAGCTGAAATAAAGTGCCTAGGGCACCTATTCTTTTCTCTGATAAAACATTACTCCAGCAAATTATGATTTTTGTTTCTGAATGTTTGAACACAAAAATTTAACTCTGAAAAGGAACTGATTCTGTATTATTATTGTTGATCGCACAGTCAGCTAGATGTTTAGCCTTTTGCAATTGACTGATGGTGATTTTGTCAATGCCGATGGTTTTCAAGCGGTACTCCGGATGTTTTGGGATTGCACCAAAAGCACCTATTACTATTGGTACTGTCTTTGCTTTCTTTGCCTAGAAGAAAGACCAAAGAAAGAACAGAAAAGAGACATGGCAAGGCAAAGTATTACATGGCCGGTACACCAAGAACAAACAAACAAACAAACAACAGCAGGCAAAGCAGATAACAAGAAGACCTGGCAATGGCTAAGAGCAGGAAAGTGGAAGAAGGAGACAGAGGGGCTAATCCTGGCTGCACAAGACCAAGCCTTAAGAACAAATGCATACAAAGCCAGAATCGAGAAGACAGCAACAGACAGCAAATGCCACCTCTGCAAAGAAACAGTGGACTACCTAGTCAGCTGTTGCAAGATCGCACTGACTCACTAGAAACCAAGGCATGACAAAATAGCAACAATGCTGCATTGGAATATCTGTAAGAAATACCATTTGCCTCCAAGCAAGAACTGGTGGGACCACAAAACACACAAAGTAATAGAAAACAAAAAAGCTAAAGTATTCTGGGACTTCAGAATTCAGACAGACAAGAACCTGCCACACAACACCCCAGACTTAACAATTGTTGATAAGGAAGACAAAAAAGTCTGGATAGCTGACATTGCAATCCCTGGAGACAGTAGAAGAGAAGAGAAAGAACTGGAGAAAATCACAAAATATAAAGACCTGCAAATGGAAATAGAATGACTGTGGCAAAACAAAGCAAAGATAGTACCAATAGTAACAGGTGCCTTGGGTGCAATCCCAAAACATCTGGAGTACCACTTGAAGACCATCGGCATTGACAAAGTCACCATCAGTCAATTGCAAAAGACAGCTTTACTTGGAACAGCTTACAACCTGTGACGATACCTTTAATACCATCAAACAACAACATCTGGCTTTGGAAGGACTCAATAGGTGGATAAAAATGCCAAATCCAGTCTAAACAACTGGCTGACTGTGTGACAAATAATAATAATTTAATCTCATGTACCTCTTGTATATTGTAATCAATTATTTACAATGACCTTTGGTTCACCATACTGTATAATACTCTCTGAATTTAAATAGCTGCACTTTTGCATGAGATCAGTATATAGTATGATCAGTATCAGTTTAATGGTTAGAACAGGGGAATCAGATATGGATTAGTGGCTTTTATCTGGCACGCTCAAGAAGGAGTTTTTAAGCAGCTTATGTAGTTAACTGCAAAAGCTTCTGATAATGATGCAGTGGGCTGTATAAGGAAAAAGGGTTAGGGAATCTGATCTATTATTTCAAGTTCATTCATCAACTTTAACGCATAAAGTCTTAAAATAATAAAGTCTTAAAGAGTCATCAAGACAACATTATACAGAAACTTATATACATCTATACTAATTATCGAGCCCCTTAACAGCAGTTCACAACCAAGAAAGTTATATTCTCACAGTCTCATTAGTCAGGTTTACCACAGGTTAAAAAAAAAAAGGAGTTAGTTACAGAATTGTGGAAACTGGAAATGAGTACTTTGCTCCTCATTTATTAGTGAACACATTAAGATGGGTTCTCCTTGATGCCTTTGATCCTCTTTTGAATGGTCTCTTGGATGGAAGTTGCTGCCCATTTTGAAAATGCAAAAGGAATGTCCATCTGTACTTGTTCTGCAAGATTTTGGAAGCATCCATTACTTTCCCCAGGCTCAGAGAATTCCATTACATCATTCCTCTATGTTATCTTCATAATAACAGTAATAATCTTAATAATACTAAAGGAGGCCCATAACCTTTCAAAACAGAGGGGATGTTTTACATATACTATTATTCTTTCTAATATTTTATATAACCATTCTAGGAGGAGTTACTGTTTGACATAATTTATCAACCTTTTTATTCATCACTATGACAAAAGTACTTACTTATGGATGCGATCCAAAGAAGTATACAATCTGTTTTATTGACATGCCTGTTCTTGTTTACACTGAACAGATTTCAAAAGCAGTTTACAATGTAGCCTGTGTGGGGACATAGAAGAAGAAGAAGAAGAAGAGGAAGAAGAGGAAGAAGAGGAAGAAGAGGAAGAGGAGGAGGAGGAGGAGGAGGAATCCGTCTCGATGTCACCAAAGCATAGTACCTGCCCAATGTACCTCTTTGTATCCTATCCTATGGTTTTGGAACTACAGGTAGTCCTTGCCTAATGACTGCCCTGTTTAGCAACCATTCAAAGTTATGACAGTGGTGAAAAGTGACTGTTCCTCACACTACGGCTGTTGCAGCATCCCCACGGTCACATGATTAAGATTTGGGCACTTTACAACCGCTAGGTGTTTACAACCATTGCAGCGTCCCATGGTCACATGATTGCCATTTGTGCACTTCACAGTTGGCTTCTGACAAGCAGATTCAATGAAGAAGCCGGCAATAAATCACAAGTTTCAGTCATGTGGTATCTCACTTGACAACTATGGGTGATTTGCTTAACGGCCATGGCAGAAGTGAGGTCATAAGCCTCACTTGTGGTCATGTGATGTCTCGCTTAATGATCGCATCACTTAGCGATGGAGTTGTTAGTCCCAATGTGGTCATTAAGCGAGGACTACCTGTACTTAATTCAGGAAACCAAGCAGTATAGTCAAGCTATAAACCTAAGTATATAGTGGGAGTAAATTTCATTTAACTAGATGAAGTTTTTCCTTTTCATAAAATCATGGAATCACAGAATAGGAAAGGGAATGAAGCCACTGAGTTTCATTCTCTTATTAATGTAGGAATCCAAATGAAAAGACCCCAGATGTCTAGCCCCTCCATGAATACAATGCAATGAAAGGGGGCTGACTACACTCTGGATACTTGGTTCCACTGCCTAACTGCTTGTACTCTTAGAACACTTTTGACATTAATTGGAATCTGCCTTTCTGTAATTTATGTCTTGCCAGGTACTCTGTAACAAAAGAAACAGGCTTTTCCTCTCTTCATTACCTTTTCCTTCTTCATTCTTAAAGTTTCATATTTACTTCCTATGTTGTAGTATAACTAAATCAGAATATGCTATTTATTAAATTGCTCCAGATCAAGGAGGAAGCAAGAAGTCAACCCATTTGGCCTCCCTCTGGCTACTCCTTGAAAGCTAATCACAGAGACAAAAGCCTCTGTGAATGGCTTTCAAGTTGAGTGGTTGGGAGGAGGGGGATCCATCTTTGTTCGCAGCTGTGGTACAACCTTATATCGACACTAGAGTCAACCAAACCTCATTTCTAAACACTGTGGATTATAACTATTTTTCAACTTAAAAGAGACCTTCCTTCACAACAGGTAAGTAATTCTCTGGGGGCTTAGCCTTGTTTTTGGAACTATATATATATATATATATTTTTAAAAAAAGAAATAGAGCTTTAATTTGAATCTGATTAATTCTAAAAAAGCTGGATGAAAATTGGAATTTGAAAGAGACTTAAAAGTGACTTGCAATGAAAAGGGAAGATTTATTTGTAGAAGGTTACTCTTCTATGAAACTCCATTTACAGTAACGAGGTTTGTTCCATGGGAAACTTTCTTGTTTTTCTGGACTATGCTTGTGAATTGGCTGGGTTTTTAAAACAGAAGAAGATTGTAACTTGATGCCTGTGTGCTTCGCTTGACACATGCCTGCAATTCCAGCTTAAGGGACACCAGAGGGCATGAAAGTCAGTTTACATTCTCTTGTATTTAATTATATATGGCTATCCGTTTTAGCTGTGTGAATGAGAAAAAAATAAAATAAAAGGAACATGGCTATGAGGAAGGCAGTGAAAGAAATGAAAGAAAGAAGAGGCTCAGTAGACCATCTTAGAGGAGAAGATGGTCGCTTTAAGTTTACTTAAACCATTGCTTGATGAATTAGGGACTGAATTTACCACTTTGGGAAAAAAATGGAAGAAAGAATAGATAAGTTGGATAGTTATATGAAACAGATAGCTGGAAAGATGAAACAAATTTCTGGAGAAATGAAGCAGGTTACTGAAAGAATGGAAATGAAGAATAAAGCAGAAACCAGAGATCTTAAGTTGTAGAAAGGACCAGATAATGCAACTTTGCTGGAGTTAAGGAAGAAGGGATTTTGCCTGAGTTTTAGAGCTATTCCAGAAATTTCAGGAGAAGATATTAGAAGTAGGGTAGTTCAAGTGTTGGCAGAATTTTTAAATTGGGAGGAGGAAAAAGCTGAAGATGAGATTGATAAGGTGTACCAGGTAAATTCATGCTATCCAGCAATAAGACATGTACCAAGAGATCTATTAGTACATTTTGCAAAAGAAAGGACCAGAGATCAAGTTCTGCACTGACATTTTAATACTAGACTGAAGATTGACAAGATTGTGGATATAATTATATTAAAAGAAATTCCCGTTAGAATTTTACAGAAGGAAAAAGATTACTTCTTCTTAAAGATGCTGAAAGTTGCTGGCCAGAAATGGTCGACGCTTCAGCGGTTCAAGTCCACCCTTCGCGTTAGCAGGGTGAACTCCTGTTTCCTCCCCAGTTCCTGTAAACCCAACAGTTCGAAAACTCACGTGAGTAGATAAATGGGTACTCTCACTCCGGTGGGAGGAAAAATGCTGGCGGCGCCTTGCAAAAAGGAGTTGGGAGCAGTTGCCGGTAAGCACAAAAAACCGTGCGTGCCCGAAAAGGGCGCGAAGCAACGGAAACCCCGCCTCCTGCGCTCGCCAGCTGGGCTCTGCCCTAGGAAGGAGGCTCTGGCAAACCACTTCTGAAACAATTGCCTTGAAAACTGCAAGGACTCGTCCAAGCAGTCACTGCAGAGTCAGTAACGACTGAGCGCAGATTAAAAAAAAAAAAAAAAATGAAACAGAAGATTTTGTTTCATTGGAATAAACTGGAGGGAGTGATTTTTACTTTCCAAAAGAAGAGATTCTGATTGAATTCTCTTCATAAAGCCAAAGAATTTCTGGGAAATGTTAAGGGAGACCTGGAGGAGATGCAAATGGAGGAGGATTAGCAGACAATCTCAAAAGCCAAACAAGGCCTGGAGGAAGATGAAAAAGAGGATTCTGAGTTGGGTGCCACAGGTTCCAAATTACTGGCTTAATTATGGATTACAAATAGCTAATGTGGAATATTTATGGAGCAAATGCTGTAATAAAGAGAAGTGTTTAATCATTTGAAAAAAGTTAAACGAGATGTAATTTCTTTACAAGAAACTTGTATTAGAAAAAAAGACATAAAATGTTTGATTTGCAAGAATTTGGGACAAGAAATTATTTCGGCAGGTCCAAAAAAGGTTAATGGAGTTGTGTTACATGTTAACCCACAATTAAAACCAGAATTAGTTTTGACTGATGATCATAGTAGATTTGTTGGAGTAGAAGTTAATTACAGGCAATTAAAAAATTAATCTTGGGACTTCGTGTTCCAAATGAAGATCAAATAATTTTTTAAAAAATGTCTTATGGAAAAAATGACAAACTTTTCTTACGAAAATTGGTGCCTGATGGGAGATTGAAATGGAGTGGTATACCCACAATTGGATAGAATATCAGAGGAGGAAGTTAAAAAGAATCAGGGTAAACTAGCTGAAACGTTTTTTGATTTGATGGACAATTTACCTTTAGTGGATATATGGAGACAGAAAAATGGCACTTCTAAATAATATACCTATTTTTCAGAAAGACAGAGATTGTTCTCAAGGGTAGACATGATTTGGATTTCAAAGGCTTTGGCTGTTAATACTTCTAAAGTAGAGATTCTACCAAAGACTTTTTCTGATCATAACCCAGTGAGTTGGACTCTTAAAAGAAAATCTAATTCATTCAGATGGAAACTAAATGAAATGTTGCTGCAAAAGAAAGAGATAGTGAAATATCTTTTTTTTTTTAAATAATAAAATATTTTGAGAATAATTTAAATAAATGTATGGACCTGAGAATGGTTTGGGATGCAAGCAAAGCTTTTATTAGAGGGTATTTCATACAGCATAACACTGAGTTCAAAAAGAGGAATCAAGAGAAAGTGCAGGTTATCTTAGAGGAGATAAGATGAACTATGCTAAACAAACAAACCAGCAAACCAACAAACAAAAAAACTGAACTTGCAAATAAGCCAAGGAGATGGTTGATGTATACATTAAGAAAGATAAGAAAGAAGAAAGAAAAGAAAATGATTACAAAATTTCAAGATGATGATACTGTAATAATGGACAATGAGATTATACAAAAAATCTTTCATCGGAATTACTCTAATTTATATAAAAGACAGGATCTCTCTCTGGAAAAAAACTAGAAGACTAATTAAAAAACAAAACAAAACAAAATTTGCCAAAGCTTTTAAATAAGCAAAGACAGATTATGAATGGACCTATAACAATAATGGAAATATCTGAAGCTATAAAAAAGGTTAAACCAAGTAAAGCACCAGGACCAGATGGGCTTCCAGGATCACACTATGAAATTTTTGAGGATTAAATTCTACAACTACTCCAATCTTTGATGAACTTTATAATGGTAGAAGGTGGAATGCCAGAGTGTTGGAAGGAGGCCAATATAGCATTATTACCTAAAGAGGGACAAGATTTTACTTTAACTAAAAATTATAGACCAATTTCATTATTGAATAATGATTATAAGCTGTTCACAATTATTTTATCACACAGATTGCAAGTTATATTACAAGAATTTATTCATTAAGATCAGTGTGGATTTCTACCTAAAAGACAATTAAAAGATATTAGAATGGTGCTGGGCATTATAGAACATTTGGAACAGCATAATGAAAACCAAGCTGCATTAATGCTTTTTGGATGCAGAGAAAGCTTTTGACAATTTAAATGGGCTTTTATGTTTAAAGTTTTGGAAGATACGAACTTTTGGAGAGAATTTTATAAAAGGAGTAAAATTGATGTATACATCACAGAAAGTGCCAATTATTGTAAATGGAGAATTAACTAAATCATGTGAGATACAAAAGGGAACAAGACAAGGTAGCTCCCTGTCTCCCTTGTTGTTTATTTTAGTTTTGGAAGTTTTGAATAGAGATATAAGGAGAGATGAGATGATAAGGGGCATAAAAATCAAGAAAGAAACATGTGAATTCAGAGCCTTTGCGGATGATTTGGTGTTGATGCTGGAGGACCCCTTGAAGGGGATCAAAGCTTTAATGAAAAAGTTAAAAGAATTTTGTGCTATGGCTTGTTTTCAAATTAATAAATGAAGATTAAAATGTTAATGAAAAATATGAGGATACAAGAACAAGAAGAACTGATGAATAAAACAAGTTTTAAGGTAGGAAAAAGGGATAAATATTTGGGGGTGAATTTGACAAATAGTAATTGTATGTTGTTTCAAAATAATTATGTTAAGACTTGGAATGCAATTTAAAAAGATATGTTAAGATGGGAAAAATTACAACTGTCACTGTTGGGAAGAATTTCAGTAATTAAGATGAATGTTTTATCTAGAATGCTTTTTGTTTTGTTTTGTTTCAAACAATAGCTGTTATGACAACTGATGTTCCATTTAAACATAGCCATAAAGACATATCTAAATTAGTGTAGCAAGGTAAAAAACCACAAATTAAGTACAAAGTTTTATAAGATGCTAAGGAAAGAGGAGGTTTAGGTCTCCTGAATTTGAAGGTGTACTTTGCAGTTTGTTGTTTGATTTGGATGAAAGATGGGTAACTTTGAGAAATAGGAGGTTATTGGAACTAGAGGGGCATGACTTAAGGTTTGGGTGGTTATTTATGGTATAATAAAGTTAATGTAGATTTTAAAAAACATTTTATTGGATGTGCCATATTGAGAATATGGAACAGATATAAACCTATGTTGTCTCCAAAGGTTTCTTTATGGTTGTCACCACAAGAAGCTTTTTATAGAAGAGAAAAGATAACTGAAAAATAAATGGTTAACATAAGGTGATGTATTGGAATTTTCTCAAAGGGACTTTAAACTAAAGACAAGAGAGGATACATGTGTCAATGGTTTTCCTATGTACAACTACAAGAAAGATTTAAAATAGATAAAAGGACATGGCTTTGAATATGGTAAGACTGAATTTGAAGCAGAATTGTGTACTAATGATGAACATGTTATGGCAAAGATGTATACACCTCTATTGAAACTAGAGACAGAAGATGAACAAATTAAGGACTGTATGATAAAATGGGCTAAAATTTTGGCTACAATGTGCAGATGGAACAATGGGAATATATGTGGTGGAAAGGACTGAAATTTACATTCTGTCATAACCTTAAAGAGAATTTTAATCAAATGATGTATCATTGGTACTTGTCACCAGAAAAATTATCTAAAATGTGTAAAGGGACTTCAAATGTATGCTGGAAATGTGACCAACAAGAAGGGACATTTTATCATCTCTGGTGGAGTTGTAAAAATGCAAAAATATTCTGGAATGAGATACGTATCAGTATACAGAAGATTTTAAAGATTAATATTCAATCAAAGCCAGAGACTTTCCTTTTGGCTTTGATGGATAAACAGTTGGAAAAAAAAATAATGGAACTTTGTTTTTATATATGATAATAGCAGCAAGGCTTATATATGCACAGAGGTGGAAAGATAAGACATTACCTAGAGTGGAAGAATGAATGGTGAAGTTGATGGAGTTAGCTGAGAGGGCGAAACTGACAGCTTTGATACATGATGAAACATTGTGTAATTTTAATGCTTACTGGAAACTTTTTTGGACTTTTTGCAGGAAACAGAAAAAATGAAATTATGCTGTATGGATTTGATGATTAGAAATATGAGTTAATAGAAATAATGAAAATTATGTTTTAACTATAGAATAAGAGTGATGTATATTGTTACTTATATCTGTTGCAAGGAGGGTAGGAAGTCAATTTTTTTTCTTTTATTGTTTCTTTTTTCTTTTCTGCACTTTTGAATTTACTATTTTCTTTTTTTTATTTTATTTTTCTTCTTAGTCTTTTTCTCAATATTAGTTTTGTTAGTTTTCACTGTTCACTTTTTTTAAAAAAAATAAAGTTATTATAAAAAATACACAAATAAGTTTGTCTAAACCTTGTGTTTTTTGGACAAATATACCTGAAGTCTGATGTTATCCTTAGTGATCTGAAAGAACCAAAAATACTGCTTTCAAAATTTAAATAAACAAAAAGCAAAACAGCTGGGGTATTTCCATTTATCAGATGTAGTGGCTTCCAGTTTTGACGCATCAAATAATAGTTTTGTTTTGTAATGATTTATGATGCCACTTCAATCTTTAATTACCTCTTTATTACCTGACTTTTCTAGAGAAGAAAATAAAACATAAAAGGGAGGTTGTTTTTATTTTGGAGAATGCTTGGGATCCCCCCCTCTTGGATCCAATTAGTTGCCTTCCTTCCCACTCCATTATCAGGGACTTCTTAAAATAAAATGGTTCCATGTAATAAAACATGGTGAACCTTTTATAACCTAGACTATTGTGTGCTTGTATCCCACAGCAATTTCCTTATGAGACATGTCTCCAAATCCACCACAGCAGTCAACCAATGTGTAAAAGTTCAGTGCACAGCTGAACAGACAGAACAACTCAGGTTAAATTTTGGTTCTGAATAAAATTAGACTTATGTCTTATTCAAAATGTATGCAAAGTATAAAGAGAAGAGATTGATTGACTGATGAACTGATTGATTATGTGCTATTAAGTCAGTGTTGACTCTTAGTGACCACACTGATATATTTTCTCCATGACAATCTTTTCCTAACCAGGTCCTTCAGGTCTTCCAATGCTGTACTGATTGCCTTTGCAATTGAGCCCATCCACCATGAGAAGAAACTGCAACACTAAAAACTGTAAAGATGATAGAAGTCCCAATATGAACTATGCCCATTTAAGCATGTTTAGCCAGTAAGCAGGTACCTACTGAGCACTGGACAGTGAAGTTAGAGCTAAACAGCTCTCTCAAACAGCAGAGTAGAAAAACTGAACATGAGAAAGGTGTGGCTTGCTCCATCTCTTCTCCATTATTGCAAGCACCTTCCTTCCTCACTCAACAACCTGTTACTTCTGATTTCCACCTCTTTCATGTTCTGTGTGCAGAACTTTTTGAGTTCCAGGAATCTTAAGTTTAACAGATACATGAAGCTTTTTGTGTTGTTTTTCTAAATTCTATCTCATAAGACAGTTTGAAGATAAGAAGCATTTTGAATTGAAACAGACGGTTTTTAAACCATGCAGGACCAAAAAGATAAATAAAAATGAACTATATGTCCTGTGAGAATTACACAGACCATATAGATACATCTAAATGAATCTATAACTACATAATAAACTTATCATCACTCTATGTACATGCTCTCTCTCTCTCTCTGTCATTCATTGAACCTTTTTATTGTTCCATTTCTTTAAATGATAGCATAGCCTCCTGTGTTCCCTTAGAATGCAAATATGCAAGGAATAAAGGCATTAGTCTTTTCTTTCTGGCTCTTAGTAAGTCATATTCAGTGGCATATTGCCCCTGCACCTGAAGATTCCATTATGGCCATGAAGCACCTAAAATAATAACAGATGCATTAATTAATATGCACTCCGCTGCATCATTTGAAAGCCAAATGTTTAAATTTGCAGATGATGAGGTTTATTTTCATTCCTTCCTGCACCCACTTCACTTGGAATATATGAATTAATAACTATCAAAGGAAAGAAAACATTTCATGCCACCACCAATTGTTATGCTTCTGTTATTATGTACAGAAGATAATTTCTAATTTCATCAGAACCCATCTGGAACAAAGAGACATAGTCAAAGTGCAGGCAGAAATGCTGCCATTCAATTCCACAGGGCTTTAGATATTAATGTAAACAGGTTAATCTGGCAAAATCCAGATTAGTTTTGCAAGACTAAATTGCATCAGAACAATTAAATCCCACAATCTGCATTGTGACTAATATGTGTGTTGATGTCCCTATGGAAAGGGCCAGCCCATAATGCTAAAAGGAGGAAAGCTGAACTGGAACCTGAGTGGGAAACGAATGAGAACCAATACATAAAATAATCAGAAGGGAGAAACTCTCAGGCAATTATTATATGGCCTTGGGAAGGAAACAAAATTGCAAGCAGTTTTAATACAAGCCTGCCAGCTGAAAGCAGCCTACCAGGCAAATAAGATGATGCCCAAGCAGAACTACACAATTTGTGAATAACTAAACTAAAAGCATTCCACCAGAGACTCAATTAATCTCCTTCTTTGTAGGCAAAATAACATAGTTTCCCTTTGTTGGAGTGATTTCAGTGATGGAGAAGACTTGATTCATGAAGAGCCCAGCTGATTTGCCACTAGGAAGGGATTCAGGGGGCCTCAAATCACTTAGGGCTCGTGTTATGGGAGAAGGCTCATCTCAGCCATTCAGTGCTGGCTGAAATGCTTGCAGGCTGGGTGACTTCAGGAGTGACCACCCCATTCACTGCAGCTGCCCTGCCTGGGATATTTTCATCATGCAGCTGCTAAAGCAGCCCAGCTTAGAAGCACTTCAGCCAGCAAAAGGGGAGAATGTTCCTCTCAAACATCTCCCACAGTGCCTCCAAAGAAGATCTCTTGATCCTTATATGCTGCTTACTTCCTCCCAATGGGAGTAGGCCAGCAGAAAACATATCCCTTCTTAACGCCGACTCTCCGAGTTGCTCATTGGGTGGAGATTGGGGAATCAAGTATCATGATCTTTTGGGCATCACTGGTTTACCTCAACTGCTTGCCTGTGGTTGAGATAAGGCAAGAGGCATGGTGAAAGTATCACTCTGCGCCTATGCCACAACAGACTGGAGGATTCCATGAAGGAAGGGGCTTTCACTGCCTTTTCTTACTGCATTCGAAGAAGGCTGAGTGGGTTCTGAAGCAGTTCAAAGCATAACAAAACAAAGTTGTTAGAAGCAAAGGAATCACGCTGCTCCACAAAAATTGTCAAAGCAAAACACCTGTTCAAAGCTTTGCATGGCCCTATTATTTTACCCTCAAGGGGATAAACTTATGTTGAGATAAAGAGGTCACAGGATATAGCCTTATGACAAATCAGATCCTTGGTCCATTTAGCTCATTACTACCTTGCAGCAATTTTTCAGGGTTTCAGATAGGGCAATTTTCTAGTCCTCCAAAGAATAAACCTGGGACTTTCTGCATGCAAAACCCAGAAATTGTTAATCATTTATTTGGCAGACTGCTATGTATTAACAGATGGGACATTTTCTCAGGAGTTCACAAATTATCTGATTTAAATATAACTTCAATCTTCTTTTCTTCCCCTTTTTCCCAGTGTCCTTTATTTTCTTTTTGGTATTCTACTTGGTTTTTCACATATTTAATAAGCATTCCAAGCAAAAACAAATAAACCCTAAAAAAATTCTGCCTGAACAGAAGTCACAGCATTCCTCAATGACAGCCTGATGTTGTCAATCCATTAATCAGACTACAGAAAGTCATCCAATGTGTAATCTTGAATCCCACCCAATTTCCCAAGCAGGTTCTAATCCCACTCACCTAACAAGCATAAATCCTGGGGTTACGACAAGACTTTGTCTCATGCCATATGGCAGCCTAAGATGATTCACTGTGGCTTTATACTCAACAAAAGAGGGGATTAGCTTTAAAGGACAAGGATGCAGAAAGAGAGATTTAGGCCAACTTCAATTTATGGCTATCTAGCTGGTGAGAAACTGCATCAGCATTCCAAAAATGCAGATACAAGAAAGAATTAGCCTAGATAAACTCCTATATGAAATTATAAGAATATACCTCCCTCTGGCTAATCACTGTACATGTAAGTCTGGTTTCTCGAATATTTATGTACAGTAAAGGTAGCATATAATTTTATAAAAATGCTAATGTTCTGAAACAGCAGCTGAAAGTCATGAGCCCCAAAATAAAATTAATAGCCTGAGAATCCAGCCGGATACTGCTAAAATGCACAGGATACCGGGGTTCTAGGTTAGCTGTCTCTTTCAGTGGTGTTCCTTAACATACATCACTGATAGTCTACTAAGAGAGATCTGATTTGGAACAGTGTGCCTACCTTTCATTGGAAGTTCTTAGATCTTTCCACAGAAACAAGGCCAGCTCAGGATGGAAAATGGTACATGCTGAGTTTTTACTTTCTTACTTCTGTATCCCACCCAATAATGTTTTTTGCTCTTTCCCCCAGCTTTTCTTCTCTTTGCCAATGGATACAATACAGCATTTTTCCTCTCATGGTGTCCATGTGGCTGTATGACTTGAAGGGAGACTGCAAATGGTATTTGCAGATTGTGCAACAGAATCACTTCATGAAAATTATGCTAAATTATTTTTACGAATGCTTCTCCTTGAGGACCCATTTAGCCAGTAATTATAATAAAAATGCAAATAGCATGCTGATCAGTTGGTTAATGACCCGATCAAGGTTCATAATGTTCCTGCAGTGGAAATCTGTGCTCACACATCAACTATTATGTTAGTTCATCCAAGATATTTCTGAATATCATAGGCCATGGTCAAACTTAGTAAGAATTCTGCCCAATGTTGGGGAAAAAATGGGAGATGTCTGGCAAAATATACTTCAAATGAATCAAACAGCTGCACCTAAATAATTCCCTGTAAAATAATCATAGAACTGATTCCTCTATATTGTGAATGGATTCACAGAAGGCCTACAACCGGTAACTTAGATGTGCAGAAAAAACACAGGAAGCAAAGCAATTTTTTTTTCCTCTTTCAGCCTTAAGAACCTTACCAAACTATGGTTTCCAAATTCCACAGGCTATTCTTATATAATAGATGCAGATGCAGATATCTCACAGGGAATGGGGGGGGGGGTAAGAACTAAGAATGCAAGCAACCCCCCCCCCAAAAAAAACCCCCACCATGGAACTGATCCTTCTAATGAATCAGATCTTCCAGAACCCAGCAAATGTTTTGATAAGAGATGTCTAGAGAACAGAGAATTTGCTTTGGTATCTATTTCTGCTTCACAGATACCAATTTAAAGTCCATCCATTCCAAGTACTTTGGAACAGCCTGAGAAAATAGCTGGAATATATCTACTGCATGTGTAAGAGATTTTGAATTACAGTTTTAAAAGCTTGAAAATGAGTGTGAGTGATCAATTGTGTTTGTTATAAAAGACAGTCAACATCCAAACACAGGAAACAAAGAGGCCCAAGTGCTAATTAGATGCAAATTAAGTGAGTCCTGGCAGAGGTTCCTCAACATGGCCCTGCGTCATGTGTTCTTGCTTTTTGCTCACTGAATATTCATATTCCATTACTTATGGCTTATTTCTCAGCTTATTAGTTTATTCTCATACTTGGAAATGTTCCCACTGGAGCCTTTTTAACAGGTGATTCAGGGGACTGAACCCAGACATTTGATGTGCAAAGTTTTTTTCCCCCACTGTGTGTGGGCCTAGTTTTGGATCATCATACATTGGGGAGATATGGGGTAAAGTTAGCTAATATCTTGCAGCATGACACTGCAAATATATAGATAGGATAAGCTAAAGTATAGCATACCTCAGCAGGTAGTAGGACTCATAGGTCCAGCTGATCTATTTTGCTTTTTAACAGTTAAGAATAGAAGGGACAACACATTCAGGCATGAGGTGGAGAGGAGAGAGGCTGCATCACTACTTCTTTCTTTAATGTGGGATGCATACCAGAACCACTGCCATCACTAGCCTTTGCAATATTTCTCTAAGCAATGAAAATTATTTCCATTTGCATTACCAACAAAATATCATCATTAGATGGTTTCTAATATTATTAATAAACATAAGAACATAAGCAGTCCCCTGCTGGATCAGACCCTTCACCCATCTAGTTCAGCAGCCTGTTCTCACAGTGGCCAACTAACTGCCCATGGAAGTCCACTAGTCCCCCAGCAGATGGTCTTCAGAGGCAGTCATTCCACCATCAAGGCTGATAGCAATTGATCCCCATGACTTCCATGAATTGATCTAATCCTTTTTTGAAGCCAGCCAAAACCTCTTGGTTTGTACAGCAGAAGATCAATATACATTATATCACCAACAGCTAGAAAGACCCACAAGAATCTAGCTGTCTTTTGTCCATCTAGCTCAGCAGGGTCTACTTTGACTGACAGCTACTATCCAGAAACTCAGCAGAGGTTTTTCATTATCATCTTTGCCAAGATTCCCTTTTTACTGGAGACGCCAAACTGAACTTTCTGTAGGCCAGGTATATGCCTTACTGTTGGACTATGTTCCCATATTATAAAATAAAATAATGTCACAGTGAAAATCTTCTTAGTATTCTTCAGATTCCAAATTTAGTGGAGAAGAAACTCCCTGAAATAATATGACATTTTACTGCAGATGAATTATAATGCCAATGTACGTCACCAACATGGTAACTCATACCATGAAATGACACTGTATTCATCCAGCTCAATTTGGATTGGACCTTTCAAATTTCCTGCTACTATGAATGATATTTATCTGACAATATTACTATTAACAAGTATGTTTTGCAAATGTATACATGTTTATTTAATTGTAGGACATATATCCTGCATTTCTCCCTATAGGACACACAAATATTACTAGCCTACTGGGCCTGGCAGAAGTAAGACAGAAGGTGTTACTTCTCCTCCAGTAATCTACCGTGGCCCTGTTTTTCCCCTTTCTACATGCAAATATTCTTAACTTAGTGACTTGTTCTATTTAGCTTCTCACTATGTATGAAGTAGCAATACTGCTATGGGGGAATTCACTAGAAAGAGGGTGCTCAGATTAACTCCCCAAAGGCCAAACTAATGTCCAATTACATTTCTCTAGTTAAAATTATTTGACCCTTCAAATTATTTGAAGAAAAGCAGCTAAAACGTAGGTGTTTGCTGACATCAATACAGACAGATGTTGTTCTTCAAACGGTCATCTGTGCGTTCACGCATATGAGTTTTTGGGGCCTATGTAAAACTCTTCAAAATGTTTTAAACCAAAGATGCCTTTGATATTTGGAGGAAGCCACCTTCTTACACTGTGCATTTCTAATGGAACAATTTATTTTACTTCAGTTTACAAGGTCATTGCAGGAATAAATGTGCAAGCAAATATGCCTATCTTTGAGACAAAGAATGAGTCACAGAAAACCACTAGATAAAACATAGTTGAATGTCAGCAGCCTGTTCTTTATCATGGTCTCTGTGCATTATGCATATGGGTAGGTAGTAAGATATACTTACAGGTAGTGGGCTAGCCTGTTAGCAAAATAACATCTAATATGGCTCTGGCATCCACATGGTACTGCTTAACCATGCGGGGACCATACAACATTGCTATGAGAAAGCAAGTATTTAAGAGGACTATGCATGCAAAGCAAGGATGAATGTGTGCTTTTCTGTTCGAGAAGCTGAGAGTCAATACTTTTCAGAGCAGAGACATTAATTATGCCGGGAATCAACAACCACTTCATTTAAAGGTCATGAAGGTCAGGGCAGAGAGTCCATTCAAATGTAGGAAAGGTGGACAGCAGCAGCAACAGGTTCAAACTGACATGGAGGAGGAAGGAACTGAACCTTCATACTGACAGAGGCCATCAACTGTTTAATATGGCCTGAAACAATCTGGAAGAGGGGGATCTTAAAAGTCTAATGAGTTTTGGAGATGGCCTTTGCTTTCTTATGCAATCAGGTTACAGGCTACATCTAACTGATGTAGAGGGATAGCTGCCAGTCTCCAGACAGGTAGTCTAGTCTTATATAGTAAGCAATACCAGATTCAGCAAAAATAAAGCTTTACTGATGTCAGACTTTAATACAAAACAGAACAAAACAAAACAAAACAAAACAAAACAGGTTTGTTCTCTGTTAGCAACTTCCATACCTCCCCATGGTTGACCTGGCTAAGCAAAACCTGAGTTGTTGGAGAAGAAAGCTACATAGCACAGGTGGAAGGTCTGGACAATGAGTCTTCCAACAGAGACTTGTACAGCTTGTTCTTTTATCCCTTCCCAGCAGTGTCTATTACACATTCCTTTCACATAATCTCAGTCTTTTGTTGACCTGTTAGGTTACTGGGTGAAATGTGACTTGCTGCATGACAGTTAACTGTTAATACTCTTATCTCTGAAGGAATTATAAAATATATACTGTGGGTAGAGACCTTATAGGACATCTAGCCCAATAACATGATTAGTGCAAGAATCCAAAAAATCATCTTCAGCAGGTAGTCATCAATCCCTCATTTAAAAAAAAAAAAAAATCCTGCGAGGAAGAGTTCAGTATTTATCCACAACTCTGGGCAACACACTATATACAAAACAATATAAAACAATGAAGTACAAATAAACCAAAAAGGAACATCCAGAAGATGGATGCAACATCCAGAAGATGGATGCAACAGGAACCAATAAACCAATCATCCCACATGGAGTCTGCCACTCACTCTAGCACAGGACTGAAGGAAGAGCCAAGTTTTACGGGCTTGTTTGAATAAAGTCAGGGTGGACTCCTGGGGTGGGGGGATGTTGTTTCAGAGGGCAGGCAGGGTTCCTGGGCCCCATCAGGTGGCATTGCTTGATGTCTATTGCCTTTATCATATGTGCATTAAACCTGTGCTATAAAGTTCCTCTTAGAGCTTGCTCACCAAAATGCCACCTCAAAGTACTTATCTGCATGCTAAGGTCATATGCATATAAAAAGATGAACATAGAATAAATTGATTCATTTCAGAAGCAGAAATTGTGAATTGCTGGGTAAATGTGTTAGGATATCAAAGTAAAAAAAATCCTTTAACACATTTATGGATGTCCTTTTGCAACATCCAAAGTGAAGTCTTTACAGGAAAATAATGCTCTTACCTGTAAGTGATATCATACCATTAACAGCTATGGCCTAAAAGATGGATGGCATATGAAACCCTTTGTAGCTAGGTAAATATTCCAAGTCAATTCAGGACAGTGGTTAGCCTTTCTAAAATGACTACAAGCTCACATAAACATTATTTTAATGCCTTTGATGATAGGGAGGAAAATGCATGGAAAAGCATGCTCCAAGTAACTCAAACAATATATATATATACATCCACAATACATATCAACGCATACATCCACAATATATATACTTACACACACGCACACACACTTGCATTAATTTCTCTTTTCCTGAACAGCTCAGTGAGTTTTATCTACTAGGTAAGAGAGGAAAAAAATAGAAGGAAGATAATCACGAGTGACTACTCAAATGGAGGGCAATGAATTCTAAATGAGTTATTTGTATACTTACACATATTAAATGGAGAATATAACTTCATATAAATTACACTGCTGAATCGGAGCAAAAATTTATCTAGCCTGCCATTTTTTCTCCACTATCATCAGCTTGTTCCTAGAATTTAGTAATCAGAAGAATATGGGATTGAAAAATTTATGATTTCAATATCATAGCAACAGCCAGTAACAGGTGATGCAAGGGACTCCCTGCTAAATTTGCTATGATCAGGATTTCATTTTACCTAACCAGAATAATCAACAAAGATGAAATAAACATGATTCTGCTTAGGAGAGTCCAAAATGTGATCACAAACTAAGGTGCCAGGCTCAGTGCCATTTCTTTTACCCGGTGTCTTTAAATTAAATGACTGTCAACTATAAGCCACGGTTGTTATGAAGTAGCAACACACACAGAATGGTAAATAGCTGGTGATTGTTAATAATAACCAGTAGGAAACTATTCTTATCTTTTAGATCATAAAACTGATAGTTTATTCATCTCACCCCAAGGATTGGCTGAAAAGCTTGCAAAACAACAACTAAGATTAAATGACTATTGTATCTACATACAATATATACATGTAAATAATATATTATTTAATATATAATTTCATACTGGGATATCTGGGCAATACCAATTCCAGGATATTTTGGATACTCTCAGATAAGACACTCTCAGTGGAATGGGGTGAGGATGTTTCATTCAGATTGTGCAGAATAATATGTTGCTGGGATAGTGAGCTATAATCCTTAATGCCAAGTTGCTGTATATCAACCCAATTCATAGTTAACCGTTTATGATAAAAGTCCCATACCAAATGCAAACATGGGTAATGTTGGCCAAACTTTTTTCTTTAAAAAAATAAATAAAAGATGACTGAATGCTAGAAGGTTAGAGCTTTTTAGTTTTCTTTGCTAGACATTATTCTGCTCAAAATTGTTTTCACAAGCTCTTCTTCCACCTATTTCAGCACAGTTGAGTATTTATTCTTGGAATGGGATGGGTTGAGAGTTATTATGAAGGAAACAAAAAGTGATCAGCAAGGAAATGTGCTCCTATTATTTATGTCCCTCACACTCAATTAGGCTCCATAATCTGTTTTTCTTTCAAGAAATCTGATCTTATTTGCTTATTATGTGTCGTTTGCTCCTATGCTGAATTCTCACTGTATCTTTATTTTGCAAACAGAAGTTTTGGAATTAACAACAATTAAATATATGTCAGTTCTCTTCTCTCCCAACATTTTTTCTCAGTTCATAAAAACTCAGATGTGTTTCTTTCCCAGGTGAATACAGCTGGAGGACTCCATGAAATCTCTAAAGAGATGCTATGCTCAGTTCAGCACACTGTTGCTTGACCCTTCTCTTAGAGCAGAGTTTTTGAGCATGTGAACTCAAAATTAATGTGAAATTAATTACAGTCAGACATTTCCTCTCCTTTGTGAGAATTTCTTAGACACTGGCAGAGATGTCATCTATCATCTCTGTCTCGGTGATTTTTACCTCCCAGAGAACCTGTTAATGAATGTTCCAACAGCAAAGGATTATGTCGCTTCAACACTGTAAATTTGTAGAGGTATACTATAAAATTAAGCATCTTAAATGTTATTAGGCAATTTATAGTATAAGTTGGACAGCTTAAATCATTAACTACACCTGATTGTAAAGGATGCTGAGTAACATATAGTTTAGAGAATGCTAAATATAAGTGTTTATTTCAGAAGAAAATGCTATCAGTTAGTAAAATCTCGTGTGCTCAAATGCGCACAATCGTTGCTACTATAAATCCTTCTAACAGCCTAAATATAAAGAATAACAAGGAAAAACTTTCATTTATTTCCCTGTCACAAGTTTAAAGAGGTGAATAACGATTACCATCATTTTTATTTACCAAAAAAGCAAACACACAAAAAAGATTATTGTCTTAAATTCTCTCTGAGGCAATCCCCCCAGCAGCCTATCTGTGGCTACCAGAGGCCTTACAGTTACAGTGGGTATGGTCTCTTTTATTTTCATTTGCATACTAGATAAGGAACAAATTGGGTGTTTTAAGTTTTTTGGAGGAGAGAAGGCTTAAGGGAAACTAGTTTTGTTGCTTACTCCCTACACTCCAAAACCTTCCAAATGGGGAAAAAAATAACTGCAACACTCCCCTGATCTCACAATATTAGCTTCCTGTCAATTTCCTGTCAACAGAGTAGAAAGAGGATGTGAGACATCCAGACCAAAAAAGTTATTCATGCTTGCTATGGATTACCTTGTATTAGTAAATCTGGAATTGCCAAGAGGTTTGTCTCTTGAGCTTTTGTCTCTGCCCAATCTAATTTCTTGGTTCATGAGTTTCTAGTACAGTACATGAGTTTCTACTCCAATTCTCTCTATTAAAAAAGGAATCCCAGTAGATACATCAAACTTGTCTGATGCGTCCACTATATGCAAAAGTAGAACTCAGTTCTCTTTTTTGATGATCCTTCATCAAGCCCCAGTGTACAGGCTTCACTTTGCAGGGAAACTTGATTTGCTGCTGCATGGTACTGTCTTGTATATCTAGGAAGGAATTACCATGGTATGTACATTTGTAGCTCTGCAATTCCTAACAACAGTTAGAGATTCTGTACAGTCTCCCCATCACTGCTGCAATGAGTAACTGTATCAGGACCTCCTTCCAATATACTAGCCAGGGATGTATTTGGTACAACAGTGTTCTCACAGCTATTGAAACAATGGGCCACTGTTTTTGTTTAACTCTTAAATTCATAATAAAAACCTGGGAAATTAATTTCTATTTGGAATTGATGAGTCTGTGCCCCCTTTTAGATGCATGTTATATAGAACATATATATAACATCTATATGTTTTTTTCTTCTCCTTTTCTTCTCAAAATTGACCCATTTGAAATTTCTCTGACAAAATTTTCACCAGTGCTCAAGTCCCCTTGACATGCATAAACCATTGCCCTGCCACTTCTAAGCACCTCCTTCCATGCCTTATTTTGTAAAGACTAATTTTCTTAGTTTTTTGTCCTTTTCTATCTTTAAATATTTTTTAAACATTTTGTCATTTATGTGCCATGACCTGTCCTAAGCAAAATATGGTACCTTCCAAATTCAGTGTTTTTTTAAAATAATTATTTTCCATTTTACAAATATTTATTACTTAATTGAAACACATTGCATACATTTGCTGAATATGCACCATATCTCTAGGAAAGATTATTCATTCTGGACTGACCCTAACATGCTCTCTGCTCCCTCCCCACAAAAATATTAGCTGCTGAATAAATGACTGATTACTATGCCAAAATGAAAATAGCAACTGAGAAAAAGCCAGGATTTAAAATCAACTTGCATGCTCCTCCATTTTTTTTAAATTTGTGTTGTTGCACAGTCAAATTTACCCTTCCCAAAGTATAAGTAGTCCTCGCTTAATAACTGTTCATTTAACAACATTTCAAAGTTAGGACGGCCTCAGAAAAAGTGCTTTACAACCTGTACTCGCACTTGCAACTGTTGCAAAATGTCGCACCACCCCCCACAGTCACATGATTGCAATTTGCGGCCTTTTTTACGGTGGTCGTTAAGCAAATCACTGCAGTCATTAATGTGGTTCTTAAGTGAATTCCAGCAAAAAGAGTCCATTGGAGAAGCTGGATTCATTTAACAACCATGTGATTCGCTTATCGACCACATGATTCACTTAACAACCATTGTAAAAATGGTCGTTAAATTGAGTCTGGTCACATGGTGACTCACTTAATGACTGCCCCACTCAATGACCAATTTTCCAGTCCCTATTGTGGTCACTTTGGCTTTTACATATATCTGAATTTTATAATGTACTTATCTTTTCAAAATGTTTACAGGAAAGAATATATTATAGAAAGATGTTTACAAAAATATATTGCACTTTGTGTTTGAAAAAAATATAAATGATATGAAAATGAAATATACAGATTAGAATTCTTTTCCCTTATCTCCTTTTTCACATACAAACTGATGAAACTCAAACCATCTCTTAAACTGCAGTTTCTTGCTCTATACAAATACCAGAAATCATGGTCTATTTAAACTACAGTTGGACATAGTAATCCAGGATGAAAAGTGAAACCTGTTCCCTTTTAATTAGCTGAGATGAAATGACTAAAATTGCAATTTTTCATTATATCCAGACACTTATTTATTTTACAAGATGGCTCTGGGCAGTGTACATCATGAACATAACCTTAAATCTGTTCCAAAAGATCAACCCAACAACTCCTTAACAATCAATTAAAAATAAAGTTATATAAATACTGCTGCCCAGTTACCATAAATCTAAATATTAAACATCACATTTTGATGTTTGAAAAATATTTGAAACACAGTGTTTTCAGTATCTACGTAAAATTATATTTTTTTGAAGTTACAGTCAGACTGGGACGAGGGATGCCCAGTTTAAGTTTATTACATAACTTTAGGCCAGTTAACTATTGCTTAGCACAATGTACATCATAGGGTTATTGTCAGGATAAAATGAGGAATAACTCTATCCACTTGAATAAAAACCTTGAGATTCTTAAAGACAGAAGTTACACAAAATTAGACACATAGTTAGATAGCTGGAATAGTTGTTCTGAAAGCATGTATAGTACTATTTTGCAATATGTTTGGATATAACAGTTAGTTGGTAGAAAATGTTTAACACTTGCAGATCCCTGTAATATTTTATTTTTGGTGAATTCTATTTGAGCCTCACTACCATTTCCTAATAAGTAGCATCAGAGACCTATTCTCTTATATTTCTATAATTATATACATTTAAGTCAAATCAAACAAAATCAAATCTTTATTACGGTCATAGACCAGCATAAGGACAGTAGGGTGCAGTCAATTAAAAAGTGCTTAAGATACATCAGAGTCTAAAAAAAATATGAAAAGCTAGAAGATATTAAAACAGAAAGTACAGTATATACAAAAAACATGAGTCTAAGAGAATCTAAAAGGAGGGGTAAGATAATTAGATGGGAGTAGGGGAGGATAAAGGTTAGTATGAGGAAGACTGTATCTATACTCAGGTTTCTCTTCAGATCGTATAAATCTTTCATCTTTTACTAAACATTTAAGATCTTGTAATTAAAATGCCATTACATATTTAAACAATAAAAATGAGCAAATAGCATAGAATCCATTGCACCTTTTTCATATATGAAACTTCTGAAATACCGGCAGTTGTATATGCAGCAAACACGTTGTGCTGTTAGCTATCTGAGTTGTATAGCTTCTTTCTTTCTTTTGTTGGGAATGAACAAGGTAGAAATGCTATGAACATAGTCAGCTTGATAATTATTCTTTAAAGCATCTTAAATCCAGACAAGCACAATTCAATTATTGAACAGGCAGTACACTGCATTAATCTGATTGTATTAATCATAAACCTCACACAGATGAATAATCCTTTTAATTTATGCCTTCATGGACTTTTCAGGCATCAGACAGGAGTGAGTAGACAGCTTGCCTTTTAAACAAGCAGTTTTTTTCCCCCCATCCAAAGTTATATGCAGCTCATTAAATTCTAACTTTCCTCTGTTTATCCACATCCTGTCTATCTTAGTGACCCACAGGTCCCACTGAAGTCTTTTGCAATTACTTCTTTAATGTGTTATTTCAGCATTAAAAAGAAAAAGGGGGAAAAAAAACATTTCCAAAGAACATTTGAGATCAACCCAGATTCTACAGTATTACCTACCATTTTTTTAAAACCATTTTTTTTCCTGTCACACCAACAAATGAATTATTCTCATTCTAGAAAACCTGCAGTTCATTACCCTTATATTAACAAACAATGCACATCACTGTCCTATATGAAATGCAGAGAAACTGCAGCAGAAAGAGCATGGCACTGTTACCTGAAAAATGGTACTAGCCTGGCAAAGAAGCCAAAGACAGGTAAGTACCTTGAGCAGGAAGAAGACAAGCACCAAAAAAGTTGATCAGATTAAAAAAATCAGCAAAGTTGGAGCTCCACATCAACTGTACAAGGAAATGAGAATGAGATGCTAATGGTCAAGTTCACCAAACTGCCAGCTAGATGTTAATTAACAAGAAAAGGTGAGTTGCTGGAAATCATTGTGGTTCAACCACTGACTGAATATGTTGTGTAAACCAGGCCATCACATTAAGGTATAATTTGGTTTATCTGTATGGAGATAGCATGCTATATGAACATAGAAACTGTAGTTTGTTGACACAAGTATTGGGTTTAGCACATGGTAAGAAGCTAAACCCCCTTCATGGATCACTGCCTTGTCGTGGTGAAGGGGCTTCTGTAACTCAGTGAAGCCATGAGCTATACCGTGCAGGGCCACCCAAGACGGACAGGTCATGACAGAGAGTTCTGAAAAAATGTGGTCCACTGGAGAAGGAAATGACAACCCACTCCAGTATCCTTGCCAAGAAAACCCCATGGACAATGTCAAAAGGCTAAAAGATATGATGCCAGAAGATGAGCCCCTCAGGTTGGAAGGTGTCCAATATGCTACTGGAGAAGAGCAGAGGGCAATTCCAAGTAGCTCCAGAAAGAGTGAAGTGGCTGGACCAAAGCTGAAAGGAAGTTCAGCTGTGGATGTATCTGGAAGTGAAAAGAAGGTCCGATGCTGTAAAGAACAATATTGTATAGGTACCTGGAATGTAAGATCTATGAATCAAGGCAAGCTGGATGTGGTCAAACATGAGATGACAAGATTGAACATTGACATCTTGGGAAGCAGCGAATTGAAATGGACGGGAATGGGTGAATTTAAGTCAGGTGACCATTATATCTACTACTGTGGGCAAGAAACCCTTAGAAGAAATGGAGTTGCACTCATAGTCAATAAGAGAGGGGGAAAGGCAGTAATGGGGTATAACCTCAAAAATGACAGATTGATCTCAGTGCGAATCCAAGGCAAACCATTCAACATCACAGTAATCCAGGTCTATGCCCCGATCACTGATGCTGAAGAAGCTGAGGTCGACTGCTTTTTGAAGGCCTACAACACCTTCTAGAACTAGCACAAAAAAAAGACGTCCTTTTCATCATAGGGGATTGGAATGCTAAAGTAGGAAGTCAAGGAGTAATCGGAATAACAGGCAAGTTTGGCCTTGGAGTACAAAATGAAGCAGGGCAAAGACTAATACAGTTCTGTCAAGAGAACAAGCTAGTCATAGCAAACACTCTTTTCCAACAACACAAGAGACGACTCTACACATGAACATCACCAGATGGTCAATACCGAAACCAGATTGATTATATACTTTGCAGCCAAAGATGGAGAAGCTCTATACAGACAGCAAAAACAAGACCAGGAGCTGACTGTGGCTCAGATCATGAGCTCCTTACTGCAAAATTTAGGCTTAAATTGAAGAACGTAGAGAAAACCACTAGACCGCTCAGGTATGACTTAGATCATATTCCTTGTGAGTACAGAGTTAAGGTGATGAATAGATGTAGGAGATTAGATTTGGTAGACAGAGTGCCTGAAGAACTATGGATGGAGGTTCATAATGTTGTACAGGAGGCAGCAACTAAAACCATCCCAAGGAAAAAGAAATGCAAGAAAGCAAAATGGCTGTCTGATGAGGCTTTACAAATAGCTGTGGAAAGAAGGAATGCGAAAAGCAAGGGTGAAAGGGAAAGATATAAGCAACTAAATGCAGATTTCCAGAGAATAGCAAGGAGAGATAAGAAGGCCGTCTTAAATGAACAATGCAAAGAAATCGAGGAAAACAATAGAATGGGGAAAGCTAAAGATCTCTTCAAGAAAGTTGGAGATATGAAAGGAATGTTTAGTGCAAAGATGGGCATGATAAAGGACAAAAAAGGCAGGGACCTAACAGAAGCAGAAGAGATTAAGAAGAGGTGGCAAGAATACACAGAAGAACTATACAAGAAAGATCTTAATGTCCCTGATGTCCATGCTGGTGTGGTCACTAACCTTGAGCCAGACATCCTAGAGAGTGAAGTCAAGTGGGCCTTAGGAAGCATTGCTAACAACAAAGCTAGTGGAGATGACAGTATTCCAGCTGAGTTATTTAAAATACTAAAAGATGATGCTGTTAAAGTGCTGCACTCAATATGCCAGCAAGTTTGGAAAACGCAACAGTGGCCACGGGATTGGAAAAGGTCAGTTTATGTTCCAATTCCAAAGAAGGGCAATGCCAAAGGATGCTCAACCTATCGCACAATTGCACTCATTTCACATGCTAGCAAGGTTATGCTCAAAATCCTACAAGCTAGGCTTCAGCAGTACGTGAACCGAGAACTACAGGATGTACAAGCTGGGTTTCGAAGACGCAGAGGAACTAGAGATCAAATTGCCAACATTCGCTGGATCATGGAGAAAGCATGAGAGTTCCAGAAAAACATCTATTTCTGCTTCATTGACTATGCAAAAGCCTTCGATTGTATGGATCACAACAAACTGTGGCAAATTCTTAAAGAGATGGGGGTACCAGACCATCTTACCTGTCTCCTGAGAAATCTATATGTGGGCCAAGAAGCAACAGTTAGAACCGGTCATGGAACAACCGATTGGTTCAAAATAGGGAAAGGTGTACGACAAGGCTGTATACTGTCACCCTGCTTATTTAACCTATATGCAGAGTACATCATGAGAAATGCCAGGCTGGAAGAATCACAAGCTGGAATTAAGATTGCAGGGAGAAACATCAACAACCTCAGATATGCAGATGATACCACCCTAATGGCAGAAAGTGAAGAAGAACTAAAGAGCCTCTTGATGAAGGTGAAAGAGGAGAGTGCGAAAGCTGGCTTGAAACTCAACATTAAAAAAACTAAGATCATGGCATCTGGACCCATCAATTCCTGGCAAATAGAAGGGGTAGAAATGGAAGCAGTAACAGACTTCATTTATTTGGGCTCCAAGATCACCGCAGATGGAGACTGCAGCCATGAAATTAAAAGACGCTTGCTCCTTGGGAGGAAAGCTATGGCAAACCTAGATAGCATATTAAAAAGCAGAGACGTCACCTTGCCGACAAAGATCCGTATAGTCACAGCTATGGTTTTTCCAGTAGTAATGTATGGCTGTGAGAGCTGGACCATAAAGAAGGCTGAGCACTGAAGAATTGATGTCTTTGAACTGTGGTGCTGGAGAAGACTCTTAAGAGTCCCCTGGACTGCTAGGAGGTCAAGCCAGTCAATCTTAAAGGAAATCAACCCTGATTGCTCATTGGAAGGATTGATAATGAAGGTCAAGGTCAGATACTTTGGTCACCTAATGCGAAGAGAGGACTCTTTGGAAAATACCCTGATGATGGGAAAGATTGAAGGCAAAAGGAGAAGAGGACGGCAGAGGATGAGATGGTTAGATAGCATCACTGAAGCAATGAGCGTGAAACTGAGCAAACTCTGGGAGGCAGTGAAGGACAGGAAGGCCTGGTGCAGTATGGTTCATGGGGTCACAAAGAGTCGGACACGACTTAACGACTGAACAACAACAACAAAATGAAGCTAAACAACAAATGTTCTGGCAGGAAGTTGGAGAAAAAAATGTGTTACTGCCTGAAGTAAGCCCCATCTATTACTGATGTATGTGAATAATCCAAATTGCTAAAATACAGGTAAATATGCTCTTAAGTCAAGCTTAGCTCCTGGCTATTACATATAGTTGTCATATTTTTCCTCCTTTCCTTCTGATTGCTGCCTGACAAGAGATATAAAGTTCAATTAATGCCAGAAAATATTTGAATAATTGCTATCTCTTGTGTTTTCAATGGAGTACATCCATTCAAAGCATGTCTTGAAGCATCCAATTAAATTCTCTTCAATATAGCATTGTTATTCCTGTCCCCAATCCCTCAAACACTAGCTCTGCAAACATCTTCACCAGTGCAAACATCAGGATGGGAAAACAGACAAGAAACACAATGAATCAATTAGCGCTCTTCTTCTAGCTGAACAATGGGGGATTGCAAAGTCACTCCAACAGTGCCCAATCTAAAGCTTTTCTGGTCTTGGAAGCAAGGAAGCAAGGAAGCAAGGAAGCAAGGAAGCAAGGAAGCAAGCAAATAAATAAATAAATGACCTTTGCTCCTGTACAAAATAGAAATAAATTGCTCTGCTCCCTCCCCTCCATATTTCCAGAACATATTGTATGTGTTTCTCAGGTGTTTCATTCAAAACCTGAAGAGCTGGTATAAAGATGCAGCTAAAAAAAATGCCACAATTCCTTTGCAGGATTTAACAGCCTATTGCTAGCAGTGAGAAAGAAATGATAAATATGGTAGTAATTTGGCCACCAATCACTTTTTCCTGTAGAACTAATCTTGACTGCATGTTGCCGAAGTGGTTGGCATGGAGGAGAAAAGAAGATGCATTCTAAACAATGCTTGCAGACAGGCATCATGGACAAGATGCTGATAGTTACTTGTCAAGTGGGGGTGAGGAAGGGAGAGACAGAATGGGAGTAAGATCCTACACAAAAAGGAAAGAAAATAAATTGTTAACACCCCTCTCTCCTCTCCACATACCACACACATACCATCCAGTAAACAGTCACTGGAGAACAGCAGAACAAAACCAAGGAGAAGCTTTGTCTTTGACATTCAGCTGGTCCAGTGCCAAAGTGAGAAGGGAAATCAATACAGCTTTGGTTAATTTCATCCCCAACTCTCTTTGTGTGGGCAGCCTGCTGGGAACAGCATAATGATCTGTAGAGAATAAAGGGGCATTTAAATTTTAGTTGGCAGGATGGTGTCCATTTGTCTGGACATGCGGCCACCAAAATAAGTGGATATTTTGATGTGGGATCTGTGACGCTTCAAGCCAACTTTTACTTTTAAGGACCTGCAAAGAGAATACTCTATTTGCTGAAACCTGACTGACATGAAACAGGGGAAGCAAATATTCCTACAGCTGGGAAAACAGATTACCCACAAACTGTTTTTTTTTTTTTTGGTAACTGTGCAAAAATATAAAAACATATAGCTGAACTAGGAATGCAGGATGTTCATAGGGTAGGGAGCCAAATGACAAAATATGCATCATGATGTCAGGACACAAAAACCATGACTTATGTCCTTGTGTTCTATGACAGGATGCAAGTTCAAAAGGTGGGGGAGGGATGTGTCATTATGTTGCAACACATGCTTTGTCATTTTTCCATCATCACCATTTGTAATGGTGGCTAGAAATTGGTTCAGCTGATAAAAACAGATCATTGAATGGGCAGGGCCAGTTCTAGGCTAAGACTGAGTAGGCACCAGCCTAGGGGTGCCAAATTTTAGGGAGACCCAAAATTGAAAAGTCTTCCGGAAAACACAATAAAAAAGCGAATAGTAGTAAAGTGTAAATATGAAAAACTCAAAGGAAAAATAAGAAAGAAAGAAACAAGAGGGTGCCTTTTTGAAATTTCTAACAAATTTGGAAGATAAGCCAAACCATAGGGGGCACGACCATATGCCTAGGGCACCAAAATGTCTAGAATTGGTCCAAATGTGGGAATGCACAGCTCTGGAACAGATTCTAAATAGATTTACCCTAATACTCTAAAATTTGTCTTCCATTCTGTTGTCCAACCAAAAAAGATCATGGCCCAGCAGTGTATTTTTTCTTCTTCTATCACACAAGCATGCTTATCTATATCTTTTCATAGTTAATATGTTATTCTCATTCTGCTAGAAGAATTCACATTCAAGAATTCAGTAGTTTGTACTTTACTTTGATTTTTGCTCATATGAAGTTTTTTTTTTTTTTAACACTAGGTCACTGTGGTCAGGCTGAAGAACTTTATTTCAATGAAAAATGTACTATTTTAAGGTAATTGGATGTTTGCCAGTAGAGAGCAGAGACAGAATTTTGATAGACATTTCTAGGCATTAGTAGACCATTTGAGAAGGTATTATGTCTCAGAATGTCAGGAGCTTTGTGTCTCTTACACCTTTTTCTTCCTAAATGACCAGTACAATTATTGGTGTTTTTAATAAAAACAAATGCTAATCAGGTGGCTCTCTAGAAACTGAAGCAATACTATGAGTGACCAATTGGATTAATCTTTAATCTGTCCTGCTCAACTTGTGGTTTCAGGCAGGCTATGCAGGCTGTGCAAGATTCCTCTTTTAAATTCCACAGCATTTGTTATAGGAAGCATGGGAGGACATGTTTGTATATAATCATGTTCAGTGAAATCAACTGATAATTATTTTGTAACTGATAAGGAAGAATTTAATGGAGGCTCGACTGAAAAACAATGCTCCATTCAGTATGCCACATGGCTTGTTTAAAAGCCAGGCAATCTGGAGGAAAACTAAGCAGTGGTGAGAAATGCCTATATAACTCTGCATGAATATGTGCTTTTTATACATTGAGTATATAAGTCAGTATATACAGTGGGGAAAAAAAGTATTTAGTCAGCCACCAATTGTGCAAGTTCTCCCACTTAAAAAGATGAGAGAGGCCTGTAATTTTCATCATAGGTATACCTCAACTATGAGAGACAAAATGGGGAAAAAAATCCAGAAAATCACATTGTCTGATTTTTAAAGATTTGCAGATCTGGTGGAAAATAAGTATTTGGTCACCTAAAAACAAGCAAGATGTCTGGTTCTCACAGACCTGTAACTACTTCTTTAAGAGGCTCCTCTGTCCTCCACTCATTACCTGTAGTAATGGCACCTGTTTGACCTTGTTATCAGTATAAAAAACACCTGTCCACAACCTCAAACAGTCACACTCCAAACTCTACTATGGCCAAGACCAAAGAGCTATTGAAGGACACCAGAAACAAAATTGTAGACCTGCACCAGGCTGGGAAGACTGAATCTGCAATAGGCAAGCAGCTTGGTGTGAAGAAATCAACTGTGGGAGCAATAATTAGAAAATGGAAGACATACAAGACCACTGATAATCTCCTTCGATCTGGGGCTCCACGCAAGATCTCACCTTGTGGGGTCAAAATGATCACAAGAACGGTGAGCAAAAATCCCAGAACCACATGGGGGGACCTAGTGAATGACCTGCAGAGAGCTGGGACCAAAGTAACAAAGCCTACCATCAGTAACACACTATGCCGCCAGGGACTCAAATCCTGTAGTGCCAGATGTGTCCCCCTGCTTAAGCCAGTACATGTCCGGGCCCGTCTGAAGTTTGCTAGAGAGCATTTGGATGATCCAGAAGAGGATTGGGAGAATGTCATATGGTCAGATGAAACCAAGATAGAATGTTTTGGTCGAAACTTAACTTGTTGTGTTTGGAGGAGAGACAATGCTGAGTTGCATCCAAAGAACACCATACCTACTGTGAAGCACGGGGGTGGAAACATCATGCTTTGGGGCTGTTTTTCTGCAAAGGGACCAGGATGACTGATCCGTGTAAAGGAAAGAATGAATGGGGCCATGTATCGTGAGATTTTGAGTGAACACCTCCTTCCATCAGCAAGGGCATGAAGATGAAACGTGGCTGGGTCTTTCAGCATGACAATGATCCCAAACACACCGCCCGCGCAATGAAGGAGTGGCTTCGTAAGAAGCATTTCAAGGTCCTGGAGTGGCCTAGCCAGTCTCCAGATCTCAACCCCATGGAAAACCTTTGGAGGGAGTTGAAAGTCCGTGTTGCCCAGCGACAGCCCCAAAACATCACTGCTCTAGAGGAGATCTGCATGGAGGAATGGGCCAAAATACCAGCAACAGTGTGTGAAAACCTTGTGAAGACTTACAGAAAACGTTTGACCTCTGTCATTGCCAACAAAGGATATATAACAAAGTATTGAGATGAACTTTTGATATTGACCAAATACTTATTTTCCACCATGATTTGCAAATAAATTCTTTAAAAATCAGACAATGTGACTTTCTGGATTTCCCCCCCCCCCATTTTGTCTCTCATAGTTGAGGTATACCTATGATGAAAATTACAGGCCTCTCTCATCTTTTTAAGTGGGAGAACTTGCACAATTGGTGGCTGACTAAATACTTTTTTGCCCCACTGTAAGTATATATCAGTATATAAGAAGGGGACGCGGTGGCACAGCGGCTTAATGACGCTGAAAGTTGCTGGCCAGAAATGGTCGACACTTCAGCGGTTCGAGCCCAGCTTTCATGCAGTAGAGTGAGCTCCTGTTTCCTCCCCAGCTCCTGTCAACCCAACAGATCAAAAACTTATGTGAGTAGATAAATGGGTACTTTCACTCCAGTGGGAGGAAAAATGCTGGCGGCACCTTGCAAAAGGAGTCGGGAGCAGTTGCACACCTGAAAAAGGCACGAAGCAATGGAAAAGCCTCCTGCGCTCACCAGCTGGGCTCTGCTCTAGGAAGGAGGCACTTGCAAACCATTTCTGAAAAAACACCTTGCCTTGAAAACTGCAAGGACTCGTCCAAGCAGTCACCATAGAGTCGGGAACTACTGAGTGCGGATTAAAAAAAAAAAAAAAAGTATATAAGTCAGTATAAGTGTATAAGTCAACTCTTTGTTACATTTTCTAAGAAGCACATGTTGCATTTTTAAGGCACAAGTGCAACAGTTATAGATATATCTTTGCTTGAGCAATAAATTTTTATGATATTCTCCCACTGACCAAAGGAATTTCATGAGTATCATTACATAATACAATTATATAACAAACATTGTAATATAAATCAAAACTAGTAATTCTTTATAGAATTGATGGTTCCCCCTTCCCCTCAATATTCAACTTCAAATGTTCATATGTTGACAGATACCTTCCAATTCATCTCATTTATTTTGACAATCTTAACCTAATTTAACTTGCTTGAAAGAGTTCAGTTCAAATAAAAATTCAGCTACACTAGCACAGTGAGCACATAACCCACCGATTGCAAGTTGTGATTACGAGAGACAAAACCTCTGATCCAAACTTCCATGAATTCACCAATTCATTTAAGACAATATAGTTTAACAGACCATAGAATAATGGGATCAAGAGTGACTTGTTATCGCCAAAGTGAGTCAAGATGTCCTATGATTGCTTTTTAAAAAAATTATCAGCCCATATTTACAGGCCCATCTTGTACATTGATATTTGTTATTATCAGGGCAAGTCATGATAAAAAGAAGAAGAAGAACCAATGCATCAAAAGCATTTCTGAATGGGGATTCATTGATGAGGTCAATGGTGTCATCAATGACATCACAGCTGGTTATTTGCAACATTTGGCTTAGCATCCAAAGGTTTTTAGAAAGCATTCAATTAACTCTAGTCCTGGGAAGTACTTCAACAAAGAAAACCCTTTATGTCAAAGTAAACAAAGAGTAGACAAAGGCTTTTTCTACCAAAAGCAGATAGAGAAGTTGTTATTCGTAAACCAAACAATTAAAATTCTTCCAATTTACAAACAATCCCTTACCTGGGGTGTCTTATGCACTTTAATAGTCCCATTAGTATCAATAGTGTGGGTCATCAGTATAGAAACAGGTGGATCGGTTATTATTATTTTTTTTTGGCTCAGAATCTCATTTTTACAACTATGAGGTTTTATGCATTTATCCATCAGCTTAGCTAATAAGATGTTCAAACACACACATACAGCAAAACAAAACAATGCATATTTTATGGTCATTCCTCTTATACATACTGATCGTAGAATGCATACCTTCTGTGGATCTCTCTGTCTGAATAAGGGCCAACAAAATCAAAAGAGCTCATCTGCTATGACTGGATTAAGGAAACTATCCAGTATATAACTGGATCCTGTCGGGAAACTTGGGTCATCAGGAAAACTATTCAGCAGAATCCAGAGCCAAATCAGCCAAGCTAGATAAGGATGGTCCCAGATGGAGTCAGCAATGTTTCCATTTTAGGCACAGCTTTCTGACAAAACTGACTGTACATACCAGCAAGAATGTTATCCTATCAGTGGATTTATTCATTAGCAACTACTTGAGTCAGCTACCTCTCAATAAATCAGTAAGTCTCCTTTTTTGTGTAGCATCCTAGGACATTTTTTACATCTTTTGAAGAGAAGTTTTATATCCAGCTGAAATGAAGTAGAAGGGATCCCACCCTACCACAGAATGTTAACCTTAACATTCTTTTTGATTTGCTCAATAAAACTTTGGGTAAATCAAAGCACCTTCTACTGCTATTTGATCAATGTTTTTTCCTTTGCTTTGTATCATTCAAAATGCTCTGGACATTTTATTCAATCACAACTAAAGAAGACCAAGCTTCTCATTTAACTTTCTGTTGCTCCTATTACCTCATTTCTGCATCAATTTCAGATTAAAAAAAAAATCATGAAAACATGCATTCTATGTGTATTTCACACAACCTTATACCAACTTTGCCAAAAAGGAACATTTTTTCAAGCAACTTCCCATAATTATTTTCACAAATGTACAAATCTTTATATATACTTTTTATTTTTAAGTATAAAAATATACTTAATATTGTATATTTTTTCATCTATTGGGGAACTGCAAAATGCAAATTTTAAAGGATACTCAAGTATCTTTTCACATCGTATATACGTATTACCCATCACATTATTCCCTTTTGGGGTAAGCAACGTTACACAAACTATTGAAAAGAATAAGAAGTAGTACGGAAAAGAAACTGGAAGTTAAATATAATGGAAAATAGAAGAAAATTAAATTAAACTTAGTTTATACCATACCATTTGTTATACTCTCAATAGTGTTCTATCCTTGTCAACCATCCTTACTTCCATCACACTGTTTTTGTTTCTTAAAATTCTCATCTCTCTTTCTCAGGATTTCATCAATCCCACCTAATGATGACTTTCTCAGTCTTCCCCTTCCTCTCAACCCCTTCCAACTTTCATATATTTGTTCTTCAGTTTGTTTCTCATTTATTCTCTCTACATGCCAGACTACATTAACATACTGTATATCTTTCAAACTGGTCACTCATTTTTGTGTTCAATCCACATTCACATAGCATTCATTCATTCTTGAGCTTACCTCTTCTTGTTTTATCACACAAACTTAAGTAACCCATTTTTACTGCATAGAAATTGATTTTATCTTTCTATGACATATTGAACTCTCAATTTCATATAGCAAAGTGGGCAGAAGTAAACTGTTATACACAGCCATCTGCACTTTTTTGGATACACATTCATTCCTTGAAACAGATCACATATTATCTACTACTTTTCTACCAGGATTGACCCATTTTAAAATTTCTCCATCCATTTTTGTCACCTTCAGTAAACATTCTACCATGGTATATACATTCATCTATTTGCTCTATTTTTTTAAAAAAATAATTTATTTATAACTTGCAAACATTCACTCTGCGGTTCTTCAGGCACCTTAGCCTTTAATAGATTAATTTTAAGGTCCATACTCTTTGTTGACAATACAATCTAACACTGCAAAACAATTGACTTTTCAACCAACAGTAAAACACCATCTGCTTACAACAATATAAAAATATTCACAAACCCTAACCAAAACATTTCTAATATGAAATATTCTTTATACATTTATCCATAGGTGTATTAAACAACCAAAAGGACTTCAAACGTCCTTATCTTTCTTCCTGCTCAAAGTTTAAGCATTGTTTTTACTTCACACATACTTTACCTACATGATATACCACTTTTACTGCATTCAGCAACCAATCTTCAACTCTAAATGTTGAGTGCAAAATGTTCAATAATTCAAGCCTACTCATTTTCTCTAAATCAACAAATACACATTCACTTGTGTTACCTTTCTCTTTGTATAAGACAAATATAATCGCAGTCTTGATACATATTTAATATATTGTGTTAACTAGTCCTCCATAACCAAACCATGCCATATTTTAATAGTTCTTCAGATATGTCACCTATATTTGCAACTTTACTATATTTTAACATCCTCACAATATTTCTCACTTTTTAATTCATTATTTTGGTCAGTAACATTTATAACGTTCTTTTCAATTCCACTCTTCAATGTACCACTATTATTCCCATACAAGTTTAAAAAAATATTCCTTCCAGAATTCTCTCACTTCATTCTCACTGTGTGCCTCATCAGCAGTGGGAGGAAGAAGATGGCAAGGATCAGCTGGGGGCAGTGAGGGGGCAGCATGGTTAGGTGGCATATAGGCATATCTAATATGAAGTCAGAGTGAACTGAAATAGTTAAGGTCTGGACTTTAAGTCCCCATTCTGTCATGAAATTCAGTGGGCAATTTTGTACCAATCTCATACTCTCAGCTGAAAACTATTTCACAACATGGGGTTATTTGGGGGGGGGGGGAAGGGGGACCTTATATATGCCACTTTGATTTTTAAGAGGACAGGTATGATCTAAATATTATCATGACTAATTTTCATTCTGTCATTCTTTCTGTTTGTTTTTTTTTGCCTTAATAAGTACCCTATATCTGTATCTATAGATAGATACAGAAATCAGCTTTATATTTCTTACAAAACTGTTCCAGTTCAAGGAACGATAGGCAAGGATACACTCCAAGTTTTGTACTTTGGTTTATCTGAACTTTGTCCCTGTTACTGGTATTCCACTCACAAGCCAGTGAAATCTATCTTGTAGTGTGCAGATGACTGGCACCAAATAATAATTCATGCTTGACCACCAAACAGCACACAGGAGGAGGAAGAGGAGGAGGAGGAGGAGGAGGCGGCTCTCTAAATGCACTGCTGGAGTCAGATGAAAACAACTCAGGTAGGGTTGTCAACAGAATTTCAAGGATTAGTGAACATAATAATCGCATTCCCCCTTAGTGAAATTCCAACAAGTGAAGAGAATCCAGCTGAAGAATTTAAAGGAAGGCGATGGACGCCTTGATGAATTCTTAATAGCTGAAAAAAAAATTCTTCCTGTAGAATAGAATGTTAGACTGTCCAGCCAAATAAACATTCACCAAACAAAAAGGCAAAAAGGCAAAAAAAAAAAAAGACAGCAGAACTAAATAAATGGTTAAAGGGTTTAAAATTAGCTAGATCCAAGGTAAAACAGGTAAGTTGTTAGGCAACTCCTGTGCCATTTGGGATATCTGCATATATTCTTGTACACTAAGTTGCATTTTGATTTTGTTTTAGACTAGAGGGATAGGATGTGAAACTCAAGAGCAGTTTGTATATGCATTTATATATGAGGGTCTGTACCTATTATTCTAATGCTTCCCAACCTATGAGAGGAGTATCATCATCAAATTTGGACAGGGTTTCAAGAGTATGTTATAATACTCTACAACAATAACGTAGCATTCTTGGCATCCCTGCAGTGTCTATTTCTTGATCTGGCCTGCCCTGAAGGGTTGACATCAATCTTGAAAGCCTCTCCAAGTTTCTCTCTGTCCCATCTTATACTAAACAAAATCAAAGTGGGGGCTATTCTGAGTTTCTTTCTCATGCTTATTTCAATCTTTGGATTGCATAATATTTTTTGCAAGTCCCTCCTTAATAGTTCTTTCATACTTTCTCTACATTTCTTTATAATCAGAGACACAACTCAGCTAGAGTGGAAGTTTTATAGTAGAGACAACTAAAGCCATATACACCACAGCTGAATGTCAACTATAGTGCAAAGATGTCAAGGACTTTTATATAGTCTCAAGAGTTTAAACTTTAAGCTTCTAATGTTTACCTTCTCAAAGTAATGGGTACTTGGTATAGTGTTTGGTGGCCTTGAAATCAGATGTCCGGCTATGCATTGTAAGGATTTTTTTTTTTTTAATGCCAAGCTTTGTTTTAGGTCTTTCCCCACCATGTGGTATCATATGTTTTCAGCATCTGGACAATCTTGATTGATTGATTGATTGCTGAACAGATGAAGTAGCCTAGAATACACAGATTCATCATTATTCCAAACATCATTGGTTAAACTGACACAGACATGAAGGATTCATCTGGTATTATCTAGGGTATTGAAATAAACAGCTTTGTGGACATGGCATAAGACATTCAAAGGTCGTTACTAGCTGTTGGAATGAGTTGTGTTTCAGATGGGCTGTTTCACTGCATCCAGTGCCAAGAAGAAATGAAATTTCCAGGAAGAAGCATTGCAGCTGTTTAGAATGTCATTTACAAATGACTAACCCAAATAAAGAGATTGGTGTACGGTCAAATTTATTGATCAAATAAAATGAGACTACTGGTTTAAGTACTGTCTAATTAAACATTCCATTTCTATGTTTGTTTTGCAGCATGTGATTCAAGAAGTACTCTTCCAGACATGAGATAGCAAAAGGAAATGTGGGACAGAACACTGTTCTAGATCAGATATGAGTCTTACCTCCAAACTGATTTCAGCAGGAGGATTATAAAGCAATGCAATATATACCCAGAGGAGAAGGAATAAGTTGTTTAGTACAAGTTTCTGGAGAACTTGAATTGGAAAGGTGTTATTGAATTCAGGATCTCTACTTCATCTAAATCATGCTAAGAATGGACCTTTGGGTCTGAGGATACATTCTTAAGTTGTCATGTCAAGATAAAAGTTGGTATGCACATTCAGACAATAATTTACATTTCAAGAAAAACATACTGTTTTTTTCAAGGAAAGCAGCATGGAGACACAGACCAGTTCTCAAGAGGTTCAGGTAGGTACCAAGATGTCTCAACCATTGTTTTTATCATGCACAATTCATTGGCATTTAAGGCAGTTATGAACATAGTTTTACTGTTACCATTTGGTCCACAATCATGATCAGAGGAGTTCTAAGAGTTACAGAGGGGCCATTTGCTAGGGCTGCAGGTGACTTACCTCTAATTTAGATAAAGGGCCAACAATCTGTTGCCCTTTAAGCATTTTGGACTACAATTTTAAATTCCTTGCCATTGGGTATTCTAGACTGAGCTGACAGAAACTGAACTCCAGAACTTTAGATGTGCAAAGGTTTTCTGTCCTGCTTTAGACTCTAAGACTATATGAATTAGCCTTGCCTTTCATAACTCCAAATGTCTAATACTGTAACTTCCATGATCTCACATCTAAGTAATGCCAGGGGGGGTTATGGATGTTATAGTCTAGCAAGGTTGAAGAAAGATCAATTAACTTTATTCCTTCTTCCATGTGGTAACTTTTCAAATGCTCCTAGTAAATGCTGAATGTTTCTATCAAATCTTGTCCACCAAATTGTTTCCTTCATGGTATAAAATATAGGCAGGGATCATCTGGTATCCTTTTTACCATCTTTATTCTGCTACTATTATGTATATAAAAGGTTAAGGCTGGAATAACCAAATGCCATTGCCTCTGGGATGCCCATGCTAATTACCCAAAGTATGGTTTCTAGTGGCTCTGGAAAGTTGTGTGAAATCTAGATATAGATATAGGTATAATAGATATAGGTTATATATATATAGAAAATGTAAAGTCTTGCCTGTTGTTCATGTCTTTCTCTTTCCCTGCTTTTGTGTACCTTTTATCATATTTTGCCTGTTAGTTAACAGTTTTGATACTTTTTGCTAGTTGAAGAAAATAGTGGGTATTCTTGCTGTGATCTGTATATAGGGACTGACTGGAAATGTTCAGAGTGCAACTAAACTGGAAATTCCCCACAGTAATTTTCCAACAGAACCTATGTAAATCTATACCCATTTTTAAAAATAAAATAAATATGTTTAGTATATTTATTATTTATTTTAAAAATAATCCATCTCATAGAAATTACTCTGGGTCATGTATAAAGAGTTAAAACCAAAAACCCAACAGAATTAAACCAACAATACACCTAACAAATGTCCAACGTTGAAAAGAGTTGTTCCCAATTTACAACTAAGAAAAATGGCAATAAATTAACCAATAGAGCTTGCTTAACTTCCTGGTCTAAATTCATGAGGGAGAGATTGACGAGATGGACAAGATTGTTTGTGAGCTGTTGGTTTGCATTCTCCTGTGTTTTATGTTCCTGATTCATTTGTCCTAATTATTTTAATTTTTAGTTACATGAGCTTTGTTTTAACTTGTGAGCTGCCCAGAGTCACATATGTGAGATGGACAGCTATGTAAATTGAATGAGATAAATAAATAAATGGGCAATGAGAAGCCCCCCAGACCCCCTTTTTATTCAAGCATTTATTTGGTTTGTTAGTATGCTTGTCTATCATAGATAGACAGATGGACAGACAGATGGATGGACAGAGACGGATGGACAGACTGAGAGAGACAGACGGTCAACAGACAGATGGGCAGACGGGCAGACAGACAGATGGACAGGCAGTCTGATGGACAGACGGACAGATGGACTGATAGACAGAATGACAGAGAGCCAGACAGATAGATTGATGGATGGACAGAGAGACAAATGGATGGACAGAATGACAGAGATGGATAGACAGACGGATGGGTTGACCAAGAGACAGTCAACAGACAGATGGACAAACAGATGGACAGACACACATATAGACAAAGAGACCAATGGACAGACAGACTGAAGGGCAGACAGACTGTTGGATGGACAGATAGACATGACAGAAAGAAATGGACAGAAAGGTGGACAGGCAGAAAGATGGACAGACAGGCAGACAAACAGAAGGCTGAGCGGACAGAAGGATGGATAGGTGGACAGAGAGAAGGATCGACAGACAAACAGATGGAGAGACAGACAGGGATGGACAGATAGACAGAAAAGCAGACCGACAACAGTATAAACAATATATTATGACATCTTAATAGTCATAACAATAAAAAAAATTAAGAGAAGGAAAAAATATTCAGACCCATGTGAGTATTAAAATAATTATAAGGGCAAGGAAAAAAAGACAGTGAAATAGTTTTCTAATTATGTAAGAAGAAGGGAAATAGTTTTGTCTGCTGTCAAGTTGAGGGATGCTGGATGCATTTTGAGCCTTGAGGCAGGAAGTAACTTGCTGTTCTTACATGCCTGAATAAATGTTGCAAAGATTCTCTAGTGATAGGGATAGGAGAGAATTTCTCTGCAATCCAAGCTAATAGAAACAAGCTTAGTAGAATGCAAGTAGTATCTGCACACTTTCATTCCAAATAGTAAAAGGGAATATATTGTCCTAAATAAGGAGATCCCCAAAGGGATATTCCTTTGTAGTACAAATGGTAGAAGCACATAGGGAGGAGGAGAGGTTTAGGTTGGGATCATAGCAAGGATAAAATATTTAAGTCTGAAATCAAAGTTTCAATCAGGATGAGGGATCCCACAGCTATTATGCAATTAAACAAGGGAAAGCATGGAGAATATGGCTTCTGGAATTCTTTCCAACCTTTTACCAGCAGTAGTTGGAGTAGGAATCTGTATTTTCTTCCACATTAATGAAGTAACCATTGCATTTCTCTGTGTGTGTGTGCATACACAGGCATGTGAACATGTATGGTTCTGTTCTCTCCCTGTGTTGTGTCTGTGTGTGTGAACTGGAAAACACAGGACAGGCTGCATGTGATCCATTCTGGGTCACATAATGCAAGTGGTAGGAGGGAGAATTTGGTAACTATAGTTACCTGATGCTGACATTTCTCCGATTTTAGAAGAGATGGTAGTCAAAGTGAACAATAAGACACATGCTCTATCAGTCCTTTTCTTCCTTTTTCCTTTCTTCATCCCACCTCAACATTCCTACCATTTTCTACAAAGCTGACAAACTACAATATTTTCTTCTGTTGGTCTTTATCCTGAATCTTAGAAACATACTTATATATCCCCTTTATTCAAAAGAAGTCTTCCCTTGATCCACCTGTTGGTTCTATCTCCTGCCCAGCGACTCTCCATCTTTTTTTATCTAAAGTTCTTGGGGAAAAAGACAAAAACAAAAAACAGTTCTTTCTTAATTCTTGCTCCACCTTTTTACCTGTAATCCTATAGGCCCACTCCAATCAGATTTTCATGCAGGATACTCTAAGCAGGTGCATTGGCCTACATCGTTAACTATTGTTGGTGGCCAGGGCAAACTATTATTGGGTTAGGATTTGATTTATCCGCTGCTTTTGACACTTTGGACCACCAAACATTACTTTTCTGACTGAGTTCCATTGAAGTTACAGGAACATATGGAGGTCCTGTGGGTTCAATCTTATGTATCTCACAGGACATTATTGGTGTGTGGAATGACTTCATTTTGCAATCTTTATCACTGTCGGCAGGAGACAAGTAGTTCTTAGATTCAAATGCCTAGCACCTTTTTTAAATACTGATTCATTGGGGAGACGCTGCCAGTAACAGTAAGAAATTTGGAGCTAGATGGGCAAAATCCAATATGGTACATATTTCTGTGCCACCAGCTAGGTCAACTATACATATAGAAATTATGACAGATATGTCATAATTATCTGACAGCCTTCTTGAACTGGTCAGTGAAGCTGTTTTCATTCCAGCCCACACTATGACCTAAAGCAGAAGCTGAGCAGCACACAACTGAATCAAATATTTATCTTGTCAAAGGTGATAGATTTCTTAAAAGGTAATCACTTGCTTGACCACATATTTGAAGTTAGCCCTCAGGCATCCCACAAAATTAGCATACTTGTCCAGGCTGCTCTGAATTGGAAAGGGGTTGCCCGTTTTACAGTTTCCTGAGCCATTATGCTCATTATCAATCCTATGTGGGTTTGTATGGTAGGACAATCTCAGGGAGATGTATAATTCTTACTGAGTGAGGGAGGTAGTAAATTTGCTTGGATTCCAGTTGTATTTGTCAGGTGGGTAAGATGGGTACTCTGCATTAGAGGCTGTGGCTTCTGCAAATGATCCATCAACAGGTGCAGGGTTTTGGACTGGGATTTATATGAGGATCACTGGTAGTGGTAGATTCTGTCCTACCTTCTGGGTTAGCTGGTTCATCAACCGGGCTAATTGGTCTATCTTGGTCATAAATCTGATTCTCATACCAGAGCAAGGCAAACCTTGGTCAATGGTTAGTGTAACTGCTAGAGGGTCTGTACCTATTATGTTAATACTTCCCAACCTATGGGAGGAGTATCATCATCAAATATGGACAGGGTTTCAAGAGTATGTTATAATACCCTACAACAATAACGTAGCATTCTTAGCATCCCCGCAGTGTCTATTTCTTGACCTGGCCTACCCTGAAGGGTTGACATCAATCTTGAAAGCCTCTCCAAGTTTCTCTTTGTCCCACCTTATACTAAACAAAATCAAAGTGGGGTTATTTTGAGTTTCTTTCTCATGCTTACTTCAATCTCTGGATTGCATAATCTTTTCTGCAAGTCCCTCCTTAACAGTTCTTTCATACTTTCTCTACATTTCTTTATAATCAGAGACACAACTCAGCTAGAGTGGAAGTTTTATTGTAGAGACAACTAAAGCCATACACACCACAGCTGAATGCCAACTATGGTGCAAAGATGTCAAGGACTTTTATATAGTCTCAAGAGTTTAAACTTTAGGCTTCTAATGTTTACCTTCTCAAAGTAATGGGTACTTGGTATAGTGTTTGGTGGCCTTGAAATCCAGGGGATGTGGTATGTTTATTTAATGCCACCTCTAACCTGAGAACTGTTAGTTTTCACCTCACCAGCCTGAACCCTTACAATTATGGAGATTGAAAATGTTGTATGTATGTTTGGATGCATGTAAACTTGTTTCATTTTGTTTTTCCATTTTAATGAGAAAGAAAAGGGTGCCTAATTTTGCACATAGCACAGAACAGAAAAATAAAGATTTTGTTTAAAAATAAAACACTGGAAAAAGGAAATACCTTGCAGAGAAGCCATGAAACTGAACATATATCAAACATGTTTATCGTCTCTCTCCATCTATCCAGTTAAGCTTATACAGTATTCAACATACAAACTACCTAGATAATCATCCTGAGTATATACAAATGATAAGTTATCAAAGTATTTTTAAAATCAGCTTGTTTCTTTATTCCGAACATAGAATTTGTAGTTATCTGGTATATTTCCACTTTTGTATTTATCTGTTGCCTCCAAATCTCCAGCAAAGATCCCACAGAGATGCCAGTTCTCTGTGCAGCTGAGTCACTGCATGTGCACCAGATGTTTAACATCCCAGTCATTGTACCAAGAGACAACTTAAGTATTTATTTGCAAGCAACAGCAAATGTGCTTTCTAAGCAACTTTAGAGCTAATTTGGAGGAAGCTGAGTGAACTGATTCAAAGCACCAAAAAGGAAAAGGAGGAAGAAACAGAATTTAGCCCTCCATTTAACCTGTGCCTTAATAAAATCCATTCCACATTAAGTTCTGTAGAGAATTTGGGGAATCAGGAAATTTTATTATAGAAAATAGATTCTAATCAAATGAAACACTCTCCAGTTCCATTGGGCTTTAATGTCATCCCATATGATTGAAGAAGAATCACACTGACACTCCTTTTTGGATACATTATGCATGATGAGGAAATCAATTATCTTTTTCTAGGAAATCTCCCTGCACTTACTAAGATAACCCCCAATCTTTTGTATTAGGTCCTGTGAAAACAGTTTGGAAAATTCTATTTGTACTTGAACTAGTACCTAAAATGCATATTATTTGCTGAAGCAATACCCAACTTTGGAAAGTAGCTAAAGGTTTATTAGGAATGAGACTAATTGATTGTTATGAAATAATTTTTAAAATCCATATACTTGGCTCCAAGTTAAATGAGCAACCCAATTCTGCGGCACAGGAATTTCAAAATGTTTATAAAAAATAAAGGTAGAAAATATATACATTCAGAGACTGTGGTCAGTTAAAAATAAAACCAACATACTAGGTTGTGGAGATTCTTAATTTACCTTCCATGATAGTGAAACAGGCTAACATAAACAGTGATAATATACAACTCAATGTAACTGAGTTGTTGAGATGTTGTGAGGGAAAAATAGGAGGAACAAGTGCTGTGAATGTGATCTTGTGCTCCTGAGTGAAAGGCTAGATACAAACCTAATAAATAAATGCAAATATAAATATTTGGTACCTAATAATGACACTATTCACTGTAGGTATTTCAAGTGCATTGAAGGTACAATGCATTTTTTTTTTTTTTTTTAAAAAGAGAGAAATTTCACTCCTGGAAGACTTGGATGACAAATATGGCACCAGTTTCTACCATCCTTTGAAAATACATCTACTTATGTCTCTCAAATATATATATATATATATATATATATATATAGAGAGAGAGAGAGAGAGAGAGAGAGAGAGAGAGAGAGAGAGAGATTTTGTGTGTGTGTGTGTGAGCACACACACACACATGCATGCTAATGTATATGTGTAATATTTAATGCTTAGATATATCTCCTAAGAACTTAGGAGTCTATTAACCTAAAATATATATGAAATACACTTCTACAAAGCAGCTACAATTTTTGTTGATGAGGCATTTTGCACCATAGATGTATTACAATTCACTTGGTCAAGGAACAGTGATGCTGCAATTCACCTCATCAAGATACTTCATGTAGCTCTGATTGCCTTCTCTGGCTACTGGATCTGCCTAAGGCTTTCAGAAAAATATACACCAAAGCAAATTAGTAGCTTCAAATGGGTGCTTTTCTCAGAGTACTATCAAAACTAAGCACCTTTTGGAAGCTTTGCATGGCCCTAATATGAAATATGTTTAACTAAATAATTCTTCCATTATGCCACAGTCTGCAAGTGCAACGTGTTCTTCTCAGTTTCACAGTTCACAATACTTTCCTAGTTGCACTTTGGAATCACACAGAGGCCATCTCCACAATTCATAACTCATCTTCTATTTAATAATCATCATATGATTAAATTCTAACAGCATTTCCTATGCTCTCCCTTTTCAACATGCCCTACTTTCTCCAAACCTCATCAAGCCATAGATTCTAATACTTACAATACACTAAAATTGAGAAAACCAAACCTTAACATTTGTTTCTAAGATGGATACTAATCATGAAGCTTAGATCACTCAGTTACCAATTGTTGACAGAAGATAACACTGATGACTTTCACTTATTTTGTTACCTGCACTACACTTTCTTGACACCTCTGCATCCACAGAGTCATCCATGCTGTTACAAGAAGGATCAAGGAAAGCTGAGGAAGGCGACACTATTGCCTGCTGTTTTAATTGACTCTGTCTGTATAAAATCGCTTCAACTTCTTGATTATAGTAGAACCTAAGCTTATAAAGAGATCTCTTCACCTCTGCTATTGGTCTTTTAATTATAATAAACTTCCTGCTTCTGCCAATTCTAATGATGTACCTGTGGTGACTGCTTGTTCCATTTGTTTTAAGTTTCAATATATACTGGCTCAGTTTTAATTTATATGCAGGCTGAGGCAGTGGACAAGGCCTTTGATGGCATGAGATCAACAACATGCATGCTGGTTGAATGGGTAGAGTATAAGCACCATTAGAGGAAGTAATTGTGCCATTTAGCCTTAGTGGGTGTTTTGAGTCACACTGAGTTGCATGATTTCTGATGAGTCTTCCATTTTCCATTCTTGGTGAAATTCTTTAGCATGTAATAACCTCTCAGGGGTTCTTGGATGAGAGACCATTTAGATCCACTTCAGTGGTGTAGAACAACCTTGGTCACCCACATTGGTAATGTACAGCAGAAATTGCACAGCAGAATGGCATCTCTCTTAGTTTTGCTGAACTTCTGAGGTTCACTGTCACTGATTCTAGTAACCTTGTGGACTACTTAGTGAGAATAAACTTAGTATATACCATTCCAGTTTTTTCTCCAGAGATTTGTTTCACTAAGTGGTACTGGGAATCTGTTGTCTCTTTTATTCACTATCTCCATGAAACTAAGCAGAAGAGATCATCAAGGGATTTGTGATACATTGTAGACAATATGCAGTTTTGTTCCTTCTTTCATCTACTTTTAAGAATGCTGTTGACGCACTGAATCACTGTCTGGCAGCAGAAATGAACTAGATAAGGGGAAATAAACAGAGAATCTAGACAAGCAAATGGCCGCTGGTCACAGTGTGCCAGGTTCTTTTAGAACTGGAGGTGTTTTTTTAGTTTATAAGGATGGCAACTGACTCAGAGAACCAAGACAGTGGAGACTGTTATGCTTTTTTTTTTTTTTTTTTTTACTATATACAGTGACACTATTTACAATAAGTATTTACAATACGTATATACAACACAATCCTGGCTTTTATCCAGTGTCAGGCTTCCTCCTAAATCTCTCTTCTAGAGACCATCCCCTTCTAACTCTCCTGCTAACTTCCTCCCCATTCACTCTGTCTCCATCTCCCACTTCTGGGCTTATCAAGAGAAGGTTAAAAGGAATGTGCTAGATTCATGGCTAGTGGGTTCAGTGCCACTCATCTCCTTTTCTTGGATCTGCTTAGCTGACCCATGTACATCTCCTTCATTGGGAGAAGAATCTGTGTCAGGCTGTTCTGCCAAGTCCTTTCCCAGAGACCAGGGTTTCACTGATGACAGCCATCTTCCTTCTTCCCATCCTGGCCTTTGGGTGAAGATGTCACCTCTCTGGGATTTTACTTTTCTTTTTCCAGGGAAGCCACCCATTGACTTTTTTTCTCCCTCTCTGATTGGAAACCGACAACTGCTCCACACACTCATGTAACTTTATTCTCCAACTTTTCTCTACAGCCACTCAATATCACGCAGTCATTTTCTATCCTTGTTTTCTCTCTTCTCCTTTTCTCTTTCTCCCTCTCCAATTTTGGGTCAGCAGCATGTCTCCCAGCAACTGAGGAGGTGGATGTCTCCCCAGGGCTCTAGTGCCCAACACCTATATAAAAGGCTGAACCAATGGGAAACGTCTACCTCTCCATACAACAGCCCGGGCTAGCAGCTAGGTCAGCTCATCAGCCCTTCTAACAGCACAACTGCACTTCAAGACCAGAATTGAACTTCTTCTCCCCTTTTCTCTCTCCATTTGCTGACTCACACCAGCATAGCAGCAGCCATAACAGGCCATTAAAAACCATATGCTGTAGCTTTGGAATAAAAATGCAACCTATTCTGGATGAGGTACTCCCCCCCCGGGGGGGGGAACTGCAGTCTAGTGTGTTTCTGGATCCAGTCTGGCACTTAGCCTAATCTGGTACACCAACTGCATCTTTTCCTGTCGAAGTGAGATAAGGTTGCAATGACATCTGGCTTAAAAATTAAATTAATTATTGTGATGTGCTCTCTTTAGGTTTCCCTTTGATCAGTCTTCAGAAACTGCAACTGGTCTAAAATGCAGTAGCAAGAATGCCACTAGGTGTTCTTACAGGATATTAACATGCCCTGTAGGAATCAGCCCCACGAAAGCCATTTCACAGGAAAACCAGCACTATCCTTTACAGGTAGTCCCTGGGTTAAGAATGCTCAGTTTACAGATGACCCATAGTTAAGAACGGAGCCTATTGTAGCAAAATGTGGGTTCACTACACAATGATTCGAGTTAAATATACAATGGTTCGAGTTAATTACACATTACTATTTATACAGTATTATACAATACTGTTCTGCCTTACAGTACCAATTCGACTTAAGGACAGACCTTGGGAACGGAACTCATTCTTAAATTGGGGACTACTTGTATTGAGATAGGCTATAGTAACAAAATCTTACAAATCTGATTGTATTTTTCCTCCCTTCCGTCTTATAATCCTCTGAGTCAGGGAGGAGTCAGCCAGAGTCTCTTCCTAATACTACCATGTTTTCTAGACCTTCAGGATGCTTCTGCCCTTTTTTGTTTATGTAACAGTTTTTGAATATTTGCCTCAAGGCCATCTCCACAGTTCTTTACAGCAGGGGCCACAGTAGTTATCCATTTCTTTCCAGGAACTATTCAAACTATGGATGATGACCTTTACAATCTGTTTCCTCCGATACCAGCCTACCTGCTTCCTAAGGTATGACAACTGGGAAAAGAGGAAAGTCCTCCTCAGTGGCCACAACAAAATTATGGAATTCACTTTTTGGGGAAGCCAGATAGAGTCTCCCTCTGATGACTTTGCTCTCTGTTCATTTAGGATCACAATGTAATTGTATATATAACTACACAGAAATAAGCCTCTTGTTAAGTTGGAAGGTGATGGATATGAAAGCATGCAGGCTGTTGAACATCACTTTTACTGCTTCCAAAAGAGTTTTAAAATACTTTAAACTCTTTTTAAAAGTGAAGACAGGACTGACTGAAAATTGATCCAGACATGCATTCTGCTTTCAGAGAGTAAAAGTCCCTCTAACCTTCTTCCTAGTATACTATTTCCGTGTTGAATATATATACAAATCCTTTGGGAAAGAGGAAAAAAAGAGGAGGTAGAACCTTTGTTATTAAGTTAGAGCTCTTCCAAGGACATTTCAGTATTTCTTTGATGCCCTTCACCCACAATAACCATTTCTTCTCTTCTACTTTCCACAAACTTGCCAAGCATAATCACTTTTCCTAGTCCATCATACACTCATTCTCATCACATGTCCAAAGTATGTAGCTTTCTGCTTGCTGATCATCACTTCAATGGAGCATTTAGCCTTATTTGATAGATGGGTTTCATGGGTTCTCTTTGCAAGCCACGGTACTCTTCATCTCCAAATCCATAGTTATAAAGCAACTAATCCACATAGCTCACTTTTTTTTGCTTGAAGTCTACTTTTCACAGACATAGTTTACCACTGAAAATACTATTGCTTTAACTATTCAAGAGTGGTGCACAATCTGGGGATCTTCCTGGACTTATAACTCCTGTTTGATGAGCAGTTGGCAGCCATGGCCAGGAAGGTCTTTGCACAGCTTCATCTGGTGCACGAGTTGTTCATCGTCTTAGATCCGGACGCCCTTCAGACAGTCATGCACACCCTGGTCACCTCACAGCTTGACTACTGCAACACTCTCTATATGGGCGGTTTTTGAAGACCACCTGAAAGCTTCAATGGGTCCAGAATACAGCAGCGCAGGCAGTGATGAGCATGCCTTGGTATGTCCATGTAATACCTCTGCTTTGTGAGCTGCATTGGTTGCCAGTTTGCTTCTAGGTGCTGATTGTTACCTATTAAGCCCTACATGGCATAGGGCTTGATTACTTCAGGAACCACCTGTCTTTAGTATCTGCCCAGCCAATTCAATCTGGCAGGGTTGGTGCACCCACCCCACTTATGATTCAAAGGGCCTTAAAGACCTCACTCTTTGCCCAGGCCTTTTCTGAGGATGATCGAAGACCCCTTTAGGTGATGCGGCCTTTTGTTCCTTTCTGGTGTGCTCTCTTTTATTCCTTGTTCTTCTTTTTTTTATGACTATATTGTTTTATTCCTTTTAATGTTGTTTACTTGTGAACTACCTGATTCACTGAGAGTTGGCAGTATGCAAATAATAACAACAACAATTAAGGATCATAGGCGGGCGTGGAATGTTGCAAGTACACCAGACAGTTGAAGAAGAAAAAGAGGCATTGGAAGAATATCTGAAGGACAATGAAGAAGATACATTGAAGCTAGTATACCATGAAGGCTTACTGAATACCAAAGAAACTAAACTGGCCTATAAGAAAGACCAAATGAAGAACAGAAAAGAGACATGGCAAAGCAAAGTATTACATGGCCAGTACACAAAAAACTAGCAGACAAAGCAGATAACAACAAGACCTGGCAATGGCTAAGAGTAGGAAAGTGGAAGAAAGAAACAGAGAGGGTAATTTTGGCTGCACAAGAGCAAGCCTTAAGAACAAATGCATACAAAGCCAGAATTGAGGAGACAGCAACAGACAGCAAATGCCACCTCTGCAAAGAAACTGAAGAAACAGTGAACCACCACAAAATAGACAGAATAATAGAAAATGAAGAAGCTGGAGTCCTCTGGGACTTTAGAACTGAAACAGACAAGCACCTGCCACACAACACCCCAGACTTAACAATTGTTGATAAGAAAAACAAAGAAGTCTGGATAGTGGACACTGCAATATCTGGAGAGAGCAGAAGAGAAGAGAAAGAACTGGAGAAAATCACAAAATACAAAGACCTGCAAATAGAAGCAGAACGACTATGGCAAAAGAAAGTAAAGCTAGTGCCAATAGTAACAGGTGCCTTAGGTGCAATCCCAAAACATCTGGAGCACCACTTGAACACCATTGGTATTGACAAATCACCATCAGTCAATTGCAAAAGGCAGCTTTACTTGGAACAACTTATATCCTGTGACGATACCTTTAACGCCATCAAACAACAACATCTGCCTATCCCAGGTTCTTGGGAAGGACTCGATAGGAGGAGAAAAATGCCATATTCGGTCTAAACATATGGCTGACTGTGCGACCAACAATAATAGTATCAGTGTTGCTATTGCAAGGTCCTTATCCTTCATAGCCTTGCCTTGGTTTGTCAGTGCTTTGTACCACAGAATTAATTTATTTTCCCAGCTCACTGTCCATCTTTATCTATGCTTGAATATAAGAAAACAAAGCTATCTAATGCGTTCATTTCATCATCATAAACTGTTTACCTGATCTCATGTACCTGTGTTTTCTGAAATTTGCTTGTTAACTTGTTATTCTTCTCTTCCTTAATGACTGCCTTTCTAAGATTTTAAACAAAACTTTGAAGAATAAGTGTAATGTTTTGGTAATTCAGCTCTTTTCTTTCATCTCCCTCCTTTGTTCAAAGTATATACACCACTCTCTTCAAATCTCTAGACCACACACCTAATTAGCTGACACAGAGCTGTGAGCACTTGAACTCTCTCTTCTCCTGCAGCTTTAAATAGTTCAATGGGTATTTCATCTGTGCTTGTTGCTTTTTTATTTGACAGCTTTTCTATTGCCTGTCATATCTCACTTTCTAGTGAGGTTGCTAAACAGATTTTCCCTCTGCAAATATCTGTCATTCTATAATACCATTTGTAAAGGGTGTAACCTTTCCATCTTCCTTCAACTTGATTTGCCTTTATCAAATCTCATTAGTGATTACTTTGGAGTTTGCCTATCTTAGCTTCATCTTCATCTTTTGGACTGGGAGTGGTCAAAAATGGCATGATAGTGGCTGAAGCAGTGCAACACAAACCCCATCTGTTTTTTTTATGGGTGTTGATATTGCAAGGGGCAGGGCTTGCACTGCAACACTCCATCCACCACCTTGTCATTTTTAACCCCTTCCCTCCAAGTGTCCCTGCTTAGTTTACATCTCCTGGGATTTCTGTAAACTTTTTAGCCTTGGAAACCATCTGCCATCATTCTCGAGAAAGTTAACTGTACATGTTTATATTACAGTCCATCTTCAACAATAATGTAACTTAAGGACATAATTCTTGCCTCTCATAAATGTCTTCAGTATGTTCTTATCAATTTTATTTCACTCCCTGCCTAAATTAAAGTCAATGACTTTCTTTTACACCATCCCATACTCAGATGACCACTTGATGCATCATCAAAGAGAAAATTCATCCCTAAAAAGAGATCACAGAGATTTGCACTAAAATGTACATGCACTTACTGAAATGTACAAAGGCAACTGTTAAAAAATGTATTATAATTTAAATGGAGATACATCTCATAAAGATGGGGACAATTGTAACCAATCTGCCTGTTTGGTCTTCAGTCCCAATACTTATGATGAACAACTTCAATCCCTCTACTATCCTTTCTCATACTTCTTATGATGGCAGAGTTCTTCAGTTAGAGGATGACTTCCAATGAAGGAGTGTTAAGTAAAACATAAGGTCACTCTATCCAATTCTTATATTTGAAACTCTACTTAAGGTTATGGTTAGATATAAGCTGCAAGGAAGGTCTCTTAAAAATCATCGGTTTTCCACATGAGCTTGTATCTGAAGACTGGGAAATCTGAAACATTTAGAATAGATTGAGTTCTGATGTGATATGAATTCACTACCAGCTGACTCTATATTTTCATTTCCCTACTAATGAAGAATGTTGACCTTTAAAGACAGAATGTGATAACAGCTTTCTATTAGACTTAGCATGATTTAGATAACAGGTCACTTTGCTGTCATGCTCAATCAGTTCAATAATAATTTAATATGAAGTGCATGGACAATAAGGAAAGAGTTGAGGAAAGCTTACATCAAATGATATCAAAGATCTTGGCAATGGTCCAGTGTAGAGCTGTTATAGAAAAAGCAAGTACTATTTTGGAGAACATTAAGAAAGGAACTTAAAAGGTCAACAATACAATACATTTTAATGCAAATCTATGGTTTATTCAGCCTTAGAATATACTACATTGTTTTGTTTCTACTACTTTTGCTTCTTCTGGCACAGAAGCAGAAAAGAGCAACCGAATCATCGAGGGACTAGAGTAATTCTCCTATGGAAGAATGTCTATTTGTTTTTGTTTGCTTGCTTAGATTAAGAAGAAAAAGAAAGTCATGGAGCAACTATATAATAGTAAAAATAGCATAGAGAAAGTGAATAGGGAAATCTCCACCTCTCTCATAATTGTCTGCTCTCATAATACTACTACAGAAGGGCATACAATGAAATGGAATGGTGGGAAATCTGGGACAGATAAAAGAGAAATGTTTCTAAACAGAGCACGTGGTAGACTTTGAAACCACAACGTGTAGTCATAGCACCAACTTATAGGGTTTTAAAATATGATTAGAAGTTTTTATGGAGATAAAGCTATCAGCAGTTACTGATAATAATGCTTATGTATTACCACAAATATAAAGTAAATTATGCAGATTAATCCCAGTTGCAGAGGATAAGTAGCACGCAGGTGCAATTGCCTATATATTCTGCTTGAGGAGCTGGTATTAGCATTTGACTGATAACTACAGAACAGAATGCTGATTCAGATATGCCTTTGGATTGGTCTAGCATGGTTCTTACAATGTTAACTGAACAAATCTGTCAGCAAATCAGAGAGCAGTGGAAATGGAAGACCTGACACTTGTAATGGTCAAGGGAAATATTGGGAGTGTTGTAAGCATGCTAAGAGATGCTAAGTAAGCATTCAGTCATAGAGATGGAACAGAACATGGATACAATGATATAAAATTATTTTCAATTACATAATAATTACTTTCCTTAGACCAGATTAGCTACTAAATTGGTCTTATAATAAAAATTCTTACATATATCTCATTGTGAATATATTCTGCATCTTCTAGATTTTACACCAATTTGGATAAAGCCCAGAGCATGTTTTTAGTACATACATGAACTTTGCTAAACCTTAGTAGGCTTGAGTTAGATCAGTGTCGGATGGTAGACTGTGAATGCTACATTTGCCTCCATGAGTTCCACCAGGTTGAGTAACTTTAATTGTACAACTCAGTTGTAACTGAGGTTGGGGCAATTACAAATGATTGTAATACAGGTAGTCCTCGACTTACAACCACAATTGGGACTGGAATTTCCATCACTAAGCGATGCAGTCGTAAAGTGAGACATCATGTGACTGCATTGCTTAGCAACTGGAATCCCAACAATTCCCCTTGCTTTCTTTAAGTGAATTTCACCAGTTGCTAGCCAAGGACCAACCCCAATCCAAACCTTTCTGGACTTGGTCTCCCATCCCCGAGCCTCAGTAATGTAAGGGATTGCTTCCAACTCCCCCCACCTGCCTATCCCCCCCTCATCTCTTCCCTTTTTGCCACCTACATCCTGCCTTGTGAAGCAGCAAGCAGCCAGAACCACATGGCTTTGGGGCTGCAAGAAGCCCGAGCTGCACCACAGCACAAAGCTGCAGCTGCCCCAGCCCAGCCATGTGAAGCCACACAAAGCTGCCCCAGGAAGCTGCAGCTACCGCAGCCTAGCTGCCCCAAGCCACCCCAGGAAGTATTCGTTCACCCAGCTGCCTTCTCCCCCATTTCCCTGCACCGACTTTTCGCCTTTAGTGCCCAGTCCCTGCAGCCGAAGCAAAAGCACCTTGTTGCCTTTGCTGTCTCCTTTTCGGACCCACCTTCTCCAGCCAACTTTTCTTACACATGGCTCCCTGAGCCTTCGGAAAGTCTTGCTTTTGCCAGCTTCACGCAAAGGGATAAGAATGTCCCTTTGCTTGAAGCTGGCAAAAGCAAGCCCCTTTGCAAGTGGTTTCTCCAGCAAACGATTCCTACACATGGCTCCCTGAACTAACCCCTGGCCCCTTCCCACTGGCTACTTCCTGCCCAGTAGGGAAGGCAGGAAGTGGTTTTGCCCAATGGGAAAGCGCTACGGGTTGGTTCAGGGAGCCACATGTAGGAATTGTTTGCTGGAGAAGTTGCTTGCAAAGGGGTTTGCTTTTGCCAGCCTGCTTTTGCTGGCTTCGCACAAAGGGCACAAAGGGCCAGGCTGGGCATACCTCATCAGCAGAAGGAAAGAAGATGGCAAGTTGAGCTGGGGCAGCGGAGTGCAGGGTGGCAGGGGTCTCAAAGTGCACGGTGGTGAGGGCAACTGCAGCTGGGATGGGCTGCTGTGGCTTCCTGGGACGTGGCAAGCAACCCTAGAGCTGTGCAGTTCTGGGGCTGCTTGCCACCCCACAAGGCAGGGTGCAGGGCAGTCAAAAGGGCAGAGATGGAGGGGAGATGGGCAAGTGGGGGGAGTTGAAGCGCCTCTGCAGTTGTAAGTGCAGGCATGCTGCCAAACACCCAAATTTTGATCACATTCGTAACTTTGAGGAACAGTCATAAGTCACTTTCTTCAGTGGTGTTGTAATTTCAAATGGTTGCTGAATGAATGGTTATAAGTTGAGGACTACCTATAATATGAAGAGAGAAATGGAAATCTAAGTTAGCAGTGAAATTCAGATTCCCTGAAGAGGGCAGTGATGAAGAAAGTGGAATAATAGGAGTACAGTAACTAGGCACAGGCTGAAAGCTATGCTCTGCTTGCCAGTGAAAGGCACTGACACTACATATCCTTTTCCCCTTTCATGGCTAAAGATGGTTCTGAGCCCACAGTGCTCTGCAAAACAACATGGAGGGTTGCTTCACCAAGGGCCTTTCTGAACTGGCTGCTCAAAGTTCTGCAAACTCTCAAAATCTTGACATGGCCACTTCAAAGTTGCCTGAGCACATGGACGGGCAACAATTCTAAGAATAGGTTTCTACTACAATGTATACAATTCTTGTTAAATATGAGATTTCTGGTTCAATTCTGGAGTCACTGATCAACTGTACAATAATTCATTCCTTAAAATGTATGTATAATGCTAACAGGGACATTTCTGCTAAAGCAGGACAACACAAATTGTATAGCAGATAGTTGCTTAGAGTCCTTTGCCTCATGTAACTACGTTAAAGTAATACACCTGCCTAGAATATCTAATGACTTTTTCCCCAACCAATTTGTCTATTAAGCAATTATTGCAACCTTCTACATTACTGAACTATGATAATGCAATTAGGTTTAGTCAAGCACCAAAGACATTTGGTTATATTTATTAAACAATTAACATTCTGAAGTGGATTGGCTGCATTGTAAACTAGCAGAGAATGTCCTAACTGTGACTGTTACAAGGACTGGGTCATGCAATAAATGCTCGGAATAATACTGCCAAAGTAATAAAATAGAATGGTCACATTAGAGCTGGATAAATTAGCCTATTAATATGTGCTCTCATCTATATTTGCCAATTTAAAAAGGGAAAGAGAAACAAACAAGGTTATATCACTTTTTCATCTCTTTGCTATTACATTAGTCCAGTAAATAATTATTTCTTAGTTCCCCCCCAAAATAAGAAAATACTGGTTTACTGTATGTAAATCCAACATAATAGCTAAAAGCGTGAAAAAGTGATACAACCATGCTTCTCTTTAATAGTAGCAATTGTCAATAATAATACTTTTAATGAGCCTGAAAGCAACACATTTTTTTAACCAAGCTGTATTCTTTTTTTCTTTAACCAACTGTGTAGTTAAATTTCAGTAACGTACCTTAGACCTTCCATTTCTTTCTAGTGGTTGTTTTATAAACAGTAAATAAAAAATGGTGCTTCAGTCTGCAACCAAAGAGGGACACGGTAAGAGTATCGTACTCTAAGAGATCTTTGAGTTGATTTTAGCTCTCAGAACACCATGACATCTAAAGCCATAACTTATTCAGGCATTATGGCTGAACAAATAATTTTGTAAGAGAGGTACAAGGCCTTGCACAGTGAGTCTGTCCTCAAGATCCTTACATTCTTTGTGCAATCCTCTTCAGTTCCTAATTGCCTTCATTGAGTGGGGAAATCTAAAGTGGGCTTCTGCTTGTGTTCAAATAGCAAGAACTTCTACACAACTAGAGACCTCCTTTTTCAGGGTTCTGAATAACACAAAACAGTTCTATCCATCATCAAATGACTGTTAATAAAAACCCATTTCAGATCCTGGCTTAATATAAGTAGGTCAGGAACTTAAGAGGAAAAGGATGATTTGGATAATTGCATTTCCCTTACACATATTCTTATATCTCACTAAAGCACAACTGCCTGCACTAAGCTGTTAATTTTATTTGGTATTCCTCCTCTACCTCATCAATCTTAAAAATCAAACTCCTGACCACATATTTAATATTGATTACTGTATAAGAGAGTGGGAAAGGCAGTAATGGGGTACAATCTCAAAAATGACAGAATGATCTCAGTGCGTATCCAAGGCAAACCATTCAATATCACAGTCATCCAAATCTATGCCCCAACCACTGATGCTGAAGAAGCTGAAGTTGACCGCTTCTATGAAGACCTACAACACCTTCTAGAACTAGCACCAAAAAAAGATGTCCTTTTCATCATAGGGGATTGGAATGCTAAAGTAGGAAGTCAAGGAGTAATCGGAATAACAGGCAAGTTTGGCCTTCGACTACAAAATGAAGCAGGGCAAAGGCTAATAGAGTTCTGTCAAGAGAACAAGCTAGTCATAGCAAACACTCTTTTCCAACAACACAAGAGACGACTCTACACATGGACATCACCAGATGGTCAATACCGAAACCAGATTGATTATATACTTTGCAGCCAAAGATGGAGAAGCTCTATACAGACAGCAAAAACAAGACCAGGAGCTGACTGTGGCTCAGATCATGAGCTTCTTACTGCAAAATTTAGGCTTACATTGAAGAATGTAGGGAAAACCACTAGACCACTCAGGTATGACTTAGATCATATTCCTTGTGAGTACACAGTGAAGGTGATGAATAGATTTAGAGGATTAGATTTGGTAGACAGAGTGCCTGAAGAACTATGGACGGAGGTCCGTAACATTGTACAGGAGGCAGCAACTAAAACCATCCCAAAGAAAAAGAAATGCAAGAAAGCAAAATGGCTGTCTGATGAGGCTTTACAAATAGCTGTGGAAAGAAGGAATGCGAAAAGCAAGGGTGAAAGGGAAAGATATAAGCAACTAAATGCAGATTTCCAGAGAATAGCAAGGAGAGATAAGAAGGCCTTCTTAAATGAACAATGCAAAGAAATTGAGGAAAACAATAGAATGGGGAAGACTAGAGATCTCTACAAGAAAATTGGAGATATGAAAGGAACGTTTAGTGCAAAGATGGGCATGATAAAGGACAAAAAAGGCAGGGACCTAACAGAAGCAGAAGAGATTAAGAAGAGGTGGCAAGAATACACAGAAGAACTATACAAGAAAGATCTTAATGTCCCTGATGTCCACGCTGGTGTGATCACTGACCTTGAGCCAGACATCCTAGAGAGTGAAGTCAAGTGGGCCTTAGGAAGCATTGCTAACAACAAAGCTAGTGGAGATGACAGTATTCCAGCTGAGTTATTTAAAATACTAAAAGATGATGGTGTTAAAGTGCTGCACTCAATATGCCAGCAAGTTTGGAAAACGCAACAGCGGCCACGGGATTGGAAAAGGTCAGTTTATGTTCCAATTCCAAAGAAGGGCAACACCAAAGAATGCTCAAACTATCGCACAATTGCACTCATTTCACATGCTAGCAAGATTATGCTCAAAATCCTACAAGCTAGGCTTCAGCAATACATGAACCGAGAACTACCGGATGTACAAGCTGGGTTTCGAAGAGGCAGAGGAACTAGAGATCAAATCGCCAACATTCGCTGGATCATGGAGAAAGCACGAGAGTTCCAGAAAAATATCTACTTCTGCTTCATTGACTATGCAAAAGCCTTCGATTGTGTGGATCACAACAAACTGTGGCAAATTCTTAAAGAGATGGGAGTACCAGACCACCTTACCTGTCTCCTGAGAAATCTGTATGCGGGCCAAGAAGCAACAGTTAGAACCGGTCATGGAACAACCGATTGGTTCAAAATAGGGAAAGGTGTACGACAAGGCTGTATACTGTCACCCTGCTTATTTAACCTATATGCAGAGTACATCATGAGAAATGCCAGGCTGGAAGAATCACAAGCCGGAATTAAGATTGCAGGGAGAATCATCAACAACCTCAGATATGCGGATGATACCACCCTAATGGCAGAAAGTGAAGAAGAACTAAAGAGCCTGTTGATGAGGGTGAAAGAGGAGAGTGCAAAAGCTGGCTTGAAACTCAACATTAAAAAAACTAAGATCATGGCATCTGGACCCATCAATTCCTGGCAAATAGAAGGGGTAGAAATGGAAGCAGTAACAGACTTCATTTATTTGGGCTCCAAGATCACCGCAGACGGAGACTGCAGCCATGAAATTAAAAGACGCTTGCTCCTTGGGAGGAAAGCTATGGCAAGCCTAGATAGCATATTAAAAAGCAGAGACGTCACCTTGCCGACAAAGATCCGTATAGTCAAAGCTATGGTTTTTCCAGTAGTAATGTATGGCTGTGAGAGCTGGACCATAAAAAAGGCCGAGCGCCGAAGAATTGATGCCTTTGAACTGTGGTGCTGGAGAAGACTCTTGAGAGTCCCCTGGACTGCTAGGAGGTCAAACCAGTGAATCTTAAAGGAAATCAACCCTGATTGCTCATTGGAAGGATCGATAATAAAGCTCAAGCTCAGATATTTTGGTCACCTAATGCAAAGAGAGATCTCTTTGGAGAAGACCCTGATGCTGGGAAAGATTGAAGGCAAAAGGAGAAGAGGACGGCAGAGGATGAGATGGTTAGATAGCATCACTGAAGCAATGAGCATGAAACTGAGCAAACTCAGGGAGGCAGTGAAGGACAGGAAGGCCTGGCGCAATATGGTTCATGGGGTCACGAAGAGTCGGACACGACTTAACGACTAAACAACAACAACAACAACTGTATGTCAACATCAAGTCAATGTTGACTCTTAATGACCACATAGATAAATTTTCTCCAAGAGGATCTGTCCCCAGCCTGAATACTCTTGACATACACTTCTGGCATTCTTCATTCATCCTTCCTAGGAATGTGTGGCTGCCACCATAATGAGGCAGAACAATAGGATTTGAAGGAGGGGGGAATATTCAGAGTAAGAATCTTCATGTTGTGATCCAACATAGCAAATATCAGACCACAAGGACTTAGCAAAGCTAATTTTTTAAGTCCTAAAAAAGTAGGGAAAAAATGGAGATAGATCAAAATGGGAAGTAGAGAAGCTTCAAGTTACACAAGATGTGATTGAGAGGCAAGTGCTCAAATAATGTATAGAAGTTTGTTGCAAGACCAATTTTAAAGATGCCATTAAAGTAGAAATAAAATGGAAATACAAGTGGGCAGGGCTTGTCCTACACTTGCCTAGCAACAGATGAGTCTGAAAGATAACATTCTGGTGGCCCTATAACAAGATTAATCCCTTATGAGATGATGAAATACAGAAAAACTTTGGCCTCAGCTGGAACACTATAGCAATGGCCGGTATACTATGCAAACATTTGTTGGCTTCATTGCTTTGGTGGTGAATTTACCTGAATAAATATGATGATCAAAGTAAGATCAAAACAATAATGGCTGGAAGACAAATGGTAGACTAAGAAGTCACAAGCAATGAGGAAAGCAGCACCTTTTAGAAACATTTTCTTGGCTCTGAATCGGGCCCAGCATGCAGTTTAAAAGGCTCTATCTTATTCCCAAACCTCTTCTTATCCTCTAAAGAGCCAATTCGCTACAATGACAGTAAAGGAAAATGGCATATCACTAGCCTTTCCCAACTTGAAACTTTCCAGATTTGTTGTGACTGTAATTCCCATAATTCCTAGCCAATATGACCTACAGATTCCAATCCCAATCAATCTGGAGGACACTGAATTAGAAGGCTGTTTTATATTAAAGCCAAATCCCTTGATTAGAATGCAGCAGTACATAAATTCTTTGCATTTCAACTGAGGTTCATCCTCTGTCTTGCTGCTTCTCATCTTCAGAAGTATATAGCCAAAATTTCAGTCAATACTCAGCTCAATCGTGAATGAGTGGAATATTGACTGAATATTCTAAAATAAGTCTTACATCTTTTCTCTCAAGTTATTTTTAAGGTGAATGAAAACTATACTGATTACACTGTATACCTTGATTCATTTTTAGAATTCTTTCTATCAGTGAAAACAATTGATATAAAAAGAGGCTATCATGGTTCAAATTTTGGAACCACATATGACAATATATTGTGAGACACACATGTAAATCTACCCCAAATTGCTTATGGGCACTACTGCAACATTCCCCAACTTTCCAATAGTTTGAATGCTCTCCCAAAGATCAGTCTTGTTCTTAACTCTCCAGATGCCCCTAACATATAATAATACACTCATAATATTGATATCTAGATAATCATTTCACAATTTACTGTTCTGAAATCTCAGTTGGAAAAATGTTTCCAATAAACAGTGAAGATGTTTCAAAGGCAACTTGTTTTTAAAACATACAGTTAATGATCTAGTCATTAAATGCCAGCATGACACATATAGTACAACAAACCTCTAACTAAAGGATGATGAATGTAATATAAGTTTAAGGAAATCCTGGTAAAGAATCTGCTTTTCAGAAATAACCTAACCCTGGAAAAAAATCTCCATCTAGAAGTTTGTCAGATCTATTATGTTGCCAATCAAAATCAAATTAGAAAGGATATAGAAATTAAAAACAAAAACAAAACAAAAAAACAAAAACAAAAATGAATATTTAGTACCTGAAAAGTTCCCTGGCAGTTAAAGAAATAAAAATGACCCTTTATATTATTATTTATAGTCAGACACAAGTAGACTTAAAATGCAGCACACACAAATGCATATGAATATGAAATTATTTACTTCTTTAAACCAATGGCATCATAACATGGGGCTAAAACTGGGCCATCAAAGTAAACTCATATTAGGGCTTATCTTGGACTATGATCCTCTTTGTTGTTTAGCTATCCTTTGCTAACCTTGATTCTTCAAACAGAAATATTCCAACACAGCTCCAAATCCTTAGGGATTTCATTCTTTCATGCATTACGAAAAGGATATATTTATGCCATACTTAAATTTGTTGCCATATAGGTAAATCCACTCAATATGAATGGATTTTGTTGAAACCCAAACGAAACAACTTCACTAAGGAACTGCCAACCTACACATTTTCTAGCATTTCATTTACCTGTTAAGGGAAATTACATGGGCACAATGCCAAAAGCTGACTGGGCTCGAGAACCAACACAGAATCAGTGCCCCCAGCTATCTATTATAATCCATACAAGTCTAGAATCAGATCAAAAGCAAAACAAGGCCAACATTATTAGAGACATTGCAACATTTTAAAAGGCCACCTTTATTGGAAGGTATCATTTCTTCATGGAAAAATCCTATTTCTTTATGGAAAATTGGTCTTTGTACAGTAAGATTAGACTGCATGTTCCAAAAATAAGCAGCTAAGTTGGTTTAATTACACAGCTGGGTATAAAGTAGTGATAATTGCTACCATATTCTGGTAGAGATTTTTCTCAATTTAAAATTATCTCAGTGGAACATATTAAATACTCTGTTCTCTCTTCACCTTTTGTCCATCATTTGCCTTTGATACGTATACGCCACATATAACATTCCCACTGAGAGGTCTAAAAATTTTTCTAGGGTTGAAATAAATCCTTCTCACTGCCAGATTTAAGATGAAAAGATGCAGTAATACCTCTTCAGTGAAACTATTCAGGCATATAATAGTGGAGCTGACATCCTCTCAAGGCCATAAAGACTAAGAAATGGTGATAAATATGAAAATTTAAGGAATTAGCAGGTTTTTTTTCTTTCTTTCTTCCAAGGTTTACTTGATTTAATCTGCTCATGAGCAGTTTCCATGCTTAATTACATCACAGTTAATACCATATGGCAGCAAATGACTGCATCATTTTAAGGGTCATATTAGAAGAGTTCCCAATGTCATTTCCTTTATTAAAAATAAATTAATACATAAATGCCCTGGAAGAAAGAATTTGAAGCAACCTGTGACTGCATGCAATCCCTTAGCACTGCTTTTGTTCCTTAGTCAGTGCTAAACTTCCTCTTTGTCTTTACTTACCTATTTTGCCCCTAGATCTTTTCCCCCTTGTCCCATACAGTACAGCTTGTCCCTGTTTAAGTGCATTGGAGCAGAAAAAGAAATAAAGAAAACACTGTAGAACTTCCTTCTCAGAGACTTTCAGAAGTTACAAAGCATTCAGGTTTGAGTCAAGGCAACTTCTGACAAATTCCTGCATGGTTCCCAGCCTGACGGTAATCCATGAAGCTCTAGCAACTTTATTATTTGGTTGGTTATTTGTATTTCCAATTTATAAGGATGCCTCAACTCAAACTGACTCTCAGCAGTGTACAATTAAAAATCAACTGTTTGATTATATACCATCAAGTTGGGGTCAACTCTTACCAACCACCCAGATTTCTCCAAGATGAAAAATGGAGACAAAATTAATAGAAACCTGACATAAAATGGGAAACACCTATCACAAAGAAACAAAAACAAAATGACTCTAAGATTGTGTGAAGCATTCATCTCTATAATTGATCAAAAATTATAGGTTTCATTTTAAGGGGGAAAAAGGCTAAATAAACAAAATTGTCAAAGTTCTTTGGAGATTAATTCTAATCACTGTGTAAATACAGAATAATCAGAAGTCAAATTGCATGCAATCCATAACTGATCTTCCTATAGTTTTGATTTAAAGTAGACGCATTTATAGATGAGGGAAGCTTCTGATTTTGACTACGGATACAGTGTAGGAGATGAAGATGTCCAATTATATCTGATAATATTTTCTCAGCCCAGAACTCTCTCTCTCGCTCTCAGACACACATGCAATCCTAACTACAAGTGACTATATAATGCTCATACTTTTGCCATCTGCCAAATAAATAAGAGCCTGGGGATGATTTAGATTGGGGGAGGGGGGGAGACACATCCTGGAAGAAAGGACTGAAATATCTCCTCCATTATTCTTCCCTGATGAAACTGACAAATGCCTACACCTCTGCTGCAGCTACAATTGGCTTTGCTTATAAAGTGGGAGAGCTCCCATTGTAACATTTAGCTTGCCTAAAAACAAAGACCCATCACTGTAGTTTGGGAAAAAGTCTGGACAACATAGTCTTGATTAAACATGAACTCAGAAGGAGAAATCTTCTTTAATCATCACATTTATATTTAGCTACCCAAGGTGTTGCTGAGGATTTTAAATATACGGAGGAGATTTTTTATAAAAAAATGGGTTGCATTGCCATTAAGTTTGTAAATATTATTAGCCTGTCCTGCCATGCCCCTTTCTGAAGGCACAGAGATCAGGACGCAAGCTTATCTGGTTCCTTTCCTTTTCATTCTATGCCTTGATCTCAGCTGTTAATTCTACAGTTGCATAGATGTTGGAACAGTCTAGGCAGCTATCAACTGAAGGGAAGTAGAGTACAGCTATTACAATTGAACATGAGACACTCTAAAGGTGACATCAAGAAATGAAAGCATGTCACTCAAGCTTCTTGTTCCTTCCTTGTTAAGTTTTGTCCACAGCAAAGCCTTTTCCATGTTGCATGAAAATAATTCTGTCAGGTTTGAAAAGATAGCTCCATTCACACTCCCTTCAGTCCTTTCCTCAAGCAGAAGGTAAGATATATCTAGAAAGTACACAAACACATATATACACATTTATCCTCAGAAACTTCCGAAATCTGTAATTATATATGTAATGTAGAGGGATAATATGCTTTTAAAGGACAGTCAGTGGTTTTGAGATAGCAACAGCTCAGGGATTGATGGTTGCACCTCTTATTTGGCCCAGTAAGGCTTAAGTTAAGTTTTTCTTCTATTTTGGAAAAAGCAGCTGAGTTTAGGGCAAAGAAAGATCACAATGTGACTTTGTTTTATTTTGCTTTCCTCCCTCCCTCCTTCCCTCCCTCTCTCTCTCTGGAATTTGATATACTCAGGCCTTTGGGAGTGCTAGACTTAAAAGCTAAGGTGAGAAGTTTTCAGGAAGATCTGCTCCAGATTTCAGGAAAGGATATATTCTAGGCAGATATTTGCACTGGTTTATATCTGTTCTTTTTATTTGATTGTGTGTTTTGAAACTCTGTTTGCTCTTTAAGTCCTGCCTTATTATTACCAACCTTGTTCATAGAATTAATCTGAAAACACCTGATAAACCCATTTTGATAGTTATTCACATTCTTTCTATATTCCTAAGAGAAAAGGAATACTTCACAGTGGAGTACTTTCACTGGGGGGATTATTCTTCAGGTTTCTGTAAGTTATTTATTTATTTATTTATATTGCTTTTAAAATAATAACAGAAAAACAAAAAAAGAACAAAACACAGATACGTGCATTATCCAAATAAATAAATAAATAAATAAATAAATAAATAATGCTTAAAATATAAGTGGAAAAGATTGTAAACTTAATTTGTTGACCTGTGCGGAGAGGAGGCGGGGGCAATCCCGGGGCAGAAAAACCAAGGGGGCTTGGTTGTGGCATTTATTTTATTTTATTTTATTTATTTGAGACTCAACCTTTAAAGAAAAAAAAAGGCTGAAAATTCTGTCCCCTCAAGTGACATCATATGGTCAATGTCATGTCTCCTGTATTCATTGCCCCCCAAAAGGTGGGTTGAGATTCTGATACTAGAATAATTATAAATTATTTTAGCAGCCATAAGAACTATAACTTATAAAATACAGCTAGTGGGGTACTAAGAAAATTACAACTAATGGCAATCTTGAAATATATTTTAGAGAAAGTGTTTGGTATCAGTATATGAAGTAGGAATCATTGTGAACTAATGTTTTGTTGTCATTTGTGAGTTCTGATGATGATTTTGAGCCAATTACTCTCCATTTATTAATCAGAAATAATTATTTCCAAAATAGCAAAATCTGTACAGTGTAAAATTATGCATTAACTCACACCACAGTTAAAAATTTTCAGGACCATATGTATATATGTGACATCGCTTACACATAAGAACAGAGGACTTCTTGAAATAATGCCTATTCTATACAATTAAGCAATACGATTTGTTAAAACTGTTCACATTTGGCAAAGTGAAGAGTCTCTGGAACTATACTTAGAAACACTTAGGAACAATGAGATATTTTAATAGTGGGATAATTCCCAAGTTTCAGGATGCAATCAGCCTTCATAAAATATTGCATTTTCTTTTCATTATTACATATGATTTCCTAAAAAGGAATTATTATTCCTGTCCCACTAAAACACAGAGAACATATAATTCTATAGTTTTCTGTTTCCTGCACACACTTTTTTCTGGGAAATATACTTTAGGAAAGACATTCAAAACTATGGTTTTGAAAGACATTCAACACATGCTTATAAAGAAATCCTTAATCTTAACACAGATTTGGACAGAAATATGAAATATTTGCTTGCATACTTATAATCAACTATAGACACACAATTTTTTGTCTGTGTTTATGAGAATATGTAAAGTGATTCTGTTCTTGTTACAAAGATTCTGAGCTTGAAAGTGGATGTGACTAATGTGCATGGGTGTAAAATATGTAAGATATTAGCAATGACATGGAATAGACCAAGAAGATAAGGCAGGAGTTTCCAATGTTTTTTAGGCCACAGAACCTGTTAATTAATAAATCAATCAATCAATCCCAGAGCCCTTGATCAAAAGGTAAAGCTTTAGTGATTGGCTGCATTTGAGTGAACTTTTTTTTTTTTTTTTGCCCTTAGTCTCTCACAGAATCCCATCAAGTTCTTGCAGAAGCCTAGAATTCCTTAAAACACAGTTTGAAAAACCCTGAGATAAGGGACTGACTAGAACGGTGAAACTGAACAAACAGAAATTATAAGGAATGATTAATAGATCTTTGTTTTATGACATATTTCCTGTAAAATAGAAAAAAAAACTAATTTGCAATACAGTCAATTGTTTCACATATGTAAATTCCAGCTTCTTTCTTTCAAATGTCTAGTATGACAGATTCTTGTAAAAGTAATAGGAACACACACAAAGAGAAAGAGAGAGAGTTCCTACTACTTAAACATATATCTACAATTTCTTTTAAATATATTTGACACATAACATTAGAGGAGGCCATAATCTACAGTCAATTATGTCATTCAGATTCATGGTTTGGTACTAAGATATCATCTCTTATCTTTCACCTAAATTACAGAGCTCTTCTGACGACTTCTCAATTATGAAGATTTTACATTATTCCCAATTCAAAATAAATATAAAACAAATTTGGTAGCATGCAAAATGCTTGTGTAGATAAGCTAATATTCTAACAACCACCAAGCGTCACTTTAGATTGTGGCAACATAGAAATATGTTTAATAAACAAATAAAATAAAACATTCCCAGAACTACCATATAATAGAGTCATATATAAAAGTTGGTGTGAAAAATCCAGTGGTTCTTTGATCATTAATTCTATTCAATGGGTATTATAACATTATCTTACTACAGGCTTAAGCCCAGACTGAAATTCAAAATTAATGCAATTCACATTTCTCCAGTATCTGCAACAAATGTAAATTGCCTAAATGTTGCATTGCTAGAATTTATCCTAGTATTCTGCTTATTAGGAAACATTCCAGTTAACTGAGATGCTCTTTCTAGAAATAGTTGGGTGGTATATCAGACAAAATGCTACAATAAACATAACTAAATATGGATAACATCTGGCCTTGAAGAGATTTGGAGTTTTTTGTGGCACAGAAGGTATCTGCAGAACACCAGAGAGATATTACCTTTCCAACATACTGTGGATCTGGTCCCATGTGCTCTTCTAAAACAAAGAACTGGTTCCATACCCATCCACGTTTCGGGCGATGGTGGACTTCTGTTTCCCCCTCTATATGTTTGGTTTGGTTTCTAGTCACCTTAATGGAGCCATGATGTGCAGTTCCATAACACCTCTGCACAAAACAGAGACAAACTAGGACTGGACAGATGCAAGATGTGCTCGTAATTTTCATTGTAGGATCACTTTCCAATTCAAGGTGCTTCTTTCTCCGTTTTCTACTTTCTCTTTCCCACTATAATCTGTTAATAGTCTTCCATGGATGAAGGGAATAACTGATTTAAAAAAACAGTCCATAAAGTTTTTTTTAGCTTGTCCATGATTCAGTCGCCCATCGGTCTGTGGGCATTCACATCATGAAAAGCCAAGTGAAGAAACAGCTCACATTGGTGATCTTCACAACTGACTGCTGAAGCCACACATTTTAGACCTAGTGGAAAAGAAAAGACATTACATACTACTAAGAACAGAAGTTTCAGTTTTCTACTTTGAATAATGCGCACTTACCTTATTAAGGGGTTATGCCAAAGAAGTGTCCCACAGAAACCTTTTGTAGGAATGAATCTCTGTATGGCATATAAATGTATGTGTATTTATGCATTTAAAATTAGTGTTGTGTGTCAAGATGAACAGTACCAAGAGAAGTACAATATATTGTGAGTGTGAAGCCCCCATATAGACATTTTATATTTTATTTATGAAGGCTTATAAGTCATTCAAAGCCCTGAAGCACTATTTCCTTATCTCATTTTTTAAAAAATATTTATTTATTTTGAGAAGTTCGCTGTTATACTCAAGCCTCTATAAGTAGCTTTTGTCATCCTACCTCAAGACAAATTATGAGAAGTGGGAAAACTGTAGAAACCCTCCCAAATGCATTTCTTCTGGAAAACACAGAACTTTCCACATTAGTGGGCAATGTATAAAGACAACTGTTAAACAGTACATGGCTGATTTCTCCTAGGAATGTCACAGCATTTTTTTTTTTTTTTGAGCCAACTGAATCTAATTTGCACTTCCCAGATTACTGTGTGGATTGGAATTAATTTACCCTCCCGCTCTTATACACATACTTTTTCAATTTTTTTTATAGTAGTCAAGTAGTTTGAATATTTTTTTAAAAAAAACCCTGCATACAAAATGTATATATTATAGAACTAAATGCAAACGTTGGTGTATTTTTTTAAGTCACCAGAATTATGTGGATATCTGATATGATGAACTAAAAACTGAAGACATGAAACTCTGGAATAGACTGATTTTAGACTTATCAAGACACTCCTAATCTTTCTTCAATGCAGCCACCCCAAAATTTAACAAAACAACTACTACAAATCACACAAAAGCTCTTCATACCCATGAATACCACTATCTTATGGTAACATGGGAGGAAAAAAGAAATAATATATATCCAGTAACCTGTAGAGTAAATTTTAAGAAGCAACTCTTAAAGGCATATCTGGGCAAGTTCTTGAAAAACAATGGTAGCTCAAGTCACAGGAAAGATGCAGGATCTGATAACAACACAACTCCATGATGGTATAGGAATTGTTCTTCTGTCTTTTTGTACATACACTTAAAAATGAAGATTCCCACTGGAACAAAGCACTGTTATAAGTGTCTGTACTCCATCCAAATACACTTCTGTCAGGGATCATCAGGGCAGAGAGCAAACACTAGCCCAAACTTTTTCTACTAATTAACACAGGAGCTACCCCTGGAGATACATATATTTTCCAATACAAATGAAGTAATAACAGCAAGATGGCACCAGAGCTTTTGTCAAAAGAAAAGAATAAATAATGCAAGTAGTTTATACCACTCCATACACTATGCTTCTATCTTCTCCTCATTTCTCCTTCCAAAGAATTGATCCTGCTAGATGTAGATCAGTGTTTTACATGTGTATGGCTCATTGCTACCTGAAATGTCTAAAAATATACTTGTCTAAAGAAGATTATTAACTATATTCTTCTTTTGCATATCTTGTTTTCCAGAAAACAGAACATATCATGTAGACTTTGATCATTTCAGCTTTTGAAATCTGTATACTTTATCTCAGTCAAAGGGAAAGAGTAAAGCTTTTATTGTATGTTCCTATTGTTCCAATAAATATGCTACAATGTGAAAAATACAGGCTATGAAGCGAAGTTATTTCAATTATCACTTGGATGAATAATTCAACAATTCAATTTCTTTCTTTTCTGTTTGCTTTGCAGAACTGATATAAAATCACTTCGCTTAAACCAGGAACAAACAGCATATGAACAAATGTTTCACAATAAGCTTGGAAAAAATGCCACAAAAGGATCTTACAACCAAACAAGATCTGATCAAAATATTCTGTATTTATGTTGTCCTATTTACAGTTATCAGAAAGATTCAAAGTAAACAAAAGAATTTATGATAATGAATATTCTAAGACTGATTTTGAAACTGAATTGTATACAAATGATGAACATGTGATTGCTAAAATGTATAAACTTTCCTTGAAATTTGAAACAGAAGAAGAAGAAGTGAAATAATGTATGATAAAGTGGGCTAAAATTTTGGTTATAGTATACAGATGGAACAATTGGAAAGTATGCGGTTCAAAGGATTGAAATTTACATTATATTATAATCTAAGAGAACTTTTATAAAATTATGTACCATTGGTATATGACACCAGAAAAATTATCTAGAACGTATAAAGGCATTTCAAATCTATGTTGGAAATGTGAACAATGAGAAGGGTCATGTGGAGTCCTTGGGGTTCTCTGAGCTTTGTTGTTTTCTTGGAAATGTTTCGTTACCCGGCTAGGTAACGTTTTCAGTGCTAGAATAGAGAGGGGTTTGCTCTCTGTTTATGTACAGTGGCATGCCTTTCCAGTGTTGGGGTGTGTGGGGGGGTTCCCCCTCCCCCTAGTTCCTTGATTAGGGTATTGTTTATTGCTTGATTGTATGTCTGGTGATAATCTTGGTGTCAATCTCTGCTTATCTTGGTGATGATTGCTGGTGAGGAGGTATTCTGGTCTTTTGTTTCCTTTTAACTGCTTCTTTTGAATAGTATGTAGATGTTATTTATCTCTATGTGCCTTGTCTGAATACCAAGCTTCCAGGAATTCCCTCACATTTTTGGATTTAGCTTGGTCTAAGATGCTGACCGTTTCCCAGTTGAAACTATGGTTAAGTGTGCCCATGTGTTGTGAGATTAAGGAGTTTTCATTGTGTCTTCTGACTGCTAGTTGGTGTTCATGGATGCGCACTACTAACTTTCTGCCAGTCTGTCCTACAATTTATCATGTTTGGTGGACATGCAAAAAAGCTAGAAGATTTTGTGTTCAAATGCATAGACTGATTCAGAGGATTTTAAAGATTACTATACAACTGAAACCAGAACTTTTCCTCTTGGGACTGATGGATAAACAGTTGAAAAAAAGTCACAGAACTTTGTTTTTATTTATGATAACCGCAGCAAAATTATTGTACACACAAAGTTAGGAAGATTTGGTAATGCCTACAATTGAGGAATGGTTGGTGAAGATGACAGAAATTGCTGAGATGGTTAAACTAACTTCTTTGATTAGAGAAAAGACAATATCTACATTTATTGCTGACTGGAAACCTCTTATGGACTTCTTGCATAAAAGAAAAGAAAATGAATTTATGACCTATGGCTTTGATGATTAGATAGGTTAGATTATAGCAAGAGGAGAGTCATAATATAACTTTAGAGAAAAAGGTAATTCTACAATTGCACTTATAACTGCTGTAAAGATTGGAAGCCATGTCTTTATATCTTTTTTCTTTCTTTTCTATTTTTCCTCTAACTTACTTACTTACTTACTTACTTTTTCTTTCTTTCTTTCTTTCTTTCTTTCTTTCTTTCTTTCTTTCTTTCTTTCTCTTTCTTTCTCTCTCTCTCTCTCTCTCTTTCCTTCCTTCCTTCCTT